>NW_027361717.1:12312500-12707500 GCF_039654945.1 Dendrobates tinctorius | reverse complement strand
TGCACTTGATATCTCTATGGGAAACATGTAAATTCAGCAGTATTGCATACATATGTCCTTGGAATTTCTCCAACAAGGCACATTTTTTCAAAACGGTTGCACTTATATGTATTTGCCATAAAATGACTACAATCCCAGATAAAACTGTTTTTTTCCTATTCGTGAAGGTGAAGGCAGGTGTTAAAGATATTTAAGGCCAGATAGACAAACATTTTGTTCAGGACACTTAGAAACTCCGACCACACAGAAGTAATAAACAGAAAGCTGGAGTAGGCATAAAACCTGAAAGAGAATGAAGACTGAAATATGTGTGTGCTCATTATGTGAGCCGGAGCTGGAGAGGACTAATTTATAGGAAGAACACACTTCACATTTAATGGCACTGTAATCTTTAAGCAATAATTTAGGAAGGGAATATATGAGCCTACCAATTATGGCATCCTATCTCATGAAAGATTTTAATGCCTACACCCCCTTCTAACATAGCCACAGCTAACAAGATATATTCTGTGCACGAGAAACGTTTAATGACCAATCCATCTCTCATTATTACATTCAGAGAGATTAAACTTCTCATGGACACCACACTAGGCTTTGTTGATGAGGACACAGCTACTGACTTGTTAATGGTGTAATCACACTTACAATGTCTGCAGGTGGCGATGGGAGGAAACAACGGTCGATTCTTGGCCATATTTACCAAGGTCAAGCAAAGATTAACAAAGGTATCCTTAAAATCATTCAAAGTATGGAAATATTACTCATTAAAGTAATTTTTTCACCCTCTATTTACTTATATTGCATGACTCTTTTTTTTCCAACGGGCGCTGACCCCTGATCCACCTAATTTCTTGAGCAAAATATAGCGGAAGCTTTATAGCTTTCTTAAGACCTATCTGTATGTATGTTGGGAAATTTTGAATTCACTCAATCTTTCTAGTTTCTTACATATATGAAATATGAAGTGCCCTTGCATCAAGGCTTCTAGCCTGGCATAGTTCAATGATGGTATTATTATATAGGCACAGTGGCTTGTATCGTGTGGTGGACATTACCGCTGCGGCTACACAGTAAAATTCGGACTGCAATTGGTATTTTTCAGGCACTATAGATGGCATATAAGTGCCAAATCTTACAGATGTCCGAGAGGCTACTAGTAAAAACTGAAACCTTCCAGATTTTCAGAGGAGTTGACACATCTCACGGGCACATTAGGAAGCCTTCGGAAATTCTCTGGAACGCAGAGCTTCTAGAAGGGATTCTGTGTGTAATGCCACGATTCTCAGTCATCAGGAGAAGCAGTGAGGTAAAGTGTACATGACTGTGGTATTGTAGAAGCTTCCTTCCAATTGACCCCCTTCTATATCAACCTCACCCTTTTAAAACCCTTCCCTGCTCCCACAGAACACCCTTTCCACCCAAATGAACACCTTTTTCTTTGTTAAATTGGCCAAATCGGCCTTTTATTAGCAAACAATTTATAAATTATTAATACATTAATAAAATTTTCAAATAACTTTTTGTAAGGAGGTTCTTGGAGCTCCAAAACCTGGAAGAAACCAGCAAATAATAATTAACCATCCAGCATTACCCCCAGCCACGACCACAGGCTCGGGAACACCAGTGTTGCTAAAAAACCTTTTCCATAACACTGACTCCCAGGGACCCCGCCCTGTAGAGCCCCAAAATCTGCCAGGCAATTAACCAAAATCCAAGCATAAAGGAAAGGTTATCATCCACCTGATGTACAACCCTTCACCACTATTTTTGCCACCAACTCCTCACCACCGCTCGCCAAAATGACACAATGACATCATCATCATCCAACATTCAGATATTTTACATTACTTGAGTCCCTAAATTAAAGGGTGGGTATAACAGAGTGTCCCTCCACAGAATGTGTTCTTGGACGTCAATGTAATCAGGCCTGAGTCAACAACCAGTAGGGGAGTCTGTCTTTGTTCTCCTCAGCATAGGACTTATCCAATACAAGCGTGTAGTTTCTGGAAACTTCTTAAGTTAGCCACATAGTCAAAAGTAGGTGGGAGCCCTTCCCCATGGAGGGGTGGATCCCAGGATACAGAACAATAGACACATGTTTGGCCCAGGTAGTTGGGTGTTGACAGGCCAGGGGCTAGGATCTTATGCTGAGGCGAGATCCTAGTGCCCATGTGTGGAGGGTTAAAAGCTGCCACGTGAAATGATGTTATCTCTCTCATCTGTTGGATCCATTGAACTCATCCCAGGATTATTTTGTCTTTTCCCTGGCATCGGATTATCAGGTGGCACCCTGGAACTGTTTCCCTCTTGGTGTGGACTCATTGTGGACTCTAAGAGACGCTACTGATATTTTTTATGCTCCCTGTCTCAATAAGTCCCTTTGGATTGATCCTTGGCCTGGTGTTCCTTCCTGCTCTGTTGCACACACTCTCACAGTGGGAACTTTGTTCTTGGTGCCCAGTGCCGATTGCTAGCCCCCACCCCTTCTTAGAAAGATAAACCCCGCTCAACTGTAAAAATACCTCCCCTTATTGTCCAACCCCTCTAAACTTGTTACCCCACAGAGCCCGCGCTTCTACCCATATTGATTTTTAACCTCTGCTTGGCCTACAAAAAACGTAATGGGTCACTCTGCCTATGGTTTTGCTGAGGGCGACGTTTTTCCTTTCATAGGAGTGAGAAACAGGACATGCAAGGTGTGTGCAGGGAGAAAGACTTGATAAAGGATGCATGTCTATGTAAAAGATTTGTATGTAACACTCCTAGATGAGAAAGTCTAGAATTGGCATAGGCTATATGGTTACAGTATACTGCAACTATGCATGGAGCTACTATGTGAGCATCGATATGGCTGTTTCTATAACATGAGATCCAGGAGTGGACACCGATAGAAGAGGTCCCCCATGAAAGAACAATATAGGGGCCATTTGTGGTCCAATAACTCCTCATAATGCACAATTCCACCTGTTTAGGAGGTGATGGTGGCTCATTTACATCATGGGCACTTGTGCAGCTGCATAGGTTGCCTCAATGGTATAAAAACCAAAAGCAATCAACTGGAATATAAGTTGGTATGCATGTAGCGTGTAGGCGCATGTTCACCCTGGCCATTAAACAGATAAAACCCAAGCTAAAAGCATATTGGGTTTTGCACCAGGTATGTCACCCCCTAATAAGATTGTGAGCTTTAGGACTCATACTTACATGCGAGAAAATCGGACGAGTCTCGCACGTCAATACCCGGCACTGCCGCTAGCAATACATGCAGCTGAACACTCCGATCCGAGTGCCGGGTGTTGATGTGCAAAACTCGTCCGAGTATCTTGCATGTGAGTATGAGCCCTTTGAGGTGTTTCACAAAGAAACATTTTTGATCATTGATTTTTATAAATAGTACATAAATAGGCTTTATTGATTTGTCAGGAATGCAGACACATTGACTTACTAAAGGGAAACTGTTAGCAGGGTTTTGCTATGTAAGCTATGTAATCTGACAGCAGCATTATGTAGAGAAATAGACCCTGATTCCAGCAATGTATTACTTATTTTACTGGATGCAGCATTTGTGGTAGAATCACAGTTTTCTCTGCAGCAGCTCTGGCAAAACCTGGAATGCTGAGCTGTGTATAGCCCTGCCCACACCACTGATTGTCACCTCTCTGTGTATATTGTATATTGACAGAAAGCTGATAATCGGTGGTGGGGGTGTGGTTTGACTAGGAGGCACAAGCCATCTAGTCCTTATGTGATTTCCTTATGCTGATAAATTACTGATTGGATTGAAAGAGCACAACACAGCCCAGTGAGTGACATATGGCTGGAATAAAGGTCTCTACCCCAACATCATGGTGATCTTAGGTTACATAGCAAAAAATCTGGTGACAGGTTCCCGTTAATGATTTCATCTACGGTAATTAGATTTCCATCACAGAGCATTTATTTTTCATTTTTCATCCTCGCATTTCATTATATGTTAGCTTTTCATTTTTTTTTCATTAATAACATCATTCTGCAGTATCAATAATGTTACCAAAAATTGCGGCAGCATGTCCGTTATTTATTGGATTCATGGGTCAAGTCATTGGATACATATAAATCACTGACAGTTCACAGATGGTATCGGTGTGCTATTTGTGTGCAGTCCATGATTAACATTGGAATAAATAGAACTTTTGTAATTTACTCATTTATTTTTTTCTTACTTGAAAATTGCTGATGAAACACTGATGGTAAAAACTGACACTGACCGAACACTGATGACACTCTGATCCAAAACACTGATGAACAACAGTCCTTGTTTTTATGTAGGAGAAAATCATGGACATCTGCATGAGGCTTTAGTTGATATGAATCTGGTAACACCAAATATGTTGCAGGGGTTTTTTTTTACACTTTTATTTTTTTTTGCTTAATAAATACATTATCTGTAAAAAGTAATTTATACCTTCTTTCTACAAAACTTTACTTTTACTTTCAGATAAAGCCATATAATGGTTTGTAGAGTTGAGCGAAACGGGTCGAAAAATTTCAAAAGTCGCCGACTTTTGGCAAAGTCGGGTTTCATGTAACGAAACCCGAGCCTAGGATGAGGTCGGCCACGAGGTCGGCGACTTACGCGCCAAAGTCGCGTTTCAAAAGTTTGTTTTGCGCTCTTTTTCAGCCAATCAGGATCCACGGACACTGTGGGCAACATGATGACATAGGCACGGGTCACCACCATCTTTCAGAAGGGCATGCAAGTGATTGGCTTGCTTTGGTGGGCGTCACAGGGGGTATAAAAGGGCGTGCACGCCGACCGCCATTTTACTTCTGCCGATCTCAGTATAGGGAGAGGTTGCTGCTGATTCTGTAGGGAGAGCGTTAGGCAGGGAAGAAGACAAAAAAACTGCTTCTGCTGCTAGCGATTTGGCCTGCACAACACACCAGTCACGGTGTGTGCAGTGCAAGGGGAGGCTATATTGTGGTGTATCAGTGGTGTTGGTTGTTGGGTTGCCTTTTAAGGCTTCCTGACAGGCTGGCATTGCTGTTTACCCACTGCTCTGCAAACTGCTTTTTTTAAAAGCAATCCAATCTCCCTTATCCTCTAGTCACTTTTGTCACAGCTGTGCCATCGAGCCTGTGACATAGCGCTCAGATATCAGTGGGCCTCACACAATCCAAAAGTGTCCAGTGTCCACAAGTGTCTGCAGAAATTCAAAATCTCCCTTATCCTCTAGTCACTTTGGTCACAGCTGTGCCATCGAGCCTGTCACACAGCGCTCAGATATTCATTGGGCCTCACACAATCCAAAAGTGTCCAGTGTCCACTAGTGTGAGAAGAAATTCAAAATCTCACTTATCCTCTAGTCACTTTGCTCACAGCAGTGCCATCGAGCCTGTCACACAGCGCTCAGATATTCATTGGGCCTCACACAATCCAAAAGTGTCCAGTGTCCACTAGTGTGAGAAGAAATTCAAAATCTCACTTATCCTCTAGTCACTTTGCTCACAGCAGTGCCATCGAGCCTGTCACATAGCGCTCAGATATTCATTGGGCCTCACACAATCCAAAAGTGTCCAGTGTCCACTAGTGTGAGAAGAAATTCAAAATCTCACTTATCCTCTAGTCTCTTTGCTCACAGCAGTGCCATTGAGCCTGTCACATAGCGCTCAGATATTCATTGGGCCTCACACAATCCAAAAGTGTCCAGTGTCCACTAGTGTGAGAAGAAATTCAAAATCTCACTTATCCTCTAGTCACTTAGGTCACAGCTGTGCCATCGAGCCTGTCACATAGCGCTCAGATATTCATTGGGCCTCACACAATCCAAAAGTGTCCAGTGTCCACTAGTGTGAGAAGAAATTCAAAATCTCACTTATCCTCTAGTCACTTTGCTCACAGCAGTGCCATCGAGCCTGTCACATAGCGCTCAGATATTCATTGGGCCTCACACAATCCAAAAGTGTCCAGTGTCCACTAGTGTGAGAAGAAATTCAAAATCTCACTTATCCTCTAGTCACTTTGCTCACAGCAGTGCCATCGAGCCTGTCACATAGCGCTCAGATATTCATTGGGCCTCACACAATCCAAAAGTGTCCAGTGTCCACTAGTGTGAGAAGAAATTCAAAATCTCACTTATCCTCTAGTCACTTTGCTCACAGCAGTGCCATCGAGCCTGTCACATAGCGCTCAGATATTCATTGGGTCTCACACAATCCAAAAGTGTCCAGTGTGCAAAAGTGTCTGCTGAAATTCAAAATCTCACTTATCCTCTAGTCACTTTGGTCACAGCTGTGCCATCAAGCCTGTCACATAGCGCTCAGATATTCATTGGGCCTCACACAAACCAAAAGTGTCCAGTGTCCACAAGTGTGAGAAGAAATTCAAAATCTCACTTATCCTCTAGTCACTTTGCTCACAGCACTGCCATCGAGCCTGTCACATAGCGCTCAGATATTCATTGTGCCTCACACAATCCAAAAGTGTCCAGTGTCCACTAGTGTGAGAAGAAATTCAAAATCTCACTTATCCTCTAGTCACTTTGCTCACAGCAGTGCCATTGAGCCTGTCACATAGCGCTCAGATATTCATTGGGCCTCACACAATCCAAAAGTGTCCAGTGTCCACTAGTGTGAGAAGAAATTCAAAATCTCACTTATCCTCTAGTCACTTTGGTCACAGCTGTGCCATCGAGCCTGTCACATAGCGCTCAGATATTCATTGGGCCTCACACAATCCAAAAGTGTCCAGTGTCCACTAGTGTGAGAAGAAATTCAAAATCTCACTTATCCTCTAGTCACTTTGCTCACAGCAGTGCCATCGAGCCTGTCACATAGCGCTCAGATATTCTTTGGGCCTCACACAATCCAAAAGTGTCCAGTGTCCACTAGTGTGAGAAGAAATTCAAAATCTCACTTATCCTCTAGTCACTTTGCTCACAGCAGTGCCATCGAGCCTGTCACATAGCGCTCAGATATTCATTGGGCCTCACACAATCCAAAAGTGTCCAGTGTCCACTAGTATGAGAAGAAATTCAAAATCTCACTTATCCTCTAGTCACTTTGCTCACAGCAGTGCCATCGAGCCTGTCACATAACGCTCAGATATTCATTGGGCCTCACACAATCCAAAAGTGTCCAGTGTCAACAAGTGTCTGCTGAAATTCAAAATCTCACTTATCCTCTAGTCACTTTGGTCACAGCTGTGCCATCGAGCCTGTCACATAGCGCTCAGATATTCATTGGGCCTCACACAATCCAAAAGTGTCCAGTGTCCACTAGTGTGAGAAGAAATTCAAAATCTCACTTATCCTCTAGTCACTTTGGTCACAGCAGTGCCATCGAGCCTGTCACATAGCGCTCAGATATTCATTGGGCCTCACACAATCCAAAAGTGTCCAGTGTCCACTAGTGTGAGAAGAAATTCAAAATCTCACTTATCCTCTAGTCACTTTGCTCACAGCAGTGCCATTGAGCCTGTCACATAGTGCTCAGATATTCATTGGGCCTCACACAATCCAAAAGTGTCCAGTGTCCACTAGTGTGAGAAGAAATTCAAAATCTCACTTATCCTCTAGTCACTTTGGTCACAGCTGTGCCATCGAGCCTGTCACATAGCGCTCAGATATTCATTGGGCCTCACACAATCCAAAAGTGTCCAGTGTCCACTAGTGTGAGAAGAAATTCAAAATCTCACTTATCCTCTAGTCACTTTGCTCACAGCAGGGCCATCGAGCCTGTCACATAGCGCTCAGATATTCTTTGGGCCTCACACAATCCAAAAGTGTCCAGTGTCCACTAGTGTGAGAAGAAATTCAAAATCTCACTTATCCTCTAGTCACTTTGCTCACAGCAGTGCCATCGAGCCTGTCACATAGCGCTCAGATATTCATTGGGCCCCACACAATCCAAAAGTGTCCAGTGTCCACAAGTGTGAGAAGAAATTCAAAATCTCACTTATCCTCTAGTCACTTTGGTCACAGCTGTGCCATCGAGCCTGTCACATAGCGCTCAGATATTCATTGGGCCTCACACAATCCAAAAGTGTCCAGTGTCCACTAGTGTGAGAAGAAATTCAAAATCTCACTTATCCTCTAGTCACTTTGCTCACAGCAGGGCCATCGAGCCTGTCACATAGCGCTCAGATATTCTTTGGGCCTCACACAATCCAAAAGTGTCCAGTGTCCACTAGTGTGAGAAGAAATTCAAAATCTCACTTATCCTCTAGTCACTTTGCTCACAGCAGTGCCATCGAGCCTGTCACATAGCGCTCAGATATTCATTGGGCCCCACACAATCCAAAAGTGTCCAGTGTCCACAAGTGTGAGAAGAAATTCAAAATCTCACTTATCCTCTAGTCACTTTGGTCACAGCTGTGCCATCGAGCCTGTCACATAGCGCTCAGATATTCATTGGGCCTCACACAATCCAAAAGTGTCCAGTGTCCACTAGTGTGAGAAGAAATTCAAAATCTCACTTATCCTCTAGTCACTTTGCTCACAGCAGGGCCATCGAGCCTGTCACATAGCGCTCAGATATTCTTTGGGCCTCACACAATCCAAAAGTGTCCAGTGTCCACTAGTGTGAGAAGAAATTCAAAATCTCACTTATCCTCTAGTCACTTTGCTCACAGCAGTGCCATCGAGCCTGTCACATAGCGCTCAGATATTCATTGGGCCTCACACAATCCAAAAGTGTCCAGTGTCCACAAGTGTCTGCTGAAATTCAAAATCTCACTTATCCTCTAGTCACTTTGGTCACAGCTGTGCCATCGAGCCTGTCACATAGCGCTCAGATATTCATTGGGCCTCACACAATCCAAAAGTGTCCAGTGTCCACTAGTGTGAGAAGAAATTCAAAATCTCACTTATCCTCTAGTCACTTTGGTCACAGCAGTGCCATCGAGCCTGTCACATAGCGCTCAGATATTCATTGGGCCTCACACAATCCAAAAGTGTCCAGTGTCCACAAGTGTCTGCTGAAATTCAAAATCTCACTTATCCTCTAGTCACTTTGCTCACAGCAGTGCCATCGAGCCTGTCACATAGCGCTCAGATATTCATTGGGCCTCACACAATCCAAAAGTGTCCAGTGTCCACTAGTGTGAGAAGAAATTCAAAATCTCACTTATCCTCTAGTCACTTTGCTCACAGCAGTGCCATCGAGCCTGTCACATAGCGCTCAGATATTCATTGGGCCTCACACAATCCAAAAGTGTCCAGTGTCCACTAGTGTGAGAAGAAATTCAAAATCTCACTTATCCTCTAGTCACTTTGCTCACAGCAGGGCCATCGAGCCTGTCACATAGCGCTCAGATATTCATTGGGCCTCACACAATCCAAAAGTGTCCAGTGTCCACTAGTGTGAGAAGAAATTCAAAATCTCACTTATCCTCTAGTCACTTTGGTCACAGCAGTGCCATCGAGCCTGTCACATAGCGCTCAGATATTCATTGGGCCTCACACAATCCAAAAGTGTCCAGTGTCCACTAGTGTGAGAAGTAATTCAAAATCTCCCCTGTCCTATAGACAGCTTGTACCTTGTTTTACATTACTATATAGTTTGTTGGATTTTGTCTACATTTTTACCAAAAATGAGGAAGGCTGGTGGAAGAGGCCGTGAAATTGGGCGGGGGTTGCCAGCTGGTAATGATGGTGGTGGTGGATCTGATGGTAGTGGCAAGAGCAAAATAGGACCGAATGCAGGAGGTGTTGAGCCTGCGTCATCGTCTGGCTCCATAAGGCTTCGAAGGCTTAGTTTTCTAGGAGTTGGCAAACCGCTTTTAAAGCCAGAGCATCAGGAAAAAGTTTTGTCTTACATTGCTGACTCAGCCTCCAGCTCTATCGCCTCCTCTTCTTCAGTTGTAAAAAGTAAAAGCACTGAGTCGTCATTGGAGGCTCATGTTCATGAACCACACCTTTCCTTGTGTCCTTCACCCCAACCAAGATTGAAGGATGACGCAGGCCATACTACTGCTTACTCCATGGAGCTGTTTTCATATACCATGCCTGGATTATCAAGTGAAATGGTGAATTACCCAGGCCAAGATGAATCTGACATGGAGTGCACTGATGCACAGCCACTGATGGATGATTCTGCTGGTACATTCACTCAGAGCACTACATTGTCCTCGCAGTGTACAGAGCCAGATTCTGACCCTGATGAGACTCAGGTGCCCCTTCCCGCACACTAT
Source organism: Dendrobates tinctorius (assembly GCF_039654945.1). Lineage (NCBI taxonomy): Eukaryota > Metazoa > Chordata > Amphibia > Anura > Dendrobatidae > Dendrobates > Dendrobates tinctorius. Next base: position 12,697,329 of record NW_027361717.1, on the reverse strand, counting down.
ACCACCATACACGGTGACACAGAGGAAGGTGCACATGACATTGAAGAGGAGGTGATGGATGACCCAGTTGTTGACCCAGATTGGCATCCATTGGGGGAAGAGGGTGCTGCTTCTAATAGCTCAGATGAGGAGCATCCATAGCAGACATCGACATCGCAACAGCTGTTATCCGGCATGCCCGGAGCACTCCAAAGACATGTTCCAAAAATCAAAAGAGTTGCTGGACAGCTTGTCCAGAGGGTCAAAACATCACAGCGTGCTAGGCCGCAAAATGTCTGCCAAAGTAGGAAGAGTTCAGTGTGGCACTTTTTTGAACAAAATCCTCATGATCAGGCCAAGGTTATCTGTAAGAAGTGCGCAAAGACCTTTAGCCGAGGGAAAAATCTGAAAAATTTGAATACCAGTTGCATGCTTAGACATTTAACCAGCATGCACTTGCAAGCGTGGACACAACACCAAACCTCAAGTGCCACATGTGCAACTGATCACAACGAAGGTAGTCAGGAACGCTACATTGTTTCCCCCACTGTAAGCCCACCGGTTAGCACAGCAGCAAATGTTGAGGTGTCGTTGCAAGGCCACAGCAGTCAGGGAATCCCACTGTTATATCAATGAAAGACTGATTCTTGGCCATCAGAAAGAACACCAACTCCATCACCATCATCAACCCTCTCTCAGTCCGCCCTGTCCACCGCTACTTCCACCATATGCAGCTCTCAAGTCCAGCTCACCCTCCCAGACACTATGAGTAGGTCAAGAAAGTACTCAGTCTCTCATCCGCGTACACTGGGTTTGAACGCCCACATTGCCAAACTAATCTCGTTTGAGATGATGCCCTTTCGGTTGGTGGAAAGCGCAGCTTTCCGCGAACTCATGGCCTATGCAGTACCACGCTATGACCTACCCAGTCGCCACTTCTTCTCTCGCAAAGCCATCCCAGCCCTCCACCATCATGTGAAAGACCGCATTTTCCATGCACTCAAGCTGTCAGTGAGCGGAAAGGTGCACCTCACAACTGATGCATGGTCCAGTCGCCATGGCCAGGGCCGTTACGTGTCCATCACTGCGCACTGGGTTAATGTGGTGGATGCAGGGTCCACAGGGGACAGCGGTGGTGGGACAGTGCTGCCTAGCCCACGGTATAGTAAACAGTTGGCTGTAGGCGTTCGACCCTCCTCCTCCTCCTCCAGAAGCGAAAGCTCGTCCACAGAGCGCAGTCGTACGAGCACTCCATCTGCAGCTGCCACTGTTGCACATGAGGTGTCCCCCTATCGAGCAGCTAGTGGAAAGCGTCAGCAGGCTGTGTTGCAGATGATGTGTTTGGGCGACAGACACACCGCCGAGGTGCTGGCCGAGTACTTTCAGCGACAAACTGAGTCATGGCTGGGCAGTGTACATCTTGAGGCAGGCAAGGTAGTTAGTGATAACGGCCGTAATTTTGTGGCAGCCATAGCCCTTTCAAAACTCAGCCACATACCTTACTTGGCTCACACCTTGAACTTGGTGGTGCAGTGCTTCCTCAAAAATTATCCGGAGTTAACAGCCCTGCTCCAGAAGGTGCGAAGACTGTGCGCGTACATCCGCCGGTCGCCTGTACACTCCGTTCGTATGCAGAAGCTGCAGCGATTGCCCCACCTTCCCAACCACCGCCTCATTATCGACATTGCAACAAGGTGGAACTCCACCCTGCACATGGTGGAGCGGCTGTGCGAGCAGAGGCAGGCCATAATGCATTTGTGGGAGGATACACGGCCAGGCACTTTGAGAGCAGACATGGAGTTGACCGGTGTGCAGTGGTCGAATCTGAAAGACCTCTGTAAAGTCCTTCAGTGTTTTGAGGAATGCACACGGCTGGTAAGCGCAGACGACGCCATCCTAAGCATGAGCATCCCACTTATGCATCTGCTCATGCAAACTTTGACGCACCTTAAGGAGCAGGCTTCTGCAGCCAATGTTGATGAGGAGGAAGAGGAGGAGGGAATCCTTGATGACATTCAGCCATTGTCTCCTCAGGGACCTCTCCTGGACGAGGTGGAGGAAGAAGAGGAGGAGGAGGATGATGGGGATGATTACTTAGGGGAGGAGGATGCATCTCGTGGGGCAAGTGAAAATGTTGGCGTGGCAAGGTCTGGTACAGGGTTTGTGCGTGACTGGAGGGATGTGGATTTGCCAGAAAGTGCTCCTGCAACCAGCACTCGCAGTGCATCATTGACACCGGGAACATTGGCCCACATGTCAGATTATGCCTTGCAGATCCTAAAAAGGGACCCCCGCATTGCCAAAATGATGAACGATGACGACTACTGGTTGGCCAGCATCCTGGATCCACGCTATAAAGGCAAATTACAAAACATCATGCCACAGGAGAACCTTGACCTAATATTGGCTAATAAACAAGCAACTCTGGTAAATCGGTTGCTTGAGGCATTCCCAGCACACAGCAGCGGTGATGGTTCTCACACGAGCCGTACGGGCCGGGGTCAGCTTGGCAGAGGTGTTCGTGGTGCAAACAGCAGAAGTGGCGTTGGAGACAGGGGTTTCATGACAATGTTGTGGACTGATTTTTCAAGTACCGCTGGAACAACTGGTAATACTGCATCGATGGAAAGTGACAGGAGACAGCAGTTGTCAACTATGGTTACAAACTACTTTTCCTCCCATATCGATGTTCTCCCACACAGGTCATTCCCCTTTGACTATTGGGCCGCTAAACTGGACACCTGGCCTGAATTGGCACAATATGCCTTACAGGAGCTCGCTTGCCCAGCTGCAAGTGTGCTATCGGAAAGAGTCTTCAGTGCAGCTGGATCAATCCTGACAGAAAAAAGGACCCGTCTGTCAACCCAAAATGTGGATGATCTAACCTTCATTAAAATGAACCACGCATGGGTTTCCAAGGATTTTGTCCCACCTTCCCCTGATGACACATAGGGTGACAGAAAAATGGCTTGATTTGGTCCACCTCTTCCTGGGACTTGACCTATTTCACCTTTTGCATCAGCTGAATGTCCAACATCAACATATGCCACTTTCTAAAACTCCCTAACTGTGCTGCCCCCCCCCCATGGCCGGGGTCACCACCTAGCGCACGACACCGTGCGAGTGCCGTTGCCCTGGACAGGTGGGTAGGCCGACTCTTGGGTGCGGGCACTGGCACAGGGTCCTTCATAGTGCAATCAAGTGTCTCTGACAGTGGTGGTGCACACCCGCCGTCAGACACACCGCCGTACTATGAGGGGCCCAGTGCCAGTACCGACGCCCACGAGTGGGCCCCCCTTGCTTGGGCAGGGCCCCAGCATTTGCAATCTTTACCTCTCCCTGCTCCTCCGCTGTGTAGTCTGGGCCGTCAAATCCATACTGGGCCTGACACGGTTTGAGCCTGCCTCCTGATGTATAGACATATATTTTGAATGTGTACGCTATCCATACATGTTATCTGGGGATACGGAACCCTTTCTCACCTTTGTGCAATCACGTGCAATCCATACTGGGCCTAACACCGTCTGAGCCTGCCTCCTGATGTATAGACATATATTTTGAATGTGTACGCTATCCATACATGTTATCTGGGGATACAGAACCCTTTCTCACCTTTGTGCAATCACGTGCAATCCATACTGGGCCTGACACCGTCTGAGCCTGCCTCTTGATGTATAGACATATATTTTGAATGTGTACGCTATCCATACATGTTATCTGGGGATACGGAACCCTTTCTCACCTTTGTGCAATCACGTGCAATCCATACTGGGCCTGACACCGTCTGAGCCTGCCTCATGCTGTATAGACATATATTTTGAATGTGTACGCTATCCATACATGTTATCTGGGGATACGGAACCCTTTCTCACCTTTGTGCAATCACGTGCAATCCATACTGGGCCTGACACCGTCTGAGCCTGCCTCCTGATGTATAGACATATATTTTGAATGTGTACGCTATCCATACATGTTATCTGGGGATACGGAACCCTTTCTCACCTTTGTGCAATCACGTGCAACCCATACTGGGCCTGACACCGTCTGAGCCTGCCTCCTGATGTATAGACATATATTTTGAATGTGTACGCTATCCATACATGTTATCTGGGGATACGGAACCCTTTCTCACCTTTGTGCAATCACGTGCAATCCATACTGGGCCTGACACCGTCTGAGCCTGCCTCCTGATGTATAGACATATATTTTGAATGTGTACGCTATCCATACATGTTATCTGGGGATACGGAACCCTTTCTCACCTTTGTGCAATCACGTGCAATCCATACTGGGCCTGACACCGTCTGAGCCTGCCTCCTGATGTATAGACATATATTTTGAATGTGTACGCTATCCATACATGTTATCTGGGGATACGGAACCCTTTCTCACCTTTGTGCAATCACGTGCAATCCATACTGGGCCTGACACCGTCTGAGCCTGCCTCCTGATGTATAGACATATATTTTGAATGTGTACGCTATCCATACATGTTATCTGGGGATATGGAACCCTTTCTCACCTTTGTGCAATCACGTGCAATCCATACTGGGCCTGACACGTCTGAGCTGCCTCCTGATGTATAGACATATATTTTGAATGTGTACACTATGCTATCCATACATGTTATCCGGGGATACGGTACCCTTTCTCACCTTTGTGCAATCACGTGTAATCCATACTGGGCCTGAGAACAGATGGAGAGCTGTTAAGCAAGCTACAGCACCTGTGGTTTGCACACGTAAGTTTTTCATTTTTTAAGGAATGACGGTTAGGCCTAATTCCGGAACTGCGGTTGACCTGCACTTACTGGGAAATCATCGTTCGCGGGTAATAATTGTAATCACAGATCCCCATCACTAACGTTGTTCAGCGGGTTATCTGCACCTGTAAGCGACAAACGCTGGCCTTTTCAGTGTAGCGCACATGCAGCCACGGACATGTAAGGGCATGACACACCAGTTATTGGCCAATCTCATGTGCCAGAGCCTCACGTGTCCCTCTAGTAAGCCAGACTCGGACCGCGGGGCATGACGGAGTCTCGTTCGTTAACGGAATTAAGCTTGCAATGTGTGCATCTGTTCTGTAGCTTGCATGGTTGAGGTTTCCCAGGTGGAGTCGAATTAAACCGTAGGCTCCACTCCTGGTGGTGCCCTTCTGGACATTCCTTTAAGGTTCAGCTTTGCAACCATACTGCCCACGTAAAACAAACACTTTGCCTTCATGAACGCTGTTTGGAGGGTCATGACTCATGGGAATAACGCCGCCCAATCAGTTAACCTGCTAGAGAGATCCTTCGTTGCTCCGAAGCATGACATCACACTCCCTAGGAGGAAGGTAATGCCACTGTGGTGACCGTACTCCTGGGGGCGACACAAGTGCACTGATGCCCAGCCACTGCTCGATGAATCTGCTGGTACATTGACCCAGACCACTACATTCCCCTCGCACGCTACACGGCCTGAATCTGACCCTGATGAAACTCAGGTTACCCTTCCCATATACAGTTCCATCTTACACGGTGACAAAGAGGAAGCTGCAGATGAAAGTGCAGGTTCGGCCCACCCGCCATCAGACACACCACCGTACTATCAGGGGCCCTGTGCCAGTGCCGTCGCCAACGAGTGGGCTCCCCCTGCTTGCTCAGGATCACAGCACTTGCAAGGTTGAAATACTGTGCAGTGAGATGGAAGATGGGAACGACGAGGAGTCCATACTAGTACAGGGATTCCCTAGCGAGGAGACTTATTTGATTGTTTTCAATGTTGGGACAGCAATTTTTGGGGAGCACTATACTCTGGAGAATGATAGATGGGGCCCACCATACACTGGAACATTCCAAAGGTGGACATCAGACACTGGAGCAGCATTTACAGGGCCCATTATACACTAGAGCATTAGAAATGGGGCCCATTATGTTTGGAGCATTATTTGGGCCCATAAGACAGTGGATCTTCATCCATGGGGACCAACATATACTGTAGCATTATGTGGAGCTCATCATATACTGTTTCAAACATTATATGGGACCAATGATTCTGTATGGAGAAATAGATGGGCCTTGTCATGAGATGTAAAAAGTGAAGTATTTTTCATTGTACTATACCGCTATTTCTCTGCCGTATCGGAGCATGATGAGTTGTGGTATGTGTTAAAGGGGCGCTCTTTCGCCCAGGGCACATGAAAACCTGGAGCCAGCCCTCCCCCCCCACAACTTTAGCCAAATAACCCCCATTTTTCAGTGCGTAACTTGTATTATGAAGTTAATTAAGGTTGACAAGCTTAAGTAAGAAGAATTGATGCTTTTGGCATTCAAATGGGCACTGTTGGTGTGTTTCCTGTCCTCCTCTCACTGCCGACTTTTATTCCCCATTGACTTACATTGGGTTTCGTGTTTCGGGACGACGACGACGACTTTTCCCTATAATCGGACGATCTTGCTCGACCCGACTTTTGGAAAAGTCGGGTTTCACGAAACGAAACGCGACCCTAAAGAACCAAAAGTCGCTCTACTCTAATGGCTTGTGTTTATTTTGAGGGATGAGCTATTGTTATTAGAATCATAGAATCATAGAATCGTAGAGTTGGAAGGGACCTCCTGAGCCATCTGGTCCAACCCCTTGCTCAAAGCAGGATTCGCTAAATCATCCCAGACAGATGTCTGTCCAGCCTCTGTGTGAAGACTTCTATTGAAGGAGAACTCACCACCTCTCGTGGCAGCCTGTTCCACTCATTGATCACTCTAACTGTCAAAAAAGTTTTTTCTAATATCTAATCTGTGTCTCCTCCCATTAGGTTTCATCCCATTGCTTCTAGTCTTTCCTTGTGCAAATGAGAATAAAGATGATCTCTCTACAATGTGAAAGCCCTTGAGATATTTGTAGACAGCTATTAAGTCTCCTCTCAGTCTTCTCTTCTGCAAGCTAAACATTCCCAAATCCTGCAACCTTTCCTCATAAGACAGGGTTTGCAGACCGGTCACCATTCTGGTCGCTCCTTTCTGAACTTGCTCCAGTTTGTTGATGTCTTTTTTAAAATGTGGCGCCCAAAACTGGACACAGTTGTCAGGAACACCACACTACACTCGCTCACTGAGCCAGTGCACGTGTCCTGAGTACAGAAACCATGTTAAAAGATACCTGTGGAGTGGGGCAGCAGCGGTGACAATGCGTGCTTCACACTATCGGTGTCAGGATCCTGTCAGCGCCAGAAAGTAAAGATGCACAGGACCTGAGGATGCTGAAGTTAGCAAGCTGGCACAGAACCTATGGTCATGAGACTGCAAGGGGGCGGGGCTTAGCGTCCTGCTTTAAGAGATGACAGGACACCATACAACAACTCAGAATCAGGCAAAACAGAGGTCACACACAGTACGGGCAAACGAGGCACAGGAGGGACAAACAGACGGGTGGTCATACAGAGCCAAAGGTCATACACAAGAGGGCGGCGTGGTACCAAGGGGATGAGCAGAGAGTAGTTGGGTCACAAGCAGAGAGACATACATGAGAGGTAGCGCCGTACAAGAGGGACAGGCAGAACTCGTAACAGGGACAGAACCGGATCAAAACCAAACAAGCAAGCAAGATATCAGGCACAAGGCACACGTACGCACAAGGTCAACTAACTCAGCCGAGGGCAGGAGTATAACTTACACTGGACCTCGGTCCAGTGAGCATTAAATAGCCGCCCTCTGCCAGAGAGAGGCGGAACAATTAACCCCCAGTCTGATCAGGACGGGCCAAAGCGAAACCCCGTCCTGGATCATGACAGTACCCTCCTCTCAATGGGGGGCCACCGGACCCCCAGGTCTCTCAGGGTACTTGGCGTGAAAGGCCCGGACCAACCAATCCGCATGGACCGATCGAGCAGGAACCCACGACTGTTCTTCAGGACCGTAGCCTTTCCAATGTACTAGATATTGAAGGACACAACGGACCAACCTGGAGTCAAAAATTTGCTCCACCTCGTACTCCGACTGCCCATCTACCAAAACCGGTGGTGGAGAAGCTGATGATCCCTCCCCACCGGACCTCACAGGTTTCAAAAGGGCCGTATGGAAAACATTTGGGATCCGCAGAGATGGCGGGAGACGCAACCGAAAAGCCATCGGGTTAACTGCTTCGGTAATTTCATAGGGACCTATAAACTTGGGTCCAAGCTTCGCAGAGGGGACCTTGAGCCTTATATTCTTGGTGGACAACTATACCTTATCCCCAATCTGAAACACCGGTCCCATGGATTGTTTTTTGTCCGCAAAAAATTTAAATTTGTCCTGGGCCTTCGTAATGTTACTCTGGACCTCCCGCCATACCTCCCCCAACCGCTGGATCGTCTCATCCGCCCCAGGACACCCTGAATTCAAATGGGAAAATTCTCCAAAATGAAGATGAAACCCATAATTGCAGAAAAAGAGAGATGTACCCGTAGACTGGTTAATGCGGTTGCTAAATGCAAACTCGGCCAATGGTAACACAGAACACCAATCATCCTGTCGGGCTGAGGTCAAGCAACACAGAATTTTCTCCAGAGACTGATTGGTCTGCTCGGTCTGCCCATTAGTCTCAGGATGATAAGCGGATGAAAAGGACAGACCAGCACCCAACCTCTTACAAAAAGCCCTCCAAAATCTGGAAACAAATTGCACTCCTCTATCAGACACCACATTCAAGGGTACCCCATGCAACCGCACCACATGTTCAACGAACAATCTGGACAATGTTTCCGCATTAGGTAGAGCTGCCAAAGGTACAAAATGTGCCTGCTTACTAAACCTGTCCACCACAACCCAAACGACGGTATTACCCTTGGAGGGGGGAAGGTTGGTGATGAAATCCATGGACAAATGAGGCGAAATTGAGCTGGCACGAAAAGTTTATCCACCGGCTTAGTCGGAGGTGCAAGAGACTTAGCTTCCCAAATCTCCTGTTCCAACATATTAGAAATATCTGACACCACCACCCCAGGCTGAAGAATGGAGGATGGAGGTTCCGGGGGGGACACCGGATCTAGACTGCGTGACAAGGCATCAGCTCTGACATTTTTGGATCCTGGCCGAAAAGTGATCGAGAAGTTGAATCGGGAAAAAAAAAAGTGACCATCTACCCTGTCTGGGAGTCAACCTTTTGGCTGACTCAAGTAAGCCAGGTTTTTGTGGTCCGTAAATACGGTTATAGGATGGACAGCCCCCTCCAAAAAAGCCTCCATTCTTCAAAGGCCAACTTTACGGCCAGAAGTTCACGATTCCCCACATCATAGTTTCTCTCCGCAGGGGAGAACTTCTTCGAGAAAAAGGTGCAAGGTCTCAAATTTTTCAAAGTGGCGGGTCCCTGGCACAATACCGCCCCCACCCCCACCTCTGAGGAGTCTACCTCAACAATAAATGGTTCAGACGGGTCCGGTTGAATAAGAACCGGGGCAGACATTAAACATTTTTTTAAAAACTGAAACACCGCTACCGCTGCTGTTGACCAATTCTTGATATCGGCCCCCTTTTGAGTCATGTGAGGGGTTTAACCACTGTGAGAACCCCCTTATAACCACTTGTGAGAACCCCCTTATAAATTTACGGTAGTAATTGGTGAATCCTAGGAAACGCTGCAGAGCCTTCAAATCACAAGGTTGAACCCACTCGACAATGGCCTGCACCTTATTAGGATCCATGCGATACCCTTCAGCAGACACAATGAACCCCAGAAAAGACAGTTCCTGGACAAAAAATAAGCATTTTTCTAATTTAGCAAAGAGACAGTTTTCCCGAAGCCTTTGGAGAACTACCCGAACATGACCAATGTGAGCCTGTTTATCAGGAGAGTAGATCAATATGTCATCCAAATATACCACCATAAACGTCCAATGATATCAGAGAACACATGATTAATGAAATTTTGGAAAACCGCTGAAGCATTGGTCAGGCCGAAAGGCGTGACCAAATTTTCAAACAATCCTTCAGTAGTGAGATAAGCGGTTTTCCACTCATCTCCGTCCCGGACTCGGATAAGGTTATACGCTCCCCGTAGATCTAAATTTGAAAACCACTTAGCTCCGGACAACTGGTTGTATAAATCAGGAATAAGTGGAAGGGGATACGTATTCCTCACAGTTATCTTATTTAACGGAAGAAAATAGAGGCATGGGCGTAAACCACCATTTTTTTTCTTTACAAAAAAGAACCCCGCCGCCACGGGAGAAACAGAAGGATGAATGTGTCCCTTACGGAGACTCTCAGAAATATATTCTTTCATCGCGGCCCGTTCTGGACCCGAAAGGTTATACAAGCGGGCTTTGGGCAGTTTAGCACCTGGAACCAGGTCAACGGCACAATCAAATGGGCGGTGTGGTGGTAAAACCTCAGCCTCTTTTTTGGAGAAAACGTCCGTATAGTCTTTCAGGCACTCCGGAATACCTTCCAGACCCACGGACGACACAGACACCGTAACAAGACATTTTTCAGAACAATAGGGACCCCATTTAACAATGTCCCGAGATTTCCAATTAATAACAGGATTATGCAATTGTAACCAGGGGAACCCCAACACCAGTCCCGCAGGCAGGTTGTCCATCACAAAACATGAAATGTGTTCCTGGTGTAAGGAACTCACTTTAAGGAGAAACTCTTCAGTATGAAACATAACGTTATTCTTAACCAGTGGTGTTTTGTCAATGGCAACAATGTGAATAGGAGTCTCTATCCTAACTGTCTCTAACTTACACCTGGCCACCAAGACAGAGTCAGTAAAGTTCAATGACGATCCGCAATCCACGAAGGCAGAAGTGGATGTAGAGACACTCCCACAGCAAAGTTCCACTTGCAACAACATTTTTGAAAAGGCATAAAAGGGTACCTGAGAGCCTGGGTGACCTCCACGACAATCACCCGGGCTCAGTCGCTTGTTGGTCAGTGGACCGGAGGTGCAATCCTTTTCCCAATGTCCAGCATCGCCACAGTGAAAACGTTTTACTATGCGCCGTTGTTTCCTTTCGTTCCCTTTGAGGTTGAAGGTTCCCATGTCCATGGTTTCCAATGTAGGACAGGCTCCCCTTCTTTGGGAGAATAATGGTGTCTTAATTTGCATCACTCCCCTCGCCCGTAGCCTGCAATCCATTCGGACGGCCTGTGTCATAGCCTCCTCCAAGGAATCAGGCGGAGGGTGGAGAGCCAAGGCATCTTTCAGATGTTCAGACAGGCCTCTACGGAACAAACCCTGGAGGGCGGCAACATTCCAGCAGACCTCAGCAGCCCAGCGCCTGAACTCTGAACAAAACCACTCGCTGAGGGCTTCCCCTGGCACACACTCATCACCCTGTCCTCAGCCATACGCATCTGATCACGCTCATCATAAATATGCCCCAGGGCCTCAAAAAATGCATTCACATTCATACGCTCAGGGGGCGTGGTCGGAAGGGAGAAAGCCCGAGCTTGGGGGGCTCCCCTTAACAGAGACATAATGACCCCCACTCTCTGACTTTCATCCCCAGAAGAGTGTGGCCTCAATGAAAAAAATAGCTTACAGCCCTCCTTGAAAACTCTGAACTTCTTTTTATCTCCAGAAAAGGTATCCGGTAATTTAACCGGAGACTCAGGGGAAACTAATGTAACATCCCGAGCCCCCGATGAGAACACCCCTTGCACAATGTCAGCGATCAGTTGCTGAGACTGAGCCAGGACTCATTGTTCTCCAAAGAGTTTCTGAGACATCTGAGTCAGCTGTTTTACCTGCTCAGAAAGAGCGTGCATAGGATCCATCACATACACAGGAGAAGGGGAGCAGAGAAAAAAAATGGTAATGGTCAGTTATAATGTCAGGAACACCACACTACACTCGCTCACTGAGCCAGTGCGCGTGACCTGAGTACAGAAACCGTGCTAAAAGATACCTGTGGAGCGGGGCAGCAGCGGTGACAATGCGTGCTTCAAACTATCGGTCTCAGGATCCTGTCAGCGCCGGAAAGTAAAAATGCACAGGACCTGAGGATGCTGAAGGTAGCAAGCTGGCACAGGACCTATGGTCATGTGACTGCAAGGGGGCAGGGCTTAGCATCCTGCTTTCAGAGATGACAGGACACCATACAACAACTCAGAGTCAGGCAAAACGGAGGTCACACACAGTATGAGTAAACGAGGCACAGGAGGGACAAACAGATGGGTGGTCAGACAGAGCCAAAGGTCATACACAAGTGGGCAGCGTGGTACCAAGGGGATGAGCAGAGAGAAGTCGGGTCACAAGCAGAGAGTCATACAGGAGAGGTAGCGCCGCACAAGAGGGACAGGCAGAACTCGTAACAGGGACAGAACCGGATCAAAACCAAACCAGCAAGCAAGATATCAGGCACAAGGCACATGTACGCACAAGGTCAACTAACTCAGCCGAGGGCAGGAGTATGACTGACACTGGACCTAGGTCCAGTGAGCATTAAATAGCCGCCCTCTGCCAGAGAGAGGCGGAACAATTAACCCCCAGTCTGATCAGGATGGGCCAAAGCAAAACCCCGTCCTGGATCATGACAACAGTATTCCAGATGAGGTCTGACCAAAGAGGAGTAGAGGGCAATAATGACTTCACGTGATCTAGACTGTATGATTCTGTTAATACATCTTAGAATTGAATTTGCCTTTTTTGCTGCTGCATCACACTGTTGACTCATATTCAGTCTGTGATATATTAGTATACCCAAGTCTTTTTGACATGTGCTGTTGCTTAGCCCTATTCCTCCCATTCTGTATATGCTTTTTTCATTTTTATTGCCCAGATGTAGTACTTTGCATTTTTCCCTGTTAAAAACCATTCTGTTAGTTGCTGCCCATTGCTCCAGTTTATATCTTTTTGAATCTTCTATCTTCTCTAGTATTAGCTATCCCTCAAAGCTTTGTGTCATCAGCAAATTTAATCAGTTTACCCTCAATTCCTTCATCTAAATCGTTGATAAAGAGGTTGAACAATACAGGGCCCAGGACAGAGCCCTGTGGTACCCCACTTGAGACATTCTTCCAACTGGATGTGCAGCCATTTACGACCACTGTTTGGGTCCGATCACTAAGCCAGTTATGAATCCACCTAACAGTTGCCTTGTCCATTCCATACTTAGTCATTTTTTTCAATAAGGATGGTGTGAGATACTTTGTCAAATGCTTTGCTGAAGTCAAGATATACTATATCTACAGCATTTCCCTGATCCACCTAATCAGTGATTCTGTCATAGAAGGAAATTAAGTTAGTCTGACATGACTATTAATTGCAAACCCATGCTGACTCTGTTTAATCACTTCATTCTTATACAGGTACTTACATACATGTTGTTTAATAATTTGTTCAAAGATCTTTCCTGGTATAGAAGTCAGACTCACCGGCTTATAGTTGCCTGGGTCCACCGTCTTCCCCTTTTTGAAGATAGGAACAACATTTGCTCTTCTCCAGTCTTCTGGGACTACTCCTGTTCTCCAAAAATTTTGAAAGATTATGGAGAGTTGTTCAAAAATTTCTTCTGCTATCTCCTTCAGTACTCTGGGGTGTAATTCATCTGGACCTGGAGACTTGAATTCATTTAGGTTATCTAAGTGTTTCCTCACTATCTTTCTGTTTATAGATATCCTGTATTCTTCTATTCCCTTAATAGGACAGTGAAGAACAGTTGATGTTACATTTCCTTTCTGAGAGAAAACAGATGCAAAATAGGAATTTAAAAGTTCAGCCTTCTCAACATCCTGTCTTACCATTTCATCATTTTCATCCTGTAAAAATCCTATAGCATCTTTGACTTTTCTTTTACTTTTGACATATCCCCAAAATCATTTATTATTGCTTTTGATATCTCTTGCAAGCCTCAATTCATTGTCAGCTTTAGGTAATTTGATTTGTGCCCTGCAGGTTCTGCAGACAGCATTATATTCTTCTTTAGCTATGCCTCCCTCTTTTCATTTTAAAAACATTTCTTTCTTCCTTTTTATCATGTGCTTAAGTTCTGTGTTCATCCATCCTGGTTTCCTTAACCCCTTCGCACCCGAGCCTGTTTTTGCCTTCGTGACCGGGTCAATTTTTTCAATTCTGACCAGTGTCACTTTATGAGGTCATAATTCTAGAACGCTTCAACGGATCCTACTGATTCTGACATTGTTTTCTCATGACATATTGTACTTCATGATGGTGGTAACATTTTTTAGATATGATCTGCGCTTATTTGTTAAAAAAATCAAAATTTTGTGAAAATTTAGAAAATTTTGCAATTTTCAAACTTTTAATTTTTATACCCTTAAATCAGAGAGTGATATAGCACAAAATAGTTAATAAATAACATTTCCCACACGTCTATTTTACATCTGCACAATTTTGGAAACAAATTTTTTTTTAGGAAGTTATAAGGGTTAAAAGTTGACCAGCGATTTCTCATTTTTACAACAAAATTTGCAACACCATTTTTTTTAGGGACCACCTCACATTTGAAGTGAGTTTGGGGGGGTCAATATGACAGAAAATACCCAAAAGTGACACCATTCTAAAAACTGCACCTCTCAATGTACTCAAAACCACATTCAAGAAGTTTATTAACCCTTCAGGTGCTTCACATGAATGAATGGAATATGGAAGGAAAAAATAAACATTTAACTTTTTTTCACAAACATTTTACTTCAAAACCATTTTTTTTATTTTCACAAGTGTAAAAAGAGAAAATGAACCACAAAATTTTTTGTGCAATTTCTCCCGAATACGCCAATACCCCGTATGTGGGGCTAAACCACTGTTTGAGCACACGGCAGAGCTCAAAACGGAAGGAGCGCCATTTGACTTTTTCAATGCAGAATTGGCTGGAATTGAGATCGGATGCCATGTCGCAGTTGGAGAGCCCCTGATGTACCTAAACAGTGGAAACCCTCCACAAGTGACCCCATTTTGGAAATTAGACCCCCGCAAGGGACTTATCTAGATGTGTGGTGAGCACTTTGAACCCCCAAGTGTTTCACTAAAGTTTATAATGTAGAGCCGTGAAAATAAAAAAAATCATTTTTTTTCCACAAAAATGATCTTTTAGCCTCCAATTTTTATTTTCCTAAGGGTAACAGGAGAAATTGGACCCCAAATGTTGTTGTCCAATTTGTCCTGAGTACGTTGGTACCCTATATGTGGGAGAAAACTACTGTTTGGGCACACGGTGGGGCTCGGAAGGGAAGTAGTGACGTTCTGAAATGCAGACTTTGATGGAATGGTCTGCGGGTGTCATGTCGCGTTTGCAGAGCCACTGATGTACCTAAACAGTGGAAATTCCCCACAAGTGACCCCATTTTGGAAACTAGACCCCCCAAGGAACTTATCTAGATGTGTGGTGAGCACTTTGAACCCCCAAGTGTTTCAGTAAAGTTTATAATGTAGAGGCGTGAAAATAAAAAAATCATTTTTTCCACAAAAATGATCTTTTAGCCCCCAATTTTTATTTTCACAAGGGTAACAGGAGAAATTGGACCCTAAGAGTTGTCCAATTTGTCCTGAGTACGTTGGTACCCTATATGTGGGAGAAAACTACTGTTTGGGCACACGGTGGGGCTCGGAAGGGAGGTAGTGACGTTCTGAAATGCAGACTTTGATGGAATGGTCTGCGGGCGTCATATTGCATTTACAGAGCCCCTGATGTACCTAAACAGTGGAAACCCCCAATTCTAATTCCAACCCTAACCCCAACACACCCCTAACCCTAATCTCAGCCCTAACCATAACCCTAACCACAAACCTAACACCAACAAACCCATAACCTTAATACCAGCCCTAGCCCTAACCCTAGCCCTAACCCTAGCCCTAGCCCTAACCCTAACCCTAGCCCTAGCCCTAACCTGTGTACCTGTTTTTTTTTCTTTACTTTTTTTTATTTTTGTGACAAGATCGCTGCCCTGCGATCTGACTCATAGTAACGCCACTTCTCCTCTGATCTCACACTGACAGATGATCAGAGGTGAAGCAGCGTTACTATGTGACAAGATCGCTGCCTGGCACATAATAACGCGACTTCTCCTCTGATCTCACAATGACAGATGATCAGAGGTGAAGCAGCGTTACTGTGTGACAAGATCGCTGCCTGGCACAGCTGTGCCAGGCAGCGATCAGCTGTGCCAGGCAGCGACCTATCACACAGTAACGCTGCTTCAGCTCTGATCATCTGTCAGTGTTAGATCAGAGGAGAAGCCACGTTACAATGAGTGAGATCGCCGGGAAACAAGCAGCTTTCCCAGCGATCGCTCCCATTGGCTGCTGTGATGCTGACATCATCAGGACCTGAACCAATCAGGTCTCGATGATGTCGGGGGTCCCAGCATGCATTGTGCACCAGGATCCCCGCGTTGTAAGGTATGTGGGGGTCCTGGGGGGCACAAAACCGCCGACAGTAGATAAACGTCGGCGCTGCACAAAGCCCAGCAAGCGCCAACGTTTATCTACTGTGGGCGGTCGGGAAGAGGTTAAATGCTTCCTATTCTTCCATCTTTTCAGATTTGTTAACAATTGTGCTTTGAGAATTGCATTTTTCAAGATTTCCCATCCTTCCTGGACATTTTTGTCCTTAAGGATATCCTGCCATTGGATCCCTCCAATTCTCTTTCTGAATCCCTTAAAATATGCCTTTCTGAAATCCAACCTTGACGTCTGAGTCTTCACATGTCTTCCTCCTCTAGTTATCCAAAATTCTAAAATAGCATGGTCGCTATCTCCTAGGGTCCCAGCCACTTTCACCTCCTCAACCATTTCCTCCCTGTTTATAAGGATTAGAGCCAAGGTAGCAGTTCCCCTTGTTTTCTCCCCTACCTTTTCAAAGATAAAGTTGTCAGCAAGAGAGGATCAGAATTTCCTGTTAGTTTTGCCTGAGAGAGATTCCCAAAAAATGTCAGGATAGTTGAAATCTCCAATTACAACTGTCATATTTTTTGGAGAACTTGGCCATTTGATGCATAAAGAGTTCATCCATATCTGCAGCTTGCACAGGCAGCCTGTAGTAAATGCCTACAATGGTGTCCTTTCCATTGTCCTGTCCTTGTATTCTTACTCAAACAGTTTCCACAGAACTCCCAGTCTCTGAAGCTTCAATCTCTGTGCAGACATACGCGTTTCTACCATACAATGCGACACCGCCTCCTCGTTTATTATTGGCACTACTTTGGCATACATTGTATTGATTGTCAACTTTTTATATGTTTTTTAAGTGTGAGGCCCTGGAGGGTTTATAAATACAGAAAACATGCCACAATATTTTTTTAATGAAATGTTTCTGAAACTTTATTAACATAATTCTACTGTATTTTATTTGTTGCAGTAGGGACTTGAAGCAACGATCCTGATCACTTGCTTTGGAGTATCTCCACTCTTCACCTCCACAAGATATTCGTACATCCTTGTCTATTGGCCTGCAGCTCTCAGGCTTGGTATGTTATTATTCTATACAATATTTAATTGCATTCTTGTATTATCAGGGAAGTGCTGTTGGATAATTCTGGAGTGGCCATCACAGTCTCCTGACTTCAGTACCATTGAGCCACATTAGATATGCTAAAAATTTACTGAACTGAGTATGGATTGTCATATAACCACATAAGAAAATAAAGTTCCTCAAAGCTACCACTTAAAGGGAGTGTTCCACTACATTGTAGTTTATTAAAGAAGCTCTCCCATCAAATTTGTTATCCTCTTACTATAACGCAATCATCATATTATATAGAACTGTGCACTTACAATTGCTCATTTTGCCTTTCTACCCAGTAAGTTCTTTGTTTTCCACTGCTCTATTTATAAAAGGGAAGTCTATTTTTCCTGCAGAAATCATTCCTCTCTTCAACTTCTGATCCAGCTGCTCCATGTGCCTCCTGCCTGAGACTTTGGCAGTAACTTATGACTCATGCAGGGAAAATTGACCTTCTGTTTCTACATAGAGCTTAGAAGGATTCAGCTAGTCAGTTTTTAATCACGTGATGTCATAGACCTAATGGAAAAGATAACAATTAGCTGGGTAGAAAGGTAAAATAAGCAATTGCTTGTCCACAGTGCTATATAATATGATGATTGCAATTTATTAAGAGGATAAAAACTTTGATGGGAGGAGGAGGAGAACTTGTTTAATTGATGCCTGATACTGATTCCTTTTACTTTTTATTCTTAAATGTTTCATTTTCTGCTTTGTAGTTATTTGCATTCATGTCATGTCAGCCATCTTTACAGCAGCCATGTGGACCACAGGAATTTGTAGACTAAAGCTGTGTTATAGGCTGCAGCTGCTAAAATTGTCTGTGCCAGAATAAAACTGAAATATTGAATAATTATTGTGCAACTTGTAGTTGCACAAATATTGCTACTTTGACACTTTTTACACACCAGTCCTCGCTAGCTAAGTAAGTTTTTTAAAAACTTGATGGGACATGACTGAGCTCGACCTACAAACTCTTCACAACTTATTCCACAATCATTACAGAAATGTACTAAAGTCGTCAACTGGATCTCATTTCTTGAGGTTGTGCACCGTAGCTGAAAAATGTGCCAAATTTACACCTCCTAATGAATTTGGTGCATCTTACCACATCGTACTCTTCATCGAGATTAGAGCGTAATATGATATTCTTGACAAATCAGAGCCAAAGACTTTTATGGGAAAGTTTTCTAGACAGGTATATACAGTGACTTGTGCAAAGTTCATTCGACAGGGCTGTTTCTTTTAATTTTTTTTTCCCCATTTATTCGAAATAAATTGTTACAAAACATTGCGAAAATTACTCATTTTTAAAGTTTTCCTTAGAATCATAGAGCTCTTTTTATTTGTTAAGAACAAGGCTTAAAAGGGTCATCCTGAAATAGTTTTTTTTTGCTGCCCTGCAATGATTTGACCGTTTAAAATGGTCATTGACTGCTCCTGTCAGCACTTCTCCTTCTTCTGGTGATGTTAATTAGATAGAGCAGCGCCTTCTCTTCCAATCCACTCTGTAGATAGGTCGTCTCTGCCTATGGCATGATGATTAACAACTGGCTCCTTGCTGCCTAACATTGGGGAGACAACCATAAATCAGCATGACATGGCCTGACACCCTGTCAACAGAGCAGACCGGAAGGTTCTGCTCTGTTGTTGTTAGGTGGGAAAGATCATCACAGGGCAGAACAACTACCAGCTGTTATATATTTTTTTTCCTATTTGGCTAAAAACTTGTCTCTTTACCCCTTTTAAGAAAAAGTATATTACGGGGCCAATTCATCAAGACTGGCATAGTGCAAACTCTCGCTACACAAATCTTGACAGAATAAAGGGCAGTAAGCTCAATAAGAGGTACACGCCACTTCATTAATTCGGCTTCTCTACTAAGTGGCGAGCACCTACTTGTGCTGCTCCAGAAATGCTACTCCAGTCAGCGACTGAAGTAGTATTTCTGTGACATAGAAAATGCCAGACGATTGGATGAAAAGGCTGGGCAAGCAATGCTACGCCCCTGTTCCACCCCAGCTCCTCCCCATCTCAGCTCATTTTGGCTAAGCTTATGCAAAGTGGTGTGAAAACATCTAAAACTGAAAAATGCTTGTGCAAAAATGTTGAAAAATTTAAAAGATTTTGCATCACTTTTATGGAGTAAAAAAAAGTTTTGATGGACCGGCCCCATGGTTGATTCGTTTTGAGTAGGTAGGCTCTGACTTAATAATTCCATATTGAATTTTGGGAATTGTTTCTTACATTAATATATATTCTTTTGAACATTTGTGAAATTTTGCACTCCCAGACTGAGAATTAAAGAGAATGAGATAACATCTGAGAAAATAAAAGGGTTCGGCATGAAATTCTGCCGTCACTCTATAACTCTATGACTCTTGACTTGGAAATGTTCACAACACGCACAGCGCACTCTCTCAGGATTCTCCAATGTCAGCGGTGATACCAGGCGGTCATCTGATCACAATTATGTGATACGCATACTTCCAGCCAAATTCCCACTAGAGATGCGTGGCCTTCCTCAATGCTCTTGTATTGAAAGGTGTCTGTGAGTGTGCATATCGCATACTTTCAGTCACATGACCACCTGCTCGTGCCATCAGAGAATTCTGACAGAACATAATGTGCGCACTGTGAAGATGCACAAGTCTGCAGTCACACAGAATGACTGCAAACTTTCATGCCAAACCTGAACAACCATTTAAAAAAAATTTCCTGTTGCTCTACTCAACTGCCATATATCTGACAGCCCCCTAGATAGTGAATAGTGTGATGGTCATATATGCATACTATCTCTTCATTCACACAGGGCACTCACTGACCCTCATTACTGTGACTCTAGGGGCCCGAGCGGTCAGACTTAGAGCCATCAAAAATTTATGGGAAAAATGTTGCATATGGGAAAACCACTTTAGAAAGTGATGTGGAATATTCTTAAAGATATATATATATATATATATATATATATAACATGAAAACTTGATTTGAGGTCATTTTCAGAAGAGCCTGCTCAGTATAGGGCATCATCAAAAATAATAGTAGCCCTGTGATGTCTTTGTCCACCTATGAATTCGTAAAGGTAACCCGACTATGGATTCCAGCTGCCCAAACAACTGGCAGCATAAATCGAACACTGGCTGTGTTACTGCAGCCGTGTATGCTTTTCTCTGCAATGCGCGATGTCAGAAAAAAACATTCTTTGAAATCCCAGCCAGAGTTTATAGCCTTATTATTACGCCAAAATTCTGGAAGTAACCACTTTGAAAAACCGCAAAATGTTTGCGCACAAAAATTTTGTGACTTGTGGCATTTTCACGCTACTTTCACCCAGCTCTGCCAAAATGAGTGGTGCTGTGGCGTGATGGGGACGGAAGGGGGGCATAATGAAGCGGCTCTTCTGATTCAAATTATCATGAAGATAATGAAAGATTTGCACAAGACTACATCTTCAGAAGATCTGTGTTTATTTCTTTAAGATGTTTGGAACAAGCTCCCTGGCAAATACCTCCAAAAACTATGTACAAGTGTGCCTAGAAGAATTAGTGGTGTTTTGAAGGCAAATGGTGGTCACATGAAATATTGACTTGACTTAAACATCTCTCTTGTTCATTCACTTTGCATTTTGTTAATTGATAAAAATAAACTATTAACACTTTTATTTGGTACAGCACTTTTATCAAACCTGGCTAAAACTTATGCACAGTACTCTTTCCACATTGATGCCTCTGCCCTGTGACAGTCGTTGCACTAGTTTTCCATCCACTACAGAGTCCAATATAAACTTATCACTCTCACCCACAAGGTGCTCCACGGTTCAGCACCCCCCTCCATCTCCTCCCTCATCTCAATCTACCACCTTACCCATGCCCTCCGTTCTTCTAATGACCTAAGACTAAGGCTGGTTTCACATTAGCGCTTTTTAAGCGCACGCACGGCCGGGGGTAGCTCCGCCCCCGAGCCGGCTCTCTGCCCGGCGTGCCCACCCCTTGCTTGTAGCGCCGCCTCCTAGCGCACAGCGGCGCCTGCAATCGGCGCACCCTATCTTTAGCATAGGGTGCGCAGATCGTGCGCAGGCCGTGCGCTAGTTGCGCTTTGACCTGCGCTGCGCACTTTTGACGGTGCGCCGTGCGCGCCAAAATCCGAAAAGTTCAATTTTGGCGCGCACGGCGCACCGTCAAAAGTGCGCAGCGCAGGTCAAAGCGCAACTAGTGCACGGCCTGCGCACGATCTGCGCACCCTATGCTAAAGATAGGGTGCGCCGATCGCAGGCGCCGCTGTGCGCTAGGAGGCGGCGCTACAAGCAAGGGGCGGGCACGCCGGGCAGAGAGCCGGCTCGGGGGCGGTGCTACCCCCGGCCGTGCGTGCGCTTAAAAAGCGCTAATGTGAAACCAGCCTTACATCCTCAATAATCTGAACCTCCTACTCCCGTTTCCAAGAATTCTCATGTGCTGCACCAATTCTTTGGATTGTACTATCCAGGAAAATTTGATTAATTCCCAATACCCACAGTTTTAATCGTGTCCTAAAAACGCACTTCTTTAGACTGGCCTATCGCCTCAACACATTTATCTAACTATCCCTGTTTTGCCCACTCAATTTTTTTTTTCAAAATTGGGACCCTTGTATCATCGGTTCTCACACCCTCCATACACTTGATAGCCCTCTGTGTCTGTACTTGTATGCATTCTGTCTGGTGACGGCTCGTGTAGCGTTATGTGAATAATCTATTATACTGGTGATGGCTGGACCGTACGATATAAGCACATTTTACCATTCAGCTTTCGTGTCTCCTCTATTTCCTCATAGATTGTAGCTTGCGAGCAGGATGCTCAGTCATCTGGGTTTCTGAGATCTTAGGCTACTTTCACACTTGCGTTGTTTTGCGCTGCGCACCGTGCGCAGTGCAAACGCACATAAAAAACGCATCATGCGTTTGTGTGCGTTTTGCGGTTTTGAGCATGTTTTTTTAAAAAAAAAACGCATGCTTTTTATTACCATGTGCACGTCAGCGCACCCATACACTATGGGTGTTTGGGTGAAAAAAAACGCATTGCGTGCGCATGCGTTTTTTTGGGACGAGTCGGACGCACAAAAAATGCAACAATATGCATTTTGTGCGCCCGAGCGCACACTACAAAAAAACGCATGCGCATACAAACGCGTACAAACGCATGTGTATGCGCACCCATGTAAAGTATAGGAAAAAAAACTCATGCGTTTTTTTGCACAAAAAAACGCAAGTGTGAAACCAGCCTCAGGCTATGGGTCCACGTAGCGTTTTAAAACGCACAATGAAAACTGGACTCCTTCCCAGAAATCGCGCGTTTTTTTCCGCGCGATTTCACCGCGATTTTGCCGCGATTTTCTCAAGCACTTTCCAAGCGATTTGAAGCATCGCTTGGAAAGTGATTGACAGGTTGGTCACACTCGTCAAACATAGTGTTTGACAAGTGTGACCAGCTTTTTACTATTGAGGCCGCCTATGCGGCCTCAATAGTAAAAGATAAAATGTTAAAAATGATAAAAAAATAAAAAATCGGGGTATATTTACCTTCCGACGTCCCACGCTGCATTCCCGGCCACAGCGTTCCCAGTAATGCCTTGCGAGACCTGTGATGACGTTGGTCTTGCGTTACTATAGCGATCTCATGAGACCGCTTGAGTCACGCGAGACTACGTCATCACAGAACCTTGCCACAAGGCATTACTGGGACTGCTTAGGCCGGGAATGCAGCGCGGGACGTCGGAAGGTAAATATACCCCGATTTTTTTTTTTGATTTTTTTTTTTACAGGGGTATGGTACCCAGGGCCTGGAGGACAGTCTCCTCTCCTCCACACCGTGGGTACCAACCGCACATGAGACGCTTAACTTCGCGCATGGTGGGCATAGCCACATACGGGAAGTAAGCGATTCTCATGCATTCCTATGGGTGCGGAATCGCGGCAATTCTTTGCGATTCCGCACAAAAGAATGATCATGCTGCGATTTTTTCCGCGATGCGATTCCGCCATGGAAAAAAGCGCAGCATTAGCACAGCATATGCGGAATGCCATAGGAATGCATGGGGGGTGTTCTGTACACGATTTTTAAACGTTTTTGCAGTGTTTTCGCGCCGAAAATCGCGGCAAAAACGCTTAAAAATCGCATCGTGGGCACACAGCCTTACTCTGTAATATCTATTCTGTACAAGTCTCCTCTGAAATGTAAAGTGCTGCGGAATATGTTGGCGCTATAGAAATAAAATGATTATTATTATATATATATAATTTATGTTAAAGTTACATGTACATTTTTACAGTTATTTTATAGCTTGTTCTGTTACAGTTATGGCCAAAAGTATTGACACCCCTGCAATTCTGTCAGATAATACTCAGTTTCTTCCTGAAAATGATTGCAAACACAAATTCTTTGGTATTATTATCTTCATTTAATTTGTCTTAAATGAAAATAACACAAAAAGAATTGTCCTAAAGCCAAATTGGATATAATTCCACACCAAACATAAAAAAGAGGGTGGACAAAAGTATTGGCACTGTTCGAAAAATCATGTGATGCTTCACTAATTTGTGTAATTAACAGCACCTGTAACTTACCTGTGGTACCTAACAGGTGTTGGCAATAACTAAATCACACTTGCAGCCAGTTGACATGGATTAAAGTTGACTCAACCTCTGTCCTGTGTCCTTGTGTGTACCACATTGAGCATGGAGAAAAGAAAGAAGACCAAAGAACTGTCTGAGGACTTGAGAAACCAAATTGTGAGGAAGCATGAGCAATCTCAAGGCTACAAGTCCATCTCCAAAGACCTGAATGTTCCTGTGTCTACCGTGCGCAGTGTCATCAAGAAGTTTAAAGCCCATGGCACTGTGGCTAACCTCCCTAGATGTGGACGGAAAAGAAAAATTGACAAGAGATTTCAACGCAAGATTGTGCGGATGTTGGATAAAGAACCTCGACTAACTTCCAAACAAGTTCAAGCTGCCCTGCAGTCCGAGGGTACAGCAGTGTCAACCTGTACTATCCGTCGGCGCCTGAATGAAAAGGGACTGTATGGTAGGAGACCCAGGAAGACCCCACTTCTTACCCCGAGACATAAAAAAGCCAGGCTGGAGTTTGCCAAAACTTACCTGAAAAAGCCTAAAACGTTTTGGAAGAATGTTCTCTGGTCAGATGAGACAAAAGTAGAGCTTTTTGGGAAAAGGCATCAACATAGAGTTTAAGGCAAGAGGCATTCAAAGGAAAGAACACGGTCCCTACAGTCAAACATGGAGGAGGTTCCCTGATGCTTTGGGGTTGCTTTGCTGCCTCTGGCACTGGACTGCTTGACCGTGTGCATGGCATTATGAAGTCTGAAGACTACCAACAAATTTTGCAGCATAATGTAGGGCCCAGTGTGAGAAAGCTGGGTCTCCCTCAGAGGTCATGGGTCTTCCAGCAGGACAATGACCCAAAACACACTTCAAAAAGTACTAGAAAATGGTTTGAGAGAAAGCACTGGAGACTTCTAAGGTGGCCAGCAATGAGTCCAGACCTGAATCCCATAGAACACCTGTGGAGAGATCTAAAAATGGCAATTTGGAGAAGGCACCCTTCAAATATCAGGGACCTGGAGCAGTTTGCCAAAGAAGAATGGTCTAAAATTCCAGCAGAGCATTGTAAGAAACTCATTGATGGTTACCGGAAGCGGTTGGTCGCAGTTATTTTGGCTAAAGGTTGTGCAACCAAGAATTAGGCTGAGGGTGCCAATACTTTTGTCTGGCCCATTTTTGGAGTTTTGTGTCAAATGATCAATGTTTTGCTTTTTGCTTCATTCTCTTTTGTGTTTTTTCATTTAAGACAAATTAAATGAAGATAATAATACCAAATAATTTGTGATTGCAATCATTTTAAGGAAGAAACTGAGTATTATCTGACAGAATTGCAGGGTGTCAATACTTTTGGCCACAACTGTATGTGCGTTTTTATCTAAAATAGTAGAGAGTAATGGATGCATTTCTTACATTTTGCTCTTCTGTACTTTCTCATAAAATAAGAATCACAGTGCATATCTGCATACATGTACAGACATAAGTGCTTAATTCTACAATTATTTTACAGGTTCTTCTGTGTTTTCTGATACAATTAATGAGCGCCGTATAACCGACATGACGGCTGTTTTAGGCTTAATTCTATTTTTAAAATATAATTGTACATAATAACTAAAACATATATGTGCGTGTGCGTGTGTGTGTGTTGCTTGCAATTATATCGAAAAAGAATAAAACAATGTCCGTTCTGGACCTTTCATCATATTGTAATGCGAAGTCTGTCTGCAGTAATAGCCCCTCTCAGCATCATTTCAGGCCCCCTCCTATTTAAATACAGAACGAGTGGGAGGAATAGATAGATATATTCATGTATGATTGTGCATGTTCGCAGCGCGCCACTGAAGCTTTTGATCTCTCCGAAAAGTACAGTTAAAGTGTTTAACACTCATCCTTTGAATGTATGCACCGTGCTTTTTTCAAAAGGCTCTTCTTATTTTTCTTTTTTTTTTTTACATTCTGCCACCGGTCCCATCATTTTAATTTGCTGGCTAATTAATTTCCGTACCCCTCTTTGGAGTGAGATGAATTGACATAAATGAGGATCCCTTTTCAGCTGCAGCTCGCACCTTTAATCTGTGATATGCCCTTTCGCTATGAAGACGTCACCTAGATGGCTTTCTCTCTGTTGTTGCTATCTAAGTTTGAGAACAGAATAATGAGTTTAATAGGTGAATAAAAGGTTCTGCAAGTTTTCCATGCACATACAAAAAGGGAAAATGAGAAACCATTTTAGCATGCTACCTTTAATCTAGCCCATTCTGCTGCTAATAAGTGTAAATTATCATGCCCTATCTTCTAGGCCCTTTAGACTGCATAATGCCTCTTCTCTTTAATATCATCTTTAATCTGCCTGTACCAGCCGCCTTGGCTCCTCAGAGGATGCCGGTAAAAGCCATACTGAAGTTTCGTTTTTGTGCACATGTTTATAGTATTAGAGATAAGGTTTTATTATATTTATTTTTTATATTAAATTATTTACTCTTTTTTTTACTAATAGGAAGCATGGAGGATCTTAGTTATGACTAAAGATAAAAAGAGATCAATGAGTTAATCTTGAGAACAGTCGCCTGAGGAGACACATGTATATAAATGGAACAAAAAAAAAATACAACAATGTATAGTAAACAGCTCTAAAGTCAAAAGTGACACTCCCTCCAAGGTTTTTTATTTTATTCATGGGGATATTAAAGGGGTGTCCCTTTTTAGGAAATGTTGCTTTTATTATGAAAAAAACAAACCAAGCTACACTTAACATCCATGGATCCACCGGTGAGTCTCTGCCTCTGTTCTCAATGTTGAGCATTGGTTACGGTGCTCACATCACATTGATATCACAGCAGCCAATCATGGAGGCACTGAGCTGATTGATTGGCTGCCGTTCTATCAAGGTGACATCAGCGCTGCAGCTGGAGCGCCTCGCGGGGCCTGGGGGTACTCGGTACCGGGCCCGTCGACTTCCATGGGGGACGGTGTCACGGCGGCGGCGACCCGGTCCGTGGCCCAGAGGCGTCCAGTAATAAAAATAGGGGAAAGTTGTGTGGTATTTCGGTGGTAAAAATGAAAATAAACTATTAGATGGTGAAATACATGACACCACCTGTAGTAACCTGGTCAGAGGTGACCAGCGCTGCGGTGTTGCTTCTCTGGGATGGATGTTGGGCGCAGCTATGATGTTGTAGCCCTCCACAAGTAGGGCTGTAGTCCCAGGGCAAAGATGTTAAATAAATAGTAAAAGTGGCTGTAAACGTTGGGGTGCAGATAAATGAGAGAAAGAGACAGAGAGGTGCAGTTTCTTTACCTTTTACTGGTGATAGGTTGCAGTCCGGAGTACCACATACAGGTGATGGAATGATTCCAGCTCGCCTGGAGGCATTCAGGGGATCCACCTTGCCAGGTGGGGATTTAGGACCTTCCTTCTGCGCTTTGTGTGTGGGTCTCCGCTGTATATAACTATGCTGCGACCCTCTATTCGTGATGGTTTCACTAACCTGTACGGCTGTCAGCGTGAGCCTATTCCACGGGTACCGTCCTTTTCACCATCAGCCCCGGGCTCCTTATCCGCTGCCGTGCCCTCAGGTGTTCAATGTGCACAGGAATTTCAATCCCCTGTACTTACAGATTCGGCTATCAGGGCGTACAGTTCCTGTCAGCCTAGGACTCTGATGTCCCTTTTTTCTTTATTAGCGCTTCACTCAGGGGTCTGCTATATGCAGTATTTTAGCTTCCCTAGAGTCTCTCAGTCTCTGCTCTTGTCCTTTCCCTCTTCACAGATCAGATCTGCCTATCGAGCTCCTCTCAGATTAGCTCCCTGTCTTCATCTGACAGGATCTTCCAGAAAGATCTCTTTACCTCACGTCTTCACGTTGTAACTGTCATTTTTCCTCACAGCTGCTCTCGTTTCCATGACAACTACCTCAGCCGACTTCTAGCTGACTCACCAACCCCCTCTGCTGGCCAGAATTTATAAGGCATCTCCCTTTTCTGACTTGCAGCAGGAATTATGATTTTTAATCTCTGTTACCTGGCATGGGGGTCCCTTTCTGCCTCCAAGCATGACTTCACCTCTTAGAGGGAGGCAATGTCACTGTGACAACCGGACTCTGGGGTGTCACACAGCCAGTAAATGAGACTCTCTTGTGGATTCAAAGATGGTGAGTATAGCACGGTGTTGGTTTTTTTTTAATACCAGACTGCACCCAAGGACCAGGAATTCATTTCACTTCATAGAATCATAAAATGGTAGAGTTGAAAGGGACCTCCAGGGTCATCGTGTCCAACCACCTGCTCAAAGCAGGATTCACTAAACCATCTCAGAGAGATGTCTGTCCAGCCTCTGTTTCAAGACTTCCATTGAAGGAAAACTCACCACCTCTCATGGCAGCCTGTCCCACTAGTGATGAGCAAGTATACTCATTGCTCTGGAAAAACTCAGGGAACGTGCCATCTTCAGTATATAAAGAGGGCAACACATCATCATGTAGCAATTTCAGATATCCAGTGGCTTTGAGGATTCCATTGCTGAAGAATGGCCCCACTATCTTTGAACCCCATATACCACACCATGCCATCAATTATGTGTCAGGTCCGAGCATTTCTACATGAGCAGTTTCCTGGGAAGTGGATTAGTTGTCGTGGGCCAGTTGAATGGCCACCAAGGTCTCCCGATCTGACCCCATTAGACTTTTATCTTTGGGGTCATCTGAAGGCAATTGTCTATGCTGTGATGATACGAGATGTGCAGCATTGGAAACGAAGTATACTGGAAGTCTGTGCTAGCATTTCTTCTGCGGTGTTGCTATCAGTGTGTCAAGAGTGGGAGAAGAGGGTTGCATTGACAATCCAACACAATAGGCAGCACTTTGAACACATTTTATAAGTGGTCATAAACTTGTAAATAACTCACTAAAGAATAAAGTTATGTTAAAACCAAGCACACGGTTGTTTTACTTGTGAAATTCTCAATAAGTTTGATGTGTCACATGACCCTCTTCCCATTGAAAAAATAAAGTTGGATCCAAAATGGCAGACTTTAAAATGGCCACCATGGTCACCACCTATCTTGAAAGTTTCCCCCCTCCCATATACTAATGTGCCACAAACAGGAAGTTAATATCACCAACCATTCCCATTTTATTTAGGTGTATCCATATAAATGGCTCACCCTGTATATCGTACTGTCATTGTCCACCTATCCTGACTTTTATGCAATGAGGTCAATGAGTGGTTTGAGTTACAGTCATGGTCGACAGTGTTGGCAGCCTTTAAATTGCTCCAGAAAATGAACTATTTCTCCTACCAAATGTATTGCAATTACAAATGTTTTGCTATACACATGTTTATTTCCTTTGTGTGTATTGGAACACAAAGAAAAAAACAGAGAAAAAAAAAACAAATTGGACATCATTTCACACAAAACCTCAAAAATGGTCGGGACAAAAAAAAATTGTTGGCACCCTCAACTTAATATTTGTTTGCACACCCTTTGGAATAAATAACTGCAAGTCAATCACTTCCTATAACCATCAACAAGCTTCTTCCACCTCTCAACTGGAATTTTAGATCACCCTTCTTTTGCAAACTGCTCCAGGACTCTCATATTTGAAGGCGCCTTGTAAGATAATTGTAAGATCTTTGCACAGGTGTTCAGTGGGATTATAATCTCATTGCTGGTCACATCAGAACTAGAGTTGAGCGATACCGTCCGATACTTCAAAGTATCGGATCGGAATGGATCGGCCGATCTTAAAAAAAAGTATCGGTATCGCCGATTCCGATACCGGAAGTCCCATTCAAGTCTATGGGACTTCCGGTATCGGAATAAGAAAAATCCTGTTTTTCCCTTGTACAGCCTCTCTGGGGTCTGTACGGGCCTTTCGGGGGGCTGTGCCGGCCTGCCAGGGGGTCTGTGCAGGCTCCGGTGGTCAGTGCCGGCCTGCCGGGGGGCTGTGCAGGCTCCGGTGGGCTGTGCCGGCCTGCCGGGGGGCTGTGCCGGCCTGCCGGGGGGCTGTGCAGGCTCCGGGGGGCTGTGCCGGCCTGCCGGGGGGCTGTGCCGGCCTGCCGGGGGGCTGTGCAGGCTTCGGGGGTCTGTGCAGGCATCGTCCGATGGGACTACAAGTCCCATCGGGCGATGCCTGCTACCATGACAGTGATTGACACATTAGCCAATGATGGGACAGTAGTAGTCCCATCATCCGGCTAATGTGTTGAATGTAAAAAAAAAATTAAAAAAAATTACATGCTACATACATGCTACATACATACAACATGCATACATGCTACATTCATACTACATACTACATACATGCTACATTCATACTACATATATACTACATGCAACATACATACTACATATATACTACATGCATGCAACATGCATACTACATATATACTACATGCAACATACATACTACATATATACTACATGCAACATACATACTACATATATACTACATGCATGCAACATGCATACTATATATATACTACATGCTACATACATACTGCATATATACTACATACATACTGCATGCTACATACATACTACATGCTACATACATACCACATACATACTACATACATACTACATGCTACATACATACTACATATATACTACATACATACTACATACATACTACATGCATGCTACATACATACTACATGCTACATACATACCACATACATACTACATACATACTACATGCTACATACATACCACATTTATACTACATACATACTACATACAATACATTCATACAATACATACATAGACATACAGTACATATAATATAGAGTAACATACTTACCAATACTTGTCACATTGTTCCCCGAAGCCATTGTCTTTTACGGAATAAATATTAACATAACAAACCACAAAAATACTCACCCACGATCCGAAGCAGTCCACGAGTGTGTCCCACGACGATCTTGGGTAGAGAACTGCAGCATCAGCTGTTGCTGCCGTTCTCTACGGGCTGCAGGAATCCAATGACGGAAGGTAGGTATCCTTCCGCACTGTATTCCTCCACCACTTAAAAAAAAAAAAGTACCTAGTCTCACTTTATGCCATTGCTGTGTGGGAAATTCCCACACAGCAATGGCATAAAGTGAGACTAGGGACTTTTTTTTTTTTAAGTGGCGGAGGAATACAGTGCGGAAGGATACCTACCTTCCGTCATTGGATTCCTGCAGCCCGTAGAGAACGGCAGCAACAGCTGATGCTGCAGTTCTCTACCCAAGATCGTCGTGGGACACACTCGTGGACTGCTTCGGATCGTGGGTGAGTATTTTTGTGGTTTGTTATGTTAATATTTATTCCGTAAAAGACAATGGCTTCGGGGAACAATGTGACAAGTATTGGTAAGTATGTTACTCTATATTATATGTACTGTATGTCTATGTATGTATTGTATGAATGTATTGTATGTAGTATGTATGTAGTATAAATGTGGTATGTATGTAGCATGTAGTATGTATGTAGTATGTATGTAGCATGCATGTAGCATGCAGTATGTATGTAGCATGCATGTAGTATATATGTAGTATGTATGTAGCATGTAGTATGTATGTAGTATGTATGTGGTATGTATGTAGCATGTAGAATGTATGTAGCATGCATGTAGTATGTATGTAGTATGTATGTAGTATATATGTAGCATGTAGTATGTATGTAGTATGTATGTGGTATGTATGTAGCATGTAGTATGTATGTAGCATGCATGTAGTATATATGTAGTATGTATGTAGCATGTAGTATGTATGTAGCATGCATGTAGTATATATGTAGTATGTATGTAGCATGTAGTATGTATGTAGCATGCATGTAGTATGTATGTGGTATGTATGTAGCATGTAGTATGTATGTAGCATGCATGTAGTATTTATGTAGTATATATGTAGTATGTATGTAGCATGTAGTATGTATGTAGCATGCATGTAGTATATATGTAGTATGTATGTATGTAGTATGTATGTAGTATATATGTAGCATGTAGTATGTATGTAGCATGCATGTAGTATATATGTGTTATGTATGTAGTATGTATGTGGTATGTATGTGGTATGTATGTGGTATGTATGTAGCATGTAGTATGTATGTAGCATGCATGTAGTATTTTTTTTTTTTTTTTTTAACATTTAACACATTAGCTGGATGATGGGACTACTACTGTCCCATCATTGGCTAATGTGTCAATCACTGTCATGGTAGCAGGCATCGCCAGATGGGACTTGTAGTCCCATCGGACGATGCTTGCACAGACCCCCGGACATCAGCACAGCCCCCCGGCAGGCCGGCACAGCCCCCCGGCAGGCCGGTACAGACCCCCACAGGGTGCACAGACCACTGGCAGGCCGGCACAGCCCCCCGGCAGGCCGGTACAGACCCCCACAGGGTGCACAGACCACCGGCAGGCCGGCACAGCCCCCCGGCAGGCCGGTACAGACCCCGGGCAGTCCACACAGCCCCCCGGCAGGCCGGCAGAGACCCCCGGAAGGCCCGAAATGACGGCGCATCATGATGCGCACACACCGCGCATCATGATGACGTCAGGCTGTCAATCAACTTTGAACTTCCGATTCCGATGCCGACTTCCGATATTGAAAAAATATCGGAAGTCGGTATCGGAATTCCGATACAGCAAGTATCGGCCGATACCCGATACTTGCGGTATCGGAATGCTCAACACTAATCAGAACTCTTCAGCGCTTTGTTTCCATCCATTTCTGGGTGCTTCATGAAGTATGTTTGGAGTTATTGTCCTGTGTTCTTATCCTTGTAGGCCTCGTTCCATTTTCGGTAAAATTGTTGCCTAGAACCCATCATGCATGATAATATATGTGAGGCCAAAGGAATATATCGGGCTCTATATGTGAAGATAAGGGGAGAGCGTAAGAATAATAGAATTCTGATATGTCTTTTTTTACAGTTATATTTAACTATTTTTTCATTGTTTATTGTAGTTTAATCTTCTCAAGATTTGAACCCCAAAACTGTATCGCTGAAGGCAGCAGCAAAAAAGCACAAGCCACAGGTTACAATGTCAGATATGGGAAAATGTTCTCTACTTGATACACTATTTTTATGTTGTTATAGGGAGATTGTACTAGTACATAGAAATAGATCTCTATATACCAAATATATTTGTATATTAGAGGAAAAATAAACCCAGAGAAGATTATTGCATAGTTTGGTGCAGACACCTGTAGCAAAAATGCAGCATTTACATGTGACCACAACCTTCATGTAGTGAAGCTTTCATAAAAATGAAAAAGTTATAATTGTTACAACTATGAATGAATGAACAACAAAATAAATCCACACATCAGAGTCATCTTAAAGACAGTGGAACAGTTCGGGATTTTGCATCCCTGCTGTACTGAGCGGTTTGCTGAATGTTCCTCACTGCTATCACCCCCTCTAACATCTCCTCCTATTAGGGTATAAAGAAATGGTAAATGGGTATAGGTAGGGGCATCATAACAATTTGTCTGCCCATTTGTTCTGTAAAAAGTTGGTTGGCATGCCAATAGTTACAGCAGTTCAGAACAGGTCAGTAGCGTATTGGTTTGAAACCACCCTGCAGAATCTGAAGTTCGCTACTTCTCTCACAGGCCAAACTTCAGCAATGAATTTTTCCTCACTGTTCTAATGTAGACCAGGTGTACATTGGCTATGTGACACGTTGTTCAATGCCCACAATAGCTCATCTTATTCATAAGTGGCTGTATGACTATGAAATGCTATCACAGAGCTCATTTTCACCCACAGGATTCACTGACTACAATCAAATGCCCTAAGGATGATCTTAGATTCTCTCCACAGCCAAATTGACTACATGGTCTCACCAAGCTGTAAAAAATAAAAAAAAATCTTATACTCACTCTACTGCTCACCCCTCTGACCCCTCTATCTTCATGATTGCCTGTTCTCTCCTCATCACATCTTCTGATTCCTACCACGTGCATTAAAATTTATTTCTGACTCTGCAAAGTGTTCGATGCAGGCTCACAAAAGATCACAACAGGGATTTCAGCACTTGCAGTGGTGATAATAAGATACAGAAAAGATCGGACAGGTGACTGTGAGCAGAGGCGAATATAGAATTTCTGGCATCTGGGGAAAAAAATTCAGTTTGGCTCCTCCTCTCACACAAAGAATAAGCTGGTTGAGTAGCTGTGATGTGATCACTCATATGCAATTTTCATACTTACAGTCACGTGCCAAGTAGCTACTCTTGCTATTTCTCTCAATTTTGAGTGAAAATATACAGCCCATGCTTCAGAAGTGTAAAAATCGCACAGGAGTGGTCATGTGATGACCACTGGAACCAGAGCTGAATCTTTACAGTGAGTACATTATATGCTATTAGGATTTGGCATGCTACAGTCTTTAATGTATTCTTAATGCTACTAACATAAATATAAATGTAGTAAACTTAACTTGTCAGACAGCACAATAATTTATTAATACAGTCATTGATCACGTTGCCTGACAAGTTATGGATTTTTACTTCTGTACAGGGTCAGAATCAATAATAGTACAGGAATACATCACCAGAACTATCAACAGTGGAGAAATTATTCATCAGAACCCACCAAAAGTTGAGAAATATAACACTGGAACCATAAACAGTACAGAAATACATCACCAAAACCACCAACCGTAAAGAAATACATCATCAGAACCACCAACAGTACATAACAACATCACCAAAATCAATGCCAGTACATGAATGCATCACCAGTACTGGAATACATCACCAGAACCATCATCAGTACATGAATTCATCTGTAGACTCACCAAAAGTACAATAATACATAACCACAACCATCATTGGTACATGACTGCATCACCAGAACCACCATTAGTACAGGAATATATTACCAGAACCGCCATTAGTACAGAAATAGATTACCAGAACTGTGCATGAATGCATTACCAGAATCACAAACATTACAAAAATACATCACCAGGACTATCATTATTATATGACTACATGAGCAGAACACCAACATTAAAGAAATATAGCATCAGAACATGTAACAGTACAGGAACACATCACTAGAACCACCGTCAGTACAGAAATTAATCACCAGAACCACCATCAGTACATAAATACATCACTTGAACTGGCAACTTCTCAGAAATGCATCCCTAGAACACTCAACTATGCAGAAATACATCAACGGGACCACCAATAGTAGGTAAAGTAATACATTACTAGAACTGCCAAAAATATATCGCTAGAACAACCTTCAGTTCATGAATACATCCCAAAAACCATTATCAGTACAGAAATGCATCACCAGAACCATCAATACTACATGAATACAACACCAGTTGTGAATACAGCTGTAACATGGTGCAGGATGGTACTCGGAGTACTGGCTGGGTGTGTGGACTTGTGTCAGAGGGGCAGTGTGAGTTTCTTTATGTGCAATGTTCCCACATCCATACACAGTGATCAATTTCAAGTTAGCTCAGTATACAATTGTATTACATGAACCTGCAACTTCCCGGATGTCTTTAATAATGGTAAGGAGATACTGGGAGATGCTGTCACCAGCTATGATCAGTTTCTGGATCATGCAGCAACGTGAGTACTGATAAGAAGAAGCCAATATCACAGCTAAATATTTACATACAGGTAACTTATAAGATTGGAATTGTTTTCTTTCTTTTCTAGTCCTGACACCATAATGACTTTGTCTGTCCACAGCTTGCCTCCAAACTTCCATCTTCTCTGGTCTTCTACAGCACATCCAAACAAGGTGCCCTTAAAAAGAAAAGTGTAATTATATTGCTCCTGAATTAAAAAAAAAATCTGCCATACACTGCGCACTTTAATAAAAAATTGCCCTTCACTATGCTCCCTGCACAAAATATACCGTAATCCTCACATTGTGACTAGATGAAGGTAGATGACCTCAACACTGTCCTCTCCTATGAAATATTGCCTCCACACAATCCACTCTTATGAACTATAACACCACTGTCTGCCCTTGTTAGCTATAAATACCACACTGTCCTTATTTTAAGTGTCCTCCACCATGCTGCCCCCTTCCCATACTAGTCCCTCTTTTCATACTTTCACCTCTTACTGTATCCTCCCTATAATGCCTTGCCTCTCCTCTATATTGTGTCCCTCCTCAAACTCCCCCCACTACTTGCTGTGCTCTCACACTGTCTCCTAACACTGCACCCTCTCTATACTGTCCCCCACATTAATCAGTCTCTATACTGTGATCCCTCATACTTTCCCCCCCACACTGGGACCCTCAAGCATTTCTCCCCTCATATTGCCCCTTCAGATATTTCTCACTCTGTACTGTCACCTCACACTTTTCTTCTCTATACTGTCCCCTCACACGTTAAGGGTCTTGAGAGGTGAGCAAATGAGGAAAGAATAAGGATTTTTTTTATTTTTTAACTTTATGATGACTTTTTAAGTTAAAAAAGGGCAGTTAGTGGCCACCATTTTTCTGAATATGCCCAGGAAAGAATTACAAGAAATGCACATTTTGGCAAATGCGGACTTTTGTAAAATTTTAGTAGAACGTAATTCCACTCAATTATATTTGCTAATCTCTACTTATGACTTTTAAAAGTAAGAAATTTTAAAAGTACTGTAGTGCTGCAGCAATCATACAGATGGCTGCTACATCTGTAGCTGACTACTGAAGATTTACTGAAATAACAGCATAAAATAGGAATGATATAAACGTCTTACAGCATGATTATTTCTGACTTGACAGAAAATGTAAAGTAAAATTAGCACTCCTAATGTAATAAATTAGTGTACAGGAGCATGTATATCGTGGCAATAATGCAGCCATATAGTATAGAAGATTAAGAATTAATAAATGGATTCCACTATTGCTAGATGTGAGGTATGAAGTTTTCATTTTTTCATCAAAAAACATATTAGCATTTTACCAGCATCATGGTGACTTATTAAGTCTCTTTTGATTCACCTTTTTACGTGCCTAACCAGACTTCAATACTGGAATACAGACAAGATCCAGCTTAGGTCTAATTAAAACCCGTCGGCAAAGATGGGTGAATAAGTGTTCACAGCCTTATGGTGCTTTCACATTGCGTTCTGCTTACCCTTCTGGGCATACGTCTAAAATCCCCACAAAACAGGGTTCAGACGCATGCGCCTATGGGACCATAGACTATAATGGTGACCGCATGTTTAAAGATGAGCAAACTTGTCCGGAAAACTTTTCCAATCTCAAACTAGGCACGAATGTTGCACATTCAGGTTCGTGTTCAGCTTATCGAGCATTTTCATCAAAGTCGGCAAAATTCGGACAAAGTTTGGTAAATGATCGAGTTTCCACTATGGCTGTGTGTACACTGCGGCTCTAATCAGTGGTAATGTTACCACCGGTAAGATCATTACAGTCAGAGAGCTGCAAGGTCACGCTGTCAGATCTTGGCGTAACCCAGCAGCTGTGACCAGGATCCGCGGTGAAAAGCTTACCACAGATCACAGGCATTGACTGATGAGATATTCCAAGTACAGTGCAAAAGTATAAATCAAAAAGAAATCAAATACCAACCAGTCTGGCACTCCACTGCGCCCCACACACCACTCCAATGCACATTTTGCTACCGCTTCATACTTTTGCATTATTGCACTTAATTTCATCAATTATGGTTGATTAATATCAGTATTATACTCTTATCATGTGCACTTTATTCATTTTTGCATGAGAATTTATTATCATTATTTGATCAGATTATTTACTTATATAATTCTCATTAACTTATTCAAGTATTACTATATTAGGCTGGTTTCACATTTGTGTTGCACAGACCTACGTGGGTCTGCGCATGGCCACAGCTAAACTCCGCCCCTGCCATGCCTCCTCCTGCTAGCTCCGCCTATGGGCGCATGACGCTGCATGCGACCTACGTACCCTATCTTTAGCCGTGCGCAGGTATGCATTTGCCGGCGCATGCGTCCTTTTGACGGTGCGCTGAGTGGGAAAAGGAGGCGCGGCAGGGGGCGGAGCTTAGCGGCGGCCTTGCGCAGACCCACGCAGGTCTGTGCAACACAAATGTGAAACCAGCCTTATTCATCACATGGTGTTCTGTTATTGATTTACTGCACTTTTTACTTTTTATGTGCATTAGTACAGTATATATTAATATATATTTACTTATGATATTAATTTAATATATTATTTATTTTGTTATATGAAATTGAATCTTTGCTGACTTGTCTGCCATTCCATGCCCCTTACATCACACATATGAGATTTTTTTATAGATTTTTTAATAAAAAATTTTTTAATCATAAACATATCTGTTGTGTGCATCATATTTTGATATATTTTTGTGTAATCATGTCTTAATTATTAATAAAGCTATATATTTTCAATATAGTAGTACTTGGAATATTTTTTTCAGGTTACTATTTGCTTTGATATTCCTAATTTGGTATCAACATATTTATGGCATTTCTTTTCTATGTAGGTTATTGGCTGATTAGAAGCCACTACCCCTATCAGTCTATGTCTGCTGTCGCTGATAACAGTGGGAGCAGGCAGCTGATGGGCGTAGTCATCAGCCGGTGCCTGTGCTCTAAGTAAAGGAAAAAAAAAAGTTAAAATAAAGAAATAAATATTGAATTAAAAACACAGTATACACTCACCTTACACCTAATCACTGAAGCCCTTGCCTTCTGTAAAAAATAAAAAAGCACCATTTACTC
Source organism: Dendrobates tinctorius (assembly GCF_039654945.1). Classification (NCBI taxonomy): domain Eukaryota; kingdom Metazoa; phylum Chordata; class Amphibia; order Anura; family Dendrobatidae; genus Dendrobates; species Dendrobates tinctorius. The sequence goes on along the minus strand of NW_027361717.1, from coordinate 12,658,611 downwards.
ACTTTAACTCCTAATACCACAATGCCAATGTCACCTGGAAAAGAGAAAAAATAATAAACTACCATATCCCTCACCTATCTGCCATTATTCGTACTGTCCCATGATGATTTGCATCAATTGTAGAGCAGTCTCATCAGCTGATGCAACTGCTCTATCCTGGAGCTGGCGACACACTGACAGAAGCATGTAATTACTCCTGTAATGCATAGTGCTATGCTGCTGTAAGTGAAGTCACCGAAGTTCATCAGCTGAAAGTTCTCATGCAGCAGAAGTGCTATAAGTGAGATGACTGGGGCTCATCAGCTGGTGAACTCCGGTCAAATTTCTCATCGCAACTCAATGCTACACACTGCAAGGATGATTACATGCTCCTGTCAGTGGGTCACTGGCTGCCAGGTAGAGCGGTCACATTAGTTACTACTCTTAAAGTCATCAGGATCATTGTGGAACATTATGGATTATCTCTGCACTTCGGAAGGGTGAGAATTATGGTTGTTCAATATTTTAATTCATTTGCAGGAGACATTGGCTTCAGTGGACTGGGCAATGATGTGAGTATGGTTTAATTTAGATTCAATAAAGGAGGCTGTGTCATTATTTCAAATAAAGGACTTTATTCAGGGTGTCTGTTTTTTTTTATACAATATCACTATGGGATTAATAATGAGGGTGTCTTATAGATGCCTCTCCATTACTAACCTCTGGGCTTCATGTCACCAGACAATACAAAGGTGACATCAACCCCACAAATATGAACCTCATTTGCCACCGCCACAGGGAAAGTGGGAAGAGCCAGGCAAAGGGCCAGAATTGGATCATCTAATAGATGTGCCTTTTCTGGGGCGACTGTGGGCTGCTACTTTTAGTCTGGGAGGGGGCCAATATCCATGGCCCTTTACCAGCCTGTGCATACCAGCCACCAGCTGTCAGCTTTAGCTTGGCTGGTTGTCAATAATGGGGGGCCAAACATCTTTGTATTATTTATTTAAATAATTTAAAAAACTGTGTGAGGAACCCCCCTATTCTTGATAACCTGTCTTGCTAAAGCTGACAGCCCACAGCAGTCAGTTTTGCCTGGCTGGTTATCAAACATACAGGGGAACCCACGTCTAATTTATTTTAACATTTATTTATTGTGCAATTGATGTGTCCATTAATGCCACTTTTCCTGGTGTCTGCTCCTAATTTGAGCTGTTTTGGCAGCTTTGAGGCCCCGCTGAAGGTGCTGTCTATGCTTTTGGTTTTGCCTCCCATTGACTTCAATGGTGTTCGGTTATGTTCGGCCAGCTGTTTGGTGAACATCGGGAAGTTTGGTAACATAGCCGAACAGAACCTTAAAAGGTTTGCTCATCTCTAGAGTTGAGCGACTTTTGGTTTTTTAGGGTCGCGTTTCGTTTCGTGAAACCCGACTTTTCCAAAAGTCGGGTCGAGCAAGATCGTCCGATTATAGGGAAAAGTCGGGGTCGTCCCGAAGCACGAAACCCAATGTAAGTCAATGGGGAATAAAAGTCGGCAGTGAGAGAAGGACAGGAAACACACCAACAGTGCCCATTTGAATGCCAAAAGCATCAATTCGTCTTACTTAAGCTTGTCAACCTTAATTAACTTCATAATACTAGTTACGCACTGAAAAATGGGTGTTATTTGGCTAAAGTTGTGGGGGGGAGGGCTGGCTGCAGGTTTTCATGTGCCCTGAGCGAAAGAGCGCCCCTTTAACACATACCACAACTCATCATGCTCCGATACGGCAGATAAATAGCGGTATAGTACAATGAAAAATACTTCACTTTTTACATCTCATGACGAGGCCCATCTATTTCTCCATACAGAATCATTGGTCCATTATAATGTTTGAAACAGTATATGATGAGCTCCACATAATGCTACAGTATATGTTGGTCCCCATGGATGAAGCTCCACTGTCTTATGGGCCCAAATAATGCTCCAAACATAATGGGCCCCATTTCTAATGCTCTAGTGTATAATGGGCCCTGTAAATGCTGCTCCAGTGTCTGATGTCCACCTTTGGAATGTTCCAGTGTATGGTGGGCCCCATCTATCATTCTCCAGAGTATAGTGCTCCCCAAAAATTGCTGTCCCAACATGGAAAACACTCAAATAAGTCTCCTCGCTAGGGAATCCCTGTACTTGTCTGGACAGGTGCTGTATCTTGCTTAACAGCTCGCCAGCCGTTCTCACGCCCAGTATGGATTGCACGTGATTGCACAAAGGTTAGAAAGGGTACCGTATCCCTGGATAACATGTATGGATAGCGTACACATTCAAAATATATGTCTATACAGCATGAGGCAGGCTCAGACGGTGTTAGGCCCAGTATGGATTGCACGTCATTGCACAAAGGTTAGAAAGGGTACCGTATCCCCGGATAACATGTATGGATAGCGTACACATTCAAAATATATGTCTATACAGCATGAGGCAGGCTCAGACGGTGTTAGGCCCAGTATGGATTGCACGTCATTGCACAAAGGTTAGAAAGGGTACCGTATCCCTGGATAACATGTATGGATAGCGTACACATTCAAAATATATGTCTATACAGCATGAGGCAGGCTCAGACGTTGTTAGGCCCAGTATGGATTGCACGTCATTGCACAAAGGTTAGAAAGGGTACCGTATCCCCGGATAACATGTATGGATAGCGTACACATTCAAAATATATGTCTATACAGCATGAGGCAGGCTCAGACGTTGTTAGGCCCAGTATGGATTGCACGTCATTGCACATAGGTTAGAAAGGGTACCGTATCCCCGGATAACATGTATGGATAGCGTACACATTCAAAATATATGTCTATACAGCATGAGGCAGGCTCAGACGGTGTTAGGCCCAGTATGGATTGCACGTCATTGCACAAAGGTTAGAAAGGGTACCGTATCCCTGGATAACATGTATGGATAGCGTACACATTCAAAATATATGTCTATACAGCATGAGGCAGGCTCAGACGGTGTTAGGCCCAGTATGGATTGCACGTCATTGCACAAAGGTTAGAAAGGGTACCGTATCCCTGGATAACATGTATGGATAGCGTACACATTCAAAATATATGTCTATACAGCATGAGGCAGGCTCAGACGGTGTTAGGCCCAGTATGGATTGCACGTCATTGCACAAAGGTTAGAAAGGGTACCGTATCCCCGGATAACATGTATGGATAGCGTACACATTCAAAATATATGTCTATACAGCATGAGGCAGGCTCAGACGGTGTTAGGCCCAGTATGGATTGCACGTCATTGCACAAAGGTTAGAAAGGGTACCGTATCCCCGGATAACATGTATGGATAGCGTACACATTCAAAATATATGTCTATACAGCATGAGGCAGGCTCAGACGGTGTTAGGCCCAGTATGGATTGCACGTCATTGCACAAAGGTTAGAAAGGGTACCGTATCCCCGGATAACATGTATGGATAGCGTACACATTCAAAATATATGTCTCAGGAGGCAGGCTCAGACGGTGTCAGGCACAGTATGGATTTGACGCCCCAGATTACACAGCGGAGGAGCAGGGAGAGGTAAAGATTGCAAATGCTGGGGCCCTGCCCAAGCAAGGGGTGCCCACTCTTGGGCGTCGGTACTGGCACTGGGCCCCTCATAGTACAGCGGTGTGTCTGACGGCGGGTGTGCACCACCACCGTCAGAGACACTTGATTGCACTATGAGGGACCCTGTGCCAGTGCCCGCGCCCAAGAGTCGGCCTACCCACCTGTCCAGGGCAACGGCACTCGCACGGTGTCGTGCGCTAGGTGGTTACCCCGGCCATGGGGGGGGAGGCAGCACAGTTAGGGAGTTTTAGAAAGTGGCATATGTTGATGTTGGACATTCAGCTGATGCAAAAGGCGAAATAGGTGAAGTACCAGGAAGAGGTGGACCAAAGCAAGCCATTTTTCTGTCACCCTATGTGTCATCAGGGGAAGGTGGGACAAAATCCTTGGAAACCCATGCGTGGTTCATTTTAATGAAGGTTAGATCATCCACATTTTGGGTTGACAGACGGGTCCTTTTTTCTGTCAGGATTGATCCAGCTGCACTGAAGACTCTTTCCGATAACACACTTGCAGCTGGGCAAGCGAGCTCCTGTAAGGCATATTGGGCCAATTCAGGCCAGGTGTCCAGTTTAGCGGCCCAATAGTCAAAGGGGAATGACCTGTGTGGGAGAACATCGATATGGGAGGAAAAGTAGTTTGTAACCATAGTTGACAACTGCTGTCTCCTGTCACTTTCCATCGATGCAGTATTACCAGTTGTGTGAGCGGTATTTGAAAAATCAGTCCACAACATTGTCATGAAACCCCTGTCTCCAACGCCACTTCTGCTGGGTGCACCACGAACACCTCTGCCAAGCTGCCCCCTGCCCGTACGGCTCGTGTGAGAACCATCACCGCTGCTGTGTGCTGGGAATGCCTCAAGCAACCGATTTACCAGAGTTGCTTGTTTATTAGCCAATATTAGGTCAAGGTTCTCCTGTGGCATGATGTTTTGTAATTTGCCTTTATAGCGTGGATCCAGGATGCTGGCCAACCAGTAGTCGTCATCGTTCATCATTTTGGCAATGCGGGGGTCCCTTTTTAGGATCCGCAAGGCATAATCTGACATGTGGGCCAATGTTCCCGGTGTCAATGATGCACTGCGAGTGCTGGGTGGAGGAGCACTTTCTGGCAAATCCACATCCCTCCAGTCACGCACAAACCCTGTACCAGACCTTGCCACGCCAACATTTTCACTTGCCCCACGAGATGCATCCTCCTCCCCTAAGTAATCATCCCCATCATCCTCCTCCTACTCCTCTTCTTCCTCCACCTCGTCCAGGAGAGGTCCCTGAGCAGACATTGGCTGAATGTCATCAAGGATTCCCTCCTCTTCTTCCTCCTCATCAACATTGGCTGCAGATGCCTGCTCCTTAAGGTGCGTCAAAGTTTGCATGAGCAGACGCATAAGTGGGATGCTCATGCTTAGGATGGCGTCGTCTGCGCTTACCAGCCGTGTGCATTCCTCAAAACACTGAAGGACTTTACAAAGGTCTTTCAGCTTCGACCACTGCACGCCTGTCAACTCCATGTCTGCTCTCAAAGTGCCTGGCCGTGTATCCTCCCACAAATGCATTATGGCCTGCCTCTGCTCGCACAGCCACTCCACCATTTGCAGGGTGGAGTTCCACCTTGTTGCAATGTCGATAATGAGGCGGTGGTTGGGAAGGTGGAGCAATCGCTGCAGCTTCTGCATACGAACGGAGTGTACAGGCGACCGGCGGATGTGGGCGCACAGTCTTCGCACCTTCTGGAGCAGGGCTGTTAACTCCGGATAATTTTTGAGGAAGCACTGCACCACCAGGTTCAAGGTGTGAGCCAAGCAAGGTATGTGTCTGAGTTTTGAAAGGGCTATGGCTGCCACAAAATTACGGCCGTTATCACTAACTACCTTGCCTGCCTCAAGATGTACACTGCCCAGCCATGACTCAGTTTGTCGCTTCAAGTACTCGGCCAGCACCTCGGCGGTGTGTCTGTCGCCCAAACACATCATCTGCAACACAGCCTGCTGACGCTTTCCACTAGCTGCTCGATAGGGGGACACATTGTGTGCAACAGTGGCAGCTGCAGATGGAGTGCTCGTTCGACTGCGCTCTGTGGACGAGCTTTCGCTTCTGGAGGAGGAGGAGGAGGAGGAGGGTCGAACGCCTACAGCCAACTGTTTCCTATACCGTGGGCTAGGCAGCACTGTCCCACCACCGCTGTCCCCTGTGGACCCTGCATCCACCACATTAACCCAGTGCGCAGTGATGGACACGTAATGGCCCTGGCCATGCCGACTGGACCATGCATCAGTTGTGAGGTGCACCTTTCCGCTCACTGACTGCTTGAGTGCATGGACAATGCAGTCTTTCACATGATGGTGGAGGGCTGGGATGGCTTTGCGAGAGAAGAAGTGGCGACTGGGTAGGTCATAGCGTGGTACTGCATAGGCCATGAGTTCGCGGAAAGCTGTGCTTTCCACCAACCGAAAGGGCATCATCTCAAACGAGATTAGTTTGGCAATGTGGGTGTTCAAACCCAGTGTACGCGGATGAGAGACTGAGTACTTTCTTGACCTACTCATAGTGTCTGGGAGGGTGAGCTGGACTTGAGAGCTGCATATGGTGGAAGTAGCGGTGGACAGGGCGGACTGAGAGAGGGTTGATGATGGTGATGGAGTTGGTGTTCTTTCTGATGGCCTAGAATCAGTCTTTCGTTGATATAACAGTGGGATTCCCTGACTGCTGTGGCCTTGCAACGACACCTCAACATTTGCTGCTGTGCTAACCGGTGGGCTTACAGTGGGGGAAACAATGTAGCGTTGCTGACTACCTTCGTTGTGATCAGGTGCACATGTGGCACTTCAGGTTTGGTGTTGTGTCCACGCTTGCAAGTGCATGCTGGTTAAATGTCTAAGCATGCAACTGGTATTCAAATTTTTCAGATTTTTCCCTCGGCTAAAGGTCTTTGCGCACTTCTTACAGATAACCTTGGCCTGATCATGAGGATTTTGTTCAAAAAAGTGCCACACTGCACTCTTCCTACTTTGGCAGACATTTTGCGGCCTAGCACGCTGTGATCTTTTGACCCTCTGGACAAGCTGTCCAGCAACTCTTTTGATGTTTGGAACCTGTCTTTGGAGTGCTCCGGGCCTGCCAGATAACAGCTGTTGCGATGTCGATGTCTGCTGTGGATGCTCCTCATCTGAGCTATTGGAAGCAGCACCCTCTTCCCCCAATGGATGCCAATCTGGGTCAACAACTGGGTCATCCATCACCTCCTCTTCTATGTCATGTGCACCTTTCTCTGTGTCACTGTGTATGGTGGTATAGTGTGCGGGAAGGGGCACCTGAGTCTCATCAGGGTCAAAATCTGGCTCTGTACACTGCGAGGACAATGTAGTGCTCTGAGTGAATGTACCAGCAGAATCATCCATCAGCGGCTGTGCATCAGTGCACTCCATGTCAGATTCATCTTGGCCTGGGTAATTCACCATTTGACTTGATAATCCAGGCATGGTATGTGAAAACAGCTCCATGGAGTAATCAGTAGTATGGCCTGCGTCATCCTTCAATCTTGGTTGGGGTGAAGGACACAAGGAAAGGTGTGGTTCATGAACATGAGCCTCCAATGACGACTCAGTGCTTTTACTTTTTACAACTGAAGAAGAGGAGGCGATAGAGCTTGAGGCTGAGTCAGCAATGTAAGACAAAACTTTTTCCTGATGCTCTGCCTTTAAAAGCGGTTTGCCAACTCCTAGAAAACTAAGCGTTCGAGGCCTTATGTAGCCAGACGATGACGCAGGGTCAGCACCTCCTGCATTCGGTCCTATTTTGCTCTTGCCACTACCATCAGATCCACCACCAACACCATCATTACCAGCTGCCAACCCCCGCCCAATTCCACGGCCTCTTCCACCAGCCTTCCTCATTTTTGGTAGAAATGTAGACAAAGTCCAACAAACTATATAGTAATGTAAAACAAGGTACAAGGTGTCTATAGGACAGGGGAGATTTAGAATTTCTGCACACACTTGTGGACAGTGGACACTTGTAGATTGTGTGAGGCCCACTGATATCTGAGCGCTATGTGACACGCTCGATGGCACAGCTGCCTGTGACCAAAGTGACGAGAGGATAATGGAGATTTTGAATCTCTGCGTACACTTTTGGACACTGGACACTTGTGGATTGTGTGAGGCCCACTGATATCTGAGCGCTATGTGACACGCTCGATGGCACAGCTGCCTGTGACCAAAGTGACGAGAGGATAATGGAGATTTTGAATCTCTGCGTACACTTTTGGACACTGGACACTTGTAGATTGTGTGAGGCCCACTGATATCTGAGCGCTATGTGACACGCTCGATGGCACAGCTGCCTGTGACCAAAGTGACGAGAGGATAATGGAGATTTTGAATCTCTGCGTACACTTTTGGACACTGGACACTTGTGGATTGTGTGAGGCCCACTGATATCTGAGCGCTATGTGACACGCTCGATGGCACAGCTGCCTGTGACCAAAGTGACGAGAGGATAATGGAGATTTTGAATCTCTGCGTACACTTTTGGACACTGGACACTTGTAGATTGTGTGAGGCCCACTGATATCTGAGCGCTATGTGACACGCTCGATGGCACAGCTGCCTGTGACCAAAGTGACGAGAGGATAATGGAGATTTTGAATCTCTGCGTACACTTTTGGACACTGGACACTTGTAGATTGTGTGAGGCCCACTGATATCTGAGCGCTATGTGACATGCTCGATGGCACAGCTGCCTGTGACCAAAGTGACGAGAGGATAATGGAGATTTTGAATCTCTGCGTACACTTTTGGACACTGGACACTTGTAGATTGTGTGAGGCCCACTGATATCTGAGCGCTATGTGACACGCTCGATGGCACAGCTGCCTGTGACCAAAGTGACGAGAGGATAATGGAGATTTTGAATCTCTGCGTACACTTTTGGACACTGGACACTTGTGGATTGTGTGAGGCCCACTGATATCTGAGCGCTATGTGACACGCTCGATGGCACAGCTGCCTGTGACCAAAGTGACGAGCGGATAATGGAGATGTTGAATCTCTGCGTACACTTTTGGACACTGGACACTTGTAGATTGTGTGAGGCCCATTGATATCTGAGCGCTATGTGACACGCTCGATGGCACAGCTGCCTGTGACCAAAGTGACGAGAGGATAATGGAGATTTTGAATCTCTGCGTACACTTTTGGACACTGGACACTTGTAGATTGTGTGAGGCCCACTGATATCTGAGCGCTATGTGACACGCTCAATGGCACAGCTGCCTGTGACCAAAGTGACAAGAGGATAATGGAGATTTTGAATCTCTGCGTACACTTTTGGACACTGGACACTTGTAGATTGTGTGAGGGCCACTGATATCTGAGCGCTATGTGACACGCTCGATGGCACAGCTGCCTGTGACCAAAGTGACGAGAGGATAATGGAGATTTTGAATCTCTGCGTACACTTTTGGACACTGGACACTTGTAGATTGTGTGAGGCCCACTGATATCTGAGCGTTATGTGACACGCTCGATGGCACAGCTGCCTGTGACCAAAGTGACGAGAGGATAATGGAGATTTTGAATCTCTGCGTACACTTTTGGACACTGGACACTTGTAGATTGTGTGAGGCCCACTGATATCTGAGCGCTATGTGACACGCTCGATGGCACAGCTGCCTGTGACCAAAGTGACGAGAGGATAATGGAGATTTTGAATCTCTGCGTACACTTTTGGACACTGGACACTTGTGGATTTTGTGAGGCCCACTGATATCTGAGCGCTATGTGACACGCTCGATGGCACAGCTGCCTGTGACCAAAGTGACGAGAGGATAATGGAGATTTTGAATCTCTGCGTACACTTTTGGACACTGGACACTTGTAGATTGTGTGAGGCCCACTGATATCTGAGTGCTATGTGACACGCTCGATGGCACAGCTGCCTGTGACCAAAGTGACGAGAGGATAATGGAGATTTTGAATCTCTGCGTACACTTTTGGACACTGGACACTTGTAGATTGTGTGAGGCCCACTGATATCTGAGCGCTATGTGACACGCTCGATGGCACAGCTGCCTGTGACCAAAGTGACGAGAGGATAATGGAGATTTTGAATCTCTGCGTACACTTTTGGACACTGGACACTTGTGGATTGTGTGAGGCCCACTGATATCTGAGCGCTATGTGACACGCTCGATGGCACAGCTGCCTGTGACCAAAGTGACGAGAGGATAATGGAGATTTTGAATCTCTGCGTACACTTTTGGACACTGGACACTTGTAGATTGTGTGAGGCCCACTGATATCTGAGCGCTATGTGACACGCTCGATGGCACAGCTGCCTGTGACCAAAGTGACGAGAGGATAATGGAGATTTTGAATCTCTGCGTACACTTTTGGACACTGGACACTTGTAGATTGTGTGAGGCCCACTGATATCTGAGCGCTATGTGACACGCTCTATGGCACAGCTGCCTGTGACCAAAGTGACGAGAGGATAATGGAGATTTTGAATCTCTGCGTACACTTTTGGACACTGGACACTTGTAGATTGTGTGAGGCCCACTGATATCTGAGCGCTATGTGACACGCTCGATGGCACAGCTGCCTGTGACCAAAGTGACGAGAGGATAATGGAGATTTTGAATCTCTGCGTACACTTTTGGACACTGGACACTTGTAGATTGTGTGAGGCCCACTGATATCTGAGCGCTATGTGACACGCTCGATGGCACAGCTGCCTGTGACCAAAGTGACGAGAGGATAATGGAGATTTTGAATCTCTGCGTACACTTTTGGACACTGGACACTTGTGGATTGTGTGAGGCCCACTGATATCTGAGCGCTATGTGACACGCTCGATGGCACAGCTGCCTGTGACCAAAGTGATGAGAGGATAATGGAGATTTTGAATCTCTGCGTACACTTTTGGACACTGGACACTTGTGGATTGTGTGAGGCCCACTGATATCTGAGCGCTATGTGACACGCTCGATGGCACAGCTGCCTGTGACCAAAGTGACGAGAGGATAATGGAGATTTTGAATCTCTGCGTACACTTTTGGACACTGGACACTTGTAGATTGTGTGAGGCCCACTGATATCTGAGCGCTATGTGACACGCTCGATGGCACAGCTGCCTGTGACCAAAGTGACGAGAGGATAATGGAGATTTTGAATCTCTGCGTACACTTTTGGACACTGGACACTTGTGGATTGTGTGAGGCCCACTGATATCTGAGCGCTATGTGACACGCTCGATGGCACAGCTGCCTGTGACCAAAGTGACGAGAGGATAATGGAGATTTTGAATCTCTGCGTACACTTTTGGACACTGGACACTTGTAGATTGTGTGAGGCCCACTGATATCTGAGCGCTATGTGACACGCTCGATGGCACAGCTGCCTGTGACCAAAGTGACGAGAGGATAATGGAGATTTTGAATCTCTGCATACACTTTTGGACACTGGACACTTGTAGATTGTGTGAGGCCCACTGATATCTGAGCGCTATGTGACACGCTCGATGGCACAGCTGCCTGTGACCAAAGTGACGAGAGGATAATGGAGATTTTGAATCTCTGTGTACACTTTTGGACACTGGACACTTGTAGATTGTGTGAGGCCCACTGATATCTGAGCGCTATGTGACACGCTCGATGGCACAGCTGCCTGTGACCAAAGTGACGAGAGGATAATGGAGATTTTGAATCTCTGCGTACACTTTTGGACACTGGACACTTGTAGATTGTGTGAGGCCCACGGTTATCTGAGCGCTATGTGACACGCTCGATGGCACAGCTGCCTGTGACCAAAGTGACGAGAGGATAATGGAGATTTTGAATCTCTGCGTACACTTTTGGACACTGGACACTTGTAGATTGTGTGAGGCCCACTGATATCTGAGCGCTATGTGACACGCTCGATGGCACAGCTGCCTGTGACCAAAGTGACGAGAGGATAATGGAGATTTTGAATCTCTGCGTACACTTTTGGACACTGGACACTTGTAGATTGTGTGAGGCCCACTGATATCTGAGCGCTATGTGACACGCTCTATGGCACAGCTGCCTGTGACCAAAGTGACGAGAGGATAATGGAGATTTTGAATCTCTGCGTACACTTTTGGACACTGGACACTTGTAGATTGTGTGAGGCCCACTGATATCTGAGCGCTATGTGACACGCTCGATGGCACAGCTGCCCGTGACCAAAGTGACGAGAGATTAATGGAGATTTTGAATCTCTGCGTACACTTTTGGACACTGGACACTTGTAGATTGTGTGAGGCCCACTGATATCTGAGCGCTATGTGACACGCTCGATGGCACAGCTGCCTGTGACCAAAGTGACGAGAGGATAATGGAGATTTTGAATCTCTGCGTACACTTTTGGACACTGGACACTTGTGGATTGTGTGAGGCCCACTGATATCTGAGCGCTATGTGACACGCTCGATGGCACAGCTGCCTGTGACCAAAGTGATGAGAGGATAATGGAGATTTTGAATCTCTGCGTACACTTTTGGACACTGGACACTTGTGGATTGTGTGAGGCCCACTGATATCTGAGCGCTATGTGACACGCTCGATGGCACAGCTGCCTGTTACCAAAGTGACGAGAGGATAATGGAGATTTTGAATCTCTGCGTACACTTTTGGACACTGGACACTTATGGATTGTGTGAGGCCCACTGATATCTGAGCGCTATGTGACACGCTCGATGGCACAGCTGTGACAAAAGTGACTTGAGGATAAGGGAGATTGGATTGCTTTTAAAAAAGCAGTTTGCGGAGCAGTGGGTAAACAGCAATGCCAGCGTGTCAGGAAGCCTTAAAAGGCAGCCCAACAACCAACACCACTGATACACCACAATATAGCCTCCCCTTGCACTGCACACACAGTGACTTGTGTGTTGTGCAGGCCAAATCGCTAGCAGCAGAAGCAGTTTTTTTGTCTTCTTCCCTGCCTAACGCTCTCCCTACAGAATCAGCAGCAACCTCTCCCTATACTAAGATCGGCAGAAGTAAGATGGCGGTCGGCGTGCACGCCCTTTTATACCCCCTGTGACGCCCACCAAAGCAAGCCAATCACTTGCATGCCCTTCTGAAAGATGGTGGTGACCCGTGCCTAGGTCATCACGTTGCCCACAGTGTCCGTGGATCCTGATTGGCTGAAAAAGAGCGCAAAACAAACTTTTGAAACGCGACTTTGGCGCGTAAGTCGCCGACCTCGTGGCAGACCTCATTCTAGGGTCGGGTTTCGTTTCATGAAACCCGACTTTGCCAAAAGTTGGCGACTTTTGAATTTTTTCGACCCGTTTCGCTCAACTCTACTCATCTCTATTCATGTTCCCTCTGCCGTGCACTTTTTTTGGGAGTGTACGTGGACACTCAGACATAGTCTGCTAAACCTGAGTGACCGCCTCCTGTAGGCGTATACTCCCAAAAATAATGCACAGCAGAGTAGAGTTGAGCGAAACGGGTCGGTCAAAGTGAAACGAAACGAAACCCGGGCATAGCGTGAGGTCGGCCACGAGGTCGGCGACCCGAGCACCAAAGTCGCATTTCAAATGATGCTTCCAGCGCCCTTTATCAGACAATGATAGAGGACGCACACTGTGGGCAACGCGATGACATAGGCATCGGTCACCACCATCTTTGAGAAGGGCATGCAAGTGATTGGCTTTCTTTCTGTTGGGTCACAGGTGCTATAAAAGGGCGTGCACACACCGACTGCCATCTTACTTCTGCTGATCTTAGCATTAGGGAGAGGTTGCTGCTGCTGATTCAGAATAAGGGAGAGCGTTAGGCAGGGAAGAAGAACCAAAAAACTCCTTCTGGTGTTAGCGATTTCCACTGTACAACACAACAGTTTGTGTGCAGTGACGGGGGAGGCTCCATTTTTGTGAATCAGCTCTGTTGGTTATTGGGCTGCCTTATAAGGCTCCCTGATAGCTGCATTGCTGTTTGCACACTGCTGCGCAGACTGCTTTTTTAAAAGCAAAAATACTTTTCTTCCTCTTTTCTGCACAGTTACCAAGCGTTCATTTTTCCACCCTTTTATGTGCAGCAGTCCTGCTTATTAGACTGCCTGCTGCCATACTTGGACTGAGAGCATCATTGTCAGCCTCCTAAAATCTCTAGTGAGGTCCAAATTCTCACCAATCCTATATACACCCTCCACCTTGTCATACACCATCCAATTTCAGCCTGTTACATTGAGGTGTAATCTCTACTGGGCCTGAGACAATAGTTCAGCGTCCTCAAATCTCTAGTGAGATTCAAATTCTCACCAATACTACATACACCCTCCACCTTGTCATACACCATCAAATTTCAGCCTGTTACATTGAGGTATAATCTCTACTGGGCCTGAGACAATAGTTCAGTGTCCTCAAATCTCTAGTGAGATTCAAATTCTCACCAATACTATATACACCTTCTACCTTGTTTTACAATACCATATAGCTGGTGGTATTTTGGGTACATTTTCACAAAAATGAGGAAGTATGGTGGAAGAGGCCGTGGAAGTGGGCAGGGGTTGCCAGCTGGTCCTGATGGTGGTGGTGTTGGTGGTGCATCTGTTGGTAGTGGCAAAAGCACAAGAGCACCTAAGGCAGGAGGAGTTGAGCCTGCGTCATCGTCTGGCTCCACAAGGCCTCGAAGGTTCCCTTTTCTGGGAGTAGGTAAACCGCTTTTAAAGCCGGAGCTTCAGGAACAAGTTTTGGCTTACATTGCTGACACAGCCTCCAACTCTATCGCCTCCTCTTCTGAAGTTTCAAAAAATAAAAGCACTGAGTCGTCAGTGGAGGCTCCTGGTCATGAACAACACCTTTCCTTGTGTCCTTCACCCCTAAAAAAAAGTGAAGGATGCGGCAGGCCACACTATGGATTACTCCATGGAGCTCTTTTCACATACCATGCCTGGGTTATCAAGTCAAATCGTGAATTCCCCAGTCCAAGATGAATCTGACATGGAGTGCACTGATGCACAGCCGCTGCTAGATTTTTCTGCTGGTACATTCACTCAGAGCACTACATTGCCCTCGCAGTGTACTGAGGCAGAATCAGACCCTGATGAAACTCAGGTGCCCCTTCCCGCATACTATACCACCTTACACGGTGACACAGAGGAAGGTGCATATGAAATTGAAGAGGAGGTGATGGATGACCCAGTTGTTGACCCAGATTGGCATCCATTGGGGGAAGAGGGTGCCGCTGCCAATAGCTCAGAAGAGGAGGAGGAGGATCCGCAGCAGGCAACGACATCGCAACAGCTGTTATCTGGCAGGACCGTAGCAGTCCAAAAACGGGTTACAAAAACCAAAAGAGTTGCAGGACAGCATTGCCAGACGGTCAAATTAGCACAGCTTGCAAGGTCTCAAAATGTCTTCCATAGTAGGAAGAGTGCAGTGTGGCACTATTTTGAGCAAAATCCTAATGATCAGACAAAAGTTATCTGTAAGAAGTGCACAAAGACCTTTAGCCAAGAGAAAAATCTGAGAAATTTGAATACCAGTTGCATGCTTAGACATTTAACCACCATGCACTTGCAAGCATGGACGGACTACCAAACCTCACGTAACACATGTGCACCTGCTCCGAATGAAGGTAGTCAGCAACGCTTCATCTCTTCCCCCACTGTAAGCCCACCGGTTAGCACACCACCAGCAGCAAATGTCGAGGTGTCATCGCAAGGGCAAATCAGTCATGGAATCACAATGTTATTGCTACGAAAGACTGAATCTAGGCCATCAGCAACACCATCACCATCACCAATCCTCTCTCAGTCCACCATGTCCACCGCTAGTTCCAACATATGCAGCTCTCAAATCCAGCTCAGCCTACCAGAGACTCTGACTAGGACAAGAAAGTACTCATCCTCTCATCCGCGTGCAATGGCTTTGAATGCCCACATTGCCAAACTAATCTCGTTAGAGATGATGCCCTACCGGTTGGTTGAAAGCAAAGCTTTCCGCGAGCTCATGGCCTACGCAGTACCACGCTATGACCTACCCAGTCAGCACTTCTTTTCACGAAAAGCCATCCCAGCCCTAAACGTGCATGTGAAAGACCGCATTGTCCATGCACTCAAGCAATCAGTGAGTGGAAAGGTGCTCCTCACAACAGATGCATGGTCCAGTAGGCATGGCCAGGGCCGTTACGTGTCCATCACTGCGCACTGGGTTAATGTTGTGGATGCAGGGTCCACAGGGGACAGCGGCGGTGGGTCAGTGCTGCCTAGCCCACGGTATAGGAAACAGTTGGCTGTAGGTGTTCGACCCTCCTCCTCCTCCTCCAGAAGCGAAAGCTTGTCCACAGAGCGCAGTCGCACGAGCACTCCATTCGCAGCTGCCAGTGTTGCACACGAGGTGTCCCACTATCGAACAGTTAGTGGTAAGCATCAGCAGGATGTGTTGAAGATGATGTGTTTGGGCGACAACAGACACACCGCGGAGGTACTGGCCGACTACTTGCAGCGACAAACTGAGTCATGGCTGGGCAGTCTACATCTTGAGGCAGGCAAGATAGTTAGTGATAACGGCTGGAATTTTGTGGCAGCCATAGCCCTTTCAAAACTCAGACACATACCTTGCCTGGCTCACACCTTGAACCTGGTGGTGCAGTGCTTCCTCAATAATTATCCAGAGTTAACAGCCCTGCTCCATTAGGTGCGAAGACTGTGCTCGCACATGCGCCGGACACCCGTACACTCCAGTCGTATGCAGAAGCTACAGCGATTGCTCCACCTTCCCAAGCACCGCCTAATTATCGACGTTGCAACAAGGTGGAACTCCACTCTGCACATGGTTCAGAGGCTGTGCGAACAGAGACAGGCTGTAATTCATTTGTGGGAGGATACACGGTCAGGCGGTTTGTGGGCAGACATGGAGTTGTCTGGTGTGCAGTGGTCGAAGCTGAAAGATTTCTGTAAAGTCCTTCAGTGTTTTGAGGAATGCGCACGGCTGGTAAGTGCAGACGACGCCATCATAAGCATGAGCATTCCACTTATGCGTCTGCTCATGCCAACTTTGACACACATTAAGGAGCAGGCATCTGCAGCCGAGGAGGAAGAGGAGGAGGGAAGCCTTGATGACAGTCAGCCATTGTCTGCTCA
Source organism: Dendrobates tinctorius (assembly GCF_039654945.1). Classification (NCBI taxonomy): domain Eukaryota; kingdom Metazoa; phylum Chordata; class Amphibia; order Anura; family Dendrobatidae; genus Dendrobates; species Dendrobates tinctorius. Next base: position 12,641,920 of record NW_027361717.1, on the reverse strand, counting down.
GGGAAGTCTCGTGGACGAGGTGGAGAAAAAAGAGGAAGAGGAGGAGGAGTATGTTGGGGATGATTATTTAGGGGAGGAGGATGCTTCTCAGGGGGCAAGACAAAATGTTGGCGTGGCAAGGTCAGGGACAGGGTTTTTGCCTGACTGGAGGGATGTTGATTTGCCAGAAAGTGTTCCTCCACCCAGCACTCGCAGTGCATCATTGACACCTGGAGCATTGTCCCATATGTCTGATTATGCCTTGCAGATCCTAAAAATGAACCCCGCATTGCCAAAATGATGAACGATGACGACTACTGGTTGGCCAGCATCCTGGATCCACGCTATAAAGGCAAATTCCAAAACATCATTCCACAGAAGAACCTAGAGCTAATATTGGCTAACAAACAAGCAACTCTGGTAAACCGTTTGTTTGAGGCATTCCCAGCACACAGTTGCGGTGATGTTTCTCCCACGAGCCGTAGGGGGCAACATGGAAGAGGTGTTCGTGGTGCACACAGCTGAAGTGGCGTTGGACACTGGGGTTTCATGACCATGTTGTGGACTGATTTTTCAAGTACCGCTCACACGACTGGTAATACTGCATCGATTGAAAGTGACAGGAGACAGCAGTTGTCAACTATGGTAACAAACTACTTCTCCCATATCGATGTTCTCCCTCACCGGTCATTCCACTTTGACTATTGGGCCAGTAAACTTGACACCTGGCCTGAATTGGCACAATATGCCTTACAGGAGCCCGCTTGCCCTGCTGCTAGTGTGTTATCTGAAAGAGTCTTCAGTGCTGCTGGATCAATCCTGACAGAAAAAAGGACCCATCTGTCGACCCAAAATGTTGATGATCTAACCTTCATTAAAATGAACCATGCATGGGTTTCAAAGGATTTTGTCCCACCCTCCCCTGCTGACACGTAGGTTGCCAGAAAAATGGCTCGCTTTTGTCCTCCTCTTCTGTGGACTTCTCCAATTACTCCATTTGCAGCTGCTGAATGTCCAACATCAACATATGCCATTTTTTCCACCTCCCTATCTGGGCTGCCTCCCCCCACAATGCCGGGGTCACCACCTGGCGCACGCACCCGTGCAATTGCCGTTGCCCTGGACAGGTGGGTGGGCCCACTCTTGGGCAACGGCACTGGCACAGGGTCCCTCATAGTACAATCAAGTGTCTCTGATGGTGGGGGTGCACACCCGCCATCAGACACACCGGTGTACTACGAAGGGCCCTGTGCCAGTACCGCCGGCCATGAGTGGGCCCCCCCGCTTGCTCAGGGCACCAGCACTTGCAATACTTACCTCCTCCCTGCTCTACCACTGTCTAATCTGGCCTGTTAAATACTTTAGTGGGACTGCCAATACAAATTTGGTGAAATGATAGATGATGGTTAAGACGTAGCTATGCCCTGTCCTGCTGGGCTCTATCTTCAGATGATCAATGGCTTCCATTTGTTATGGACGTCGACTCACAATGAGATGCAGTGGTGGTTTATCATCAGCTTTCACGGTTTTCCGACTCACAGACGTGTGACATTACTGCACACATTTTTAAATGTGTCCCCGCATGCCAATCCAATAGAATCGCCTATGGCCTGGTACTTCTGTCTTTTGCACTCCAAAGTTACCTGACAGATCATGATAGGCAGTGAGGACAATGTCTACATCTCTCCCTGTGATCACAATTTGATGGAGATGAGTAATGGTGATGGGTTCCACGGTGTCATGATCTCAGTGCTGGTTTGACGCGCACACGTGGGGTTAATGTTTGGAACCAGTGCTGATGACTGGCATTTCTGGGGTTAAAGGTTGTGATCCTGATGCAGGCTTACCTACACACCTGGGGCTATGATTGTGGCCTCTCCCTGGTTCTGGGGAGGCTTCTTATAGCTTCAGGACGCTCCCATCCCTGTCAGTTATACTCTTGCCCTTGGCATTGTGTGGTGACCCCTGAGTGTGTTAGTGCTGTGTTCTGGTTGCTTGATTCTCTGTGTATGACTCGGTCTGTTCCCTGGATATCGCTTGGGATTCTGCCTGGTACCTCCTATGTCTGTTTGGTTTTGATCTCTGCTTGGCCCTGATTATCCGCTCTGTCTCATCCCTGGATGAGACTGTGATCCTGTGATACTGTGATCCTGTGTATGACCTTTGGCTTTGTCTGACTTCCCGTCTGTTTGTCCCTCCTGTACTCCATTTGCCCGTACTGTTGTGACCTCCGTTTTGCCTGACTCTGAGTTGTACTGTCATATCTGAAAGCAGGACGCTAAGCTACGCCCCCTTGCAGTCACATGACCATAGGTCCCGTGCAAGCTTGCTCATTTTCAGTGTCTGCAGGTCCCGTGCCTCTTTACTTTCCAGCGCTGACTGGACCCTGACACTATTGGCTTATAGCAAGATTGTCACCTCTGCTGCCCTGCTCCCCAGGTAACTCTTAGCACTGCTTCTGTACTCAGAACACGCGCACTGGCTCTATGAGCAAGTGTAGTGCGGTGTCTCTGACATTATAACTGACAGGGATGGGAGCGTCCTGAAGCTATAAGAAGCCTCCCCAGAACCAGGGAGAGGCCACAATCATAGCCCCAGGTGTGCAGGTAAGCCTGCATCAGGATCACAACCTTTAACCCCAGAAATGCCAGTCATCAGCACTGGTTCCAAACATTAACCCCACGTGTGTGAGTCAAACCCGCACTGAGATCATGACACACGGTACTGCGATACAGCAAACATTTCTTCACAAGAACTGTTTTCGCTGTCTCCACAGACAAAGTAATTGAGGGTCAGCATCGCCTCTGAGAATTCTCCCGGGAGTTTTTCCCGTGATTAGTAATTCCAAAATTTCTGCAATCACTCGACTTTCCGTCTGTACTTGTATCCATCTCGTTTCCTCTTGTGGAGAGTCTGGACTGTCTTACTGAGACTGAAATATATATGAAGATTGAAAAATACCCCAACAGTGTATACTGGTGTACGCTTTGAATACATAACCCTTTTTCTACTTTTTAGATCCTTGTCTAATCCATACTGAGGCTGTGAGTGTCTTTGTCGGACTCCGGAAATATACACATAGATTTTTAATGTTTAAACTATGCTATATATACCTGCTATCCAGTTATACTGTACCCTTTCTCAACTTTCTACAATCACGTTGAATCCATACTGGGTCTGAGACAGTCTGAGTCTGCCTCCTGATATATAGACATAGATTTTTAATGTGTAAACTATGCAACATATATACCTGTTATCTGGTGATACTGTACCTTTTCTCAACTTTCTACAATCTTGTCGAATCCATACTGGGCCTGAGAACGTCTGAGTCTGCCTCCTGATTAGAGATGAGCGGTGTTCGAGTCGACCTGATCGCCAAGTTAAAATTCCAGCTGTTTTGGGCGGTGTTCGAGCCGTTCGTCGAACTCGAACACTTTGCTTAAAATTCGGCTGTTCGAGGTTCCGTTCGAGAACGGTTCGTTCACCAAAAGCGTAACTTCATTTTCACGTCAATAATGGTTTTCAATGTTAATAGACTGTTTCATGGCATAGTAGCGGTGTGTGGTAGCAAGCGGTGTAGTGCACCTGTCAAGGAGCTACACCGTGTGTGTTTCTAAAATTTTTTTACCGCATCTTGTCCAGCAAATCCTTTTGGGCCTTGTAGCACTGTCTGCTACTCAGCAGAGGATCCCACCAGTGAACCTAGCTATGCCGCCTGTTTATGAAACAACCAGTTTTTGACTGCATTTAGCACAGTTAATACTTTGGGCCTAGTAACTGTGTCTGCTACTCATCAGAGGAGCCCACTCGTGAACCAAGCTGTGCCGCCTGTTTATGTAAGAACCATTTTTTAACTCCATTTAGCTCAGTGAATACTTTGGGCCTAGTACCGGTGTCTACTGCTCAGCAGAGGAGCCCACCTGTGAACCTAGCTATGCCGCCTGTTTATGTAAGCACTGTCTGCTACTCAGCAGAGTTGCCCACCCGTGAACCAAGCTATGCCGCCTGTTTATGTAAGAACTGCATGCTACTCAGCATAGGAGCCCAGCTGTTAAGTAAGCTACATCACCTGTGGTTTGGACAATTAATTTTTCCATTCTTTCTGGAATGCTGGTTAGACCTAATTCTGGAACTCCGGTTTACCTGCACTTACTGGGAAATCCTCGTTCACGGGGAAGAATTGGAATCCAAGATCCCCATCACTAACGGTGTTCAGCGGGTTATCTGCACCTGTAAGTGACACACGCTGGTCCTTTCAGTGTAGCGCGCATGCAGCCCCAGACATGTAAGGGCATGACACCTGTTATTGCTCGATCTCGCGTGCCAGAGCCTCGCGTGTCCCTCTAGTAAGCTTGACGCATACCTTGGGGGCATGCCGGAGTCTCGTTCGTTAACAGAATTAAGCTGACAAATCGCTAGCACAACTAAAAACAGACATCCACCACCACCCACTGAATCGACAAAGCTTGCAATCTGTCCATCTTTTCTGTAGCTGGCATGGTTCAGGTTTCCCGTGTGGAGTCGAATTAAGCCGCAGGCTCCACTCCTGGTGGTGCTCTTCTGGACATTCCTTTAAGGTTCAGCTTTGCAACCATACTACCCCTGGAAACCAAACACTTTGCCTTCACTGATGCTGTTCGGAGGTTCGTGGGAAAAACGCCGCCCGATCGGCAGTTGGCATAATTTATGGTGGGAAGTCCGACGGTATATGATCGTCTTCTATTTCAGATTTTTATTCTTTTTCTGTATTTTACATTTTTATTCCAGCCTTTCTTGACTTCATAAGGGCATGACATGCCTATATCTGTGTCTCCTCCTCCTCCTTTTACTCCTCCACCTCTTTTCTATATGTAGTTGCCCTTTTCCATATGTTATTTGTGTCTTCTGAGCATTTTGTCTGCTTTGGGACACCTTTTAAGGTGTTTTGTAATTGTTTTCTATGTGTTAGTATGTGTTTGTGTTTGCCTGCCATTGTTTTCAATGGTGTTCGACGGTGTTTATCGAACGTTCGACGAACTTGCCTCCTGTTCGACGAACCAAAACGAACTCAAACACTAGTGGGGTGGCTCAACACTACGCCTGATATATTGACGTACATTTTTAATGTTTAAAATATGCTATATATACACCTGGTATCTGGTGATAATGTACCCTTTCTGTCAGGAAGTTCTCCTCCACCCACCACTCTAAGTGTATCATTGACACCTAGAACATTGTCCCAGATGTGTGATTATTTCTTGCGGATCTTCTTGTTATATTGTGGTGTGATCCATCCTGAGCGTGTGACAGTCTGTGGGTTACTCCTGCAATTTAGATGTACACTTAAAAATTACCCCAACACTAGTGTATACAGCTCTATGCTTGTGATACATTACCCATTTACTGCTTTTTATATTCTGGTCTAATCCAAATTGACCAAGTGAGAGTTATTTTCTGACTGTGGAAATAAATACTGAGATTGACAACAATGACCCCTACACTGTGTAAAGCTGTACTCTTCAGATCCATTACCGCTTTATGGCTTTTTATATTGTGTTGTAATCGATACTGAGCCTGAGAGCATCTGTGTGTGCCTCCTGAAATATCTAAGGAGATTTAGAATGTTTAAACTATACTATATATACCTGCTATCTGATGATACTGTACACTTTTTCTACTTTTTATATTCTTGTCTAATCCATACTGAGCCTGTGAGCATCTGTGTGACTGATGGAATATATAGGGAGATTGACAATTATCCTTTGACTGTATAGAGCTGTAAGCTTCTGATACAGTACCATATATCTGATGTTATTTTGGGTACATTTTCTCCAAAATTTTGAAGTATGGTGGTAGAGGCTGCGGACGTGGGCGTGGGGGGGGCCAGCTGGTGCTGATGGTGGTGGTGCATCTGCTGGTAGTGGCAAAAGCACAATAGCAGCTAAGGCAGGAGGTGTTGAGCCTGCATCATTGTCTGGCTCCGGAACGCCTGTGTTATGAATGAGTCACCGAAGGAGGAAAAAACAAAAATACAAGCTAAGTCCAGAAAACCGGACTGGTTGGTAGCTATCGGATTGCAGACCCCTGATCCTATCCACAACAACTAACAGTAGCCGTGGGGGTTCCTACGATGCCCTAGACCCCTCGATCACAGCCGGAGAACTAAATAGGCCTAAAGAAAGAAAGGGGAAATCTAAACTGCCCCAGAGCAGACCCCAAAGCAATAGGCAGCCCCCAACATATAATGACGGTGAAGCAAGATGAAAACACTAACACAGATAGAAAGATAGGTTGAGCAAATGATGGGGCCCAAGCTAACTAAAAAGGACAGGACAGAAAAGCTGCTGTCTGCAATCCGTAAAAAACCCTACCAAAAAATGTCCCACCCGTCTGATAGGAAAAACAGGCCCTGAAGTCGCTAGGATTTCAAAAGACTATATCAGCACTCAGGTAAATTCTGAAGACAGAGCAAAGAGACAAACTGATCAGAGACAAAAATGGAACTCAGCACACCCCCGACCGGGGATGGCTGAACTCCAAAAAACAAGGAAAACAAAACAAAACTAATAAGTTCAATAGCAGAGCAAAAACTTATTTTTGAGAAGCAGGAATCAGACTGGTCTCCAAGAATCCAGCAGAGAAATCACCAGCGACTCAGAAGGGTTTCGGCTGCCTTACATCCAGTCAGAATTTCGTGTTAGCCAGTCATCATCTACCAGATCAGGTGTTTGGTAATCAGCCTCACTACCTTCCTTCACCAGAAGAGGGAGTTCATCAGACATCGACGGTGAAGGGGAAAATGAACTCACAACAGCCTGGAAGGTTACTTTTTCTGGGAGTAGGTTAACCACTTTTAAAGCCGGAGCATCAGGAACTGGTTTTGGCTTACATTGCCGAAACAGACTCCAGCAAATATGCCCTCCTCTTCTGAAGTTTCAAAAAATGCAAGCACTGAGTCGTCAAGTGCTGGCTCCTGGTCAGGAAGAACCCCTTTCCTTGTGTCCTTCACCCCCACCAAAAGTGAATGATGCAGCAGGCCACACTTCACATTAGTCCATGTAGCTCTTTCTATCATACCATGCCTGGGTTATCAAGTCAAATCGTGAATTCCCCAGTCCAAGATGAATCTGACATGGAGTGTGGGTGGCCAGCCAGGGCAGTGGGGTTAATCGGTACCAGGCCGGTGTCTCAGAGGGATGTGTCTCGTTGGTGGTGATGACCCATTCCGTGGCCCTGGGCGTCCATGCAAAGGAGTGAACAACGTTATAGGGGAATGATACGTGACGCCACCTATGGTTTCTTATCAGACTGACCCACACTGCAGTGTCGCTTCTCTAGGACAGATGTGTCAGGAACACCGCACTGCACTTTCTCACTGAGCCAGTGCACGTGTCCTGAGTAAGACAACCTGTGCTCAGAGATACCTGTGGAGCGGGCAGCAGCAGAGAAGATGCGTGCTTCAGACCCACAGGACCTGAAGCATGTGACTGCTGGGGGCATTGCCTAAACTCCCGAGAGCAAGGAGCTGCAGGAAAACTCCTAGAATGGTAACTACGGAACAAAGTTACTAATTGGCATAGACAGGGAAATAAACCAGATCAGGCCGGGGTCAAAGCATGAGATAGCACGACAATTACCAAAGGGCAAGACAGAACGGATAGTCAAGACGTAGCCAAGAAGTCAGAAACCAGAGAAGCAGATATACAGTACAGAATCAACAGGCAAACTCACAACGGGGGACAGAACCGGATCAGAACCATATAAGCAAGCTATAAGACAACGAACAGGCACACAGGGGTCACAACACTCGGCCAAAAGCAAAAGTATAACTGACAGGGATTGGAGTATCTCAGGGCAATAAAAAGCTCTGCCTGAACCAAAGAGAGGCCACAATAATTAACCCCAGGTGTGCAGGTCAAAGCCTGCACTGAGCTCAAGACATTATCTCCTGACGTGCAGATCAAAACCTGCACTAGGATCATGACAGTACCCCCCTCTCAACGGGGGGCCTCTGGACCCCCAGGCTTCCCCAGGTACTTGGCATGGAAAGCCCGAACCAGGCGATCTGCATGTACAGAGTGAGCAGGGACCCATGAGAGATCCTCCGGTACATATCCCTTCCAGTGGACCAGGTACTGCAAAGAGCGGCGCACCCGCCGAGAGTCGACCGTTATGATTGAGTCACCATAGGAGGCAAAAACAGAAATGCTAGCTAAGTCCAAAAAAACAGAGAAGTTGGCAGCTATCGGATTGCAGACCTCTGAACCTATCAACACAACTAGCAGTAGCCGTGGGGGGTTCCTACGATGCCCTAGACCCCTCGATCACAGCCGGAGAATTAAATAGGCCTAAAGAAAGAAAGGGGAAATCTAAACTGCCCCAGAGCAGACCCCAAAGCAATAGGCAGCCCCCAACATATAATGACGGTGAAGCAAAATGAAAATACTAACACAGACAGAAAGATAGACTGAGCAAAGAGGGGCCCAAGCTAACTTGCTAGGAAAGGACAGGAAGGCTACTGTCTGCAATCCGTGAAAAACCCTATGAAAATAAGAGCCAACAAACTGACAGTGAAAAAGGCCCTAGGCTTCAAAAAGCTATGTCAGCACTCAGGAATATACTGAAGACATAGCTACAGGCAAAAGGAGATTCAGCTCACCCCGGCAGGGGATGGCAGAATACTGAAAAGCAAGGAAAACAAAAAACAAAACAAAAAGGCTAAAAGCCAAAACAGAAAACTTAGCTTTAGGGAGCAGGAATCAGACTGGTGTCCTAGGAGTCCACAGAGAAATCACCTGCAGGGCAGAAGGGCGTCGGCAGCCTTATATCCAGTCTGTGACTCCACTCAACCAGTCATCCTCATTAGACTCAGGTGCCTGATAATCAGGCTTACTACCTTCCTTCACCAGAATAGGGAGTTCACCAGCCCCCAGTGACGAAGGGGAAAATGAACTCACAACAGTACCTCCCCCTTGAGGAGGGGTCAACGAACCCCCAACCACGCCACCAGGGCGATCAGGGTGAGCCCGATGAAATGCACGCACCAATCTTTTGGCATGAATATCAGAGGCAGAGACCCAGGAATTATCCTCCTGACCATAACCCTTCCACTTAACCAAATACTGAAGTCTCCGTCTAGCCAGACGGGAATCCAGTATTTTCTCTACCTCATATTCCATGTTACCTTCAACCAATACAGGGTCTGGAGGTGCCACCCCAGGAAAAACTGGTTCAACAAACCTCTTCAACAAGGACTTATGGAACACATTATGGATTTTAAATGTGACAGGAAGAGCCAAACGAAAAGAGACTGGATTAATAATCTCCAAAATCTTATAAGGTCCAATAAATCTAGGCTTAAACTTAGGAGAAGCCACCTTCATAGCAATATTTTTTGATGATAACCACACCATATCACCATTCTTAAACTGGGGACCAATGGTCCTATGTCGATTGGAAAACCGCTGGGCCTTTTCCTGGGAGAGAGATAACTTATCCACCACTTGGTCCCAGATCTGGTGCATTCTCTCCACCACAGTGTCAACACCTGGGCAGGCAGAAGGCTCCACCTGCCCTGAAGAAAATCGAGGATGAAACCCAAAGTTACAAAAAAAAGGTGACATCAAAGTGGCAGAACTAGCTCTATTATTTAAGGCAAATTCGGCCAAGGGCAAAAATGAAACCCAATCATCCTGATCAGCGGAAATAAAACATCTCAAATACGACTCCAAGGTCTGGTTTGTTCTCTCTGTCTGCCCATTGGTCTGAGGGTGAAAAGCAGAGGAGAAGGACAACTGAATTCCCAGCTTGGAACAGAAAGTCCTCCAAAATCTAGACACAAACTGAACTCCTCTGTCAGATACAATGTTCTCAGGAATCCCGTGTAAGCGAACCACCTGTTGCAAAAACAGGGGCACCAACTCAGAGGAAGATGGCAACTTAGGGAGTGGTACAAGATGAACCATCTTAGAGAACCTATCACAAATCACCCAAATAACAGTCATTCTTTGAGAGACCGGCATATCAGAGATGAAATCCATTGAAATATGGGTCCATGGCCTCCTGGGGACCGGCAAAGGCATCAACAACCCACTAGAACGAGAACAAGATTTAGACCGGGAGCAAGTCCCACAGGACTGCACAAAATTCCTGACATCATGAGACAAGGTGGGCCACCAAAAAGAGCGACTCACCAGATCTCTAGTACCAAAAATACCTGGATGACCAGCCAATGCAGAGCAATGAACTTCAGACATCACTCTCTTCTTCCACTGGTCAGGAACATACAACTTTCCACTGGGACAACGCTCAGGTTTGTCCTCCTGGAACTCTTGCAGAGCAAGTCTCAAATCGGGCGAGATGGCAGAAAGAACTACCCCTTCGCCTAAGATGGTAGCAGGCTTGGTCACCACAGGAGAATCAGCAAAGAAACTCCTAGAGAGGGCGTCTGCCTTGACATTCTTAGTTCCAGGAAGAAAAGAGACCACAAAATCAAAACGTGTAAAAAACAAGGCCCACCTAGCCTGTCTAGGGTTCAAGCGTTTAGCCGACTCTAGGTAAATCAAATTCTTGTGGTCAGTGAGAACCACAACTTGATGTTTAGCTCCCTCCAACCAATGTCTCCACTCCTCAAATGCCCATTTCATGGCCAACAGTTCCCGATTCCCCACATTATAGTTACGTTCAGATGGAGAGAACTTTCGGGAAAAGAAAGCACAGGGATTCATTTTAGACGTTACAGGATCCTTTTGGGACAAAACAGCTCCTGCACCAATCTCAGAAGCATCCACCTCTACCTGGAATGGGAGTGAGACATCAGGTTGCTGCAAAACCGGGGCGGAGGTAAATCTTCGCTTCAGCTCCTGAAAGGAAGCAACAGCCTCAGGAGACCAATTCAACACATCAGCACCCTTCTTAGTCAGATCAGTCAATGGCTTGGCAATACTAGAAAATTTTGCTATAAATTTCCGATAAAAATTAGCAAAACCCAAAAACTTCTGGAGGGCCTTCAAAGAAGTGGGCTGAACCCAATCATAAATGGCCTGTACCTTGGCCGTGTCCATTTCAATAGTTGACGGAGACAAAATAAATCCCAAAAATGAAATCCTCTGTACTCCAAAAAGGCATTTCGATCCTTTGACATACAGGGAATTCTCCCTCAAGATCCGGAACACAGTCCGAATATGTTCCACATGAGAATCCCAATCCTTGGAGAAGATCAAAATATCATCCAGGTAAATAATCAAAAATTTATCGACAAAGTCTCGGAAAATATCGTTCATGAAGCACTGGAAGACAGAAGGGGCATTAGTGAGCCCAAAAAGCATCACCAGGTACTCAAAATGTCCCTCCGGAGTATTAAACGCCGTCTTCCATTCATCCCCCTGCTTAATGCGGATAAGATTATACGCCCCCCTGAGGTCAAGCTTGGTAAACCAGCAAGCACCTCTAACTCTAGAGAATAGATCCGAAATCAGGGGTAACGGATACTGATATTTAATAGTAATTTTATTGAGAGCACGATAATCAATACAAGGCCTTAAAGAACCATCCTTTTTGGCCACAAAAAAAAAACCGGCACCTAAGGGTGAAGAGGATGGTCTAATATGACCCTTCTCCAACGCCTCCTTAATATAGGACCGCATAGCCTCGTGCTCGGGTACAGATAAATTGAAGAGCCGACCCTTGGGAAATTTACACCCCGGACTTAGTTCAATTGCACAGTCATAACTCCTATGAGGAGGCAAGGACGCAGACTCATTCTCACTAAATACATCATAAAAGTCCGCCAAATAGTCAGGAACATCATGCGACTGAGGAGAGGTGGAAAAAACCGGAGCCTCACTAAAGGCACACCGACAACCCCAACTCACCACAGACACAGATTTCCAATCCAAAACTGGATTATGAATTTGCAACCAGGGAAACCCCAGAACAACGGCATCATGCAGACCATGCAATACCAAAAATCTGCAATTTTCTTGATGGTCTGGGGCGACCCGCATGACCACCTGGGTCCAAAACTGAGGTTTATTTTTACCCTAAGGAGTAGCATCAATCCCCCTCAAAGGGATAGGCGTCTGCAGAGGTGTCATCGGAAATCCACAACGTTTAGCAAAATCCATTAGGTTTAGCGCTGCTCCCGAATCCACAAAAGCCTTGGCGGAAAATGTGGACAGGGAGCAGATCAGAGTAATTGCCAGAAGAAACTTAGGTTGAACACCACCAACAGAAAACGTGTGTGCAAAGCGTTTCTCTCGTTTAGGACAAACAGAAATAATATGCGAGGCATCTCCACAGAAAAAACACAGCTTATTACGCCTTCTGAACTCCTGACGTTGCGCCTTAGACAATACTCTATCACATTGCATAGGTTCAGACGTCTGTTCAACTGGTGGCAACACCTCTCGTGCAATCCTGCACAACTGAATGGCTAATGACATAGAATCGTCCAGACCAGAGGGAACAGGAAATCCCACCATAGTATCTTTTACGGCTTCTGACAAACCCTTCCGAAAGAGAGCAGCCAAGGCATTATCATTCCAGGTAGTAAGGGCCGCCCACTTTCGGAACTTTTGACAGTACAACTCTGCAGAATCTCGACCCTGGTTCAATGCCAACAGGGTCTTTTCAGCCAGATCAATAGCATTAGGTTCGTCATACAACAACCCCAAAGCTTTAAAGAATGCGTTCACATTAGTCAGAATAGGATCATCTGGTTTCAAAGAAAACGCCCAATCCTGGGGATCGTCACGCAGCAAAGAGATGACAATTTTAACCTGCTGCGCGGAGCTCCCGGACGAGTTAGGCTTCAAGGCAAAAAATAATTTACAATTATTTTTGAAACTCAAAAATTTAGATCGATCCCCAAAAAATACATCAGGTGTAGGGATCTTTGGTTCAACAGCATGTGAACGAGCAAGGTAGGCGGAAATTCCCCGCACTTCCGCAGCGAGCTGCTCCACATGATCAGACAATTGCTTTATCTCCATTGAGAGAAAAAAAAAATTCCCCCTACGGCCTCAGAGATATAGAGGAAAGAATATACACACCTTTTTTTTTTTTTTTAAACACAATTCTTTCCTGCTATAGAGTACTCTAGGATCTGCGGTATGGCGGGTGATTCTGTTATGATTGAGTCACCGTAGGAGGCAAAAACAGAAATGCTAGCTAAGTCCAGAAAACCAGAGAAGTTGGCAGCTATCGGATTGCAGACCCCTGAACCTATCAACACAACTAGCAGTAGCCGTGGGGGGTTCCTACGATGCCCTAGACCCCTCGATCACAGCCGGAGAATTAAATAGGCCTAAAGAAAGAAAGGGGAAATCTAAACTGCCCCAGAGCAGACCCCAAAGCAATAGGCAGCCCCCAACATATAATGACGGTGAAGCAAAATGAAAATACTAACACAGACAGAAAGATAGACTGAGCAAAGAGGGGCCCAAGCTAACTTGATAGGAAAGGACAGGAAGGCTACTGTCTGCAATCCGTGAAAAACCCTATGAAAATAAGAGCAAACAAACTGACAGTGAAAAAGGCCCTGAAGACGCTAGGCTTCAAAAAGCTATGTCAGCACTCAGGAATATACTGAAGACAGAGCTACAGGCAAAAGGAGATTCAGCTCACCCCGGCAGGGGATGGCAGAATACTGAAAAGCAAGGAAAACAAAAAACAAAACAAAAAGGCTAAAAGCCAAAACAGAAAACTTAGCTTTAGGGAGCAGGAATCAGACTGGTGTCCTAGGAGTCCACAGAGAAATCACCCGCAGGGCAGAAGGGCGTCGGCAGCCTTATATCCAGTCTGTGACTCCACTCAGCCAGTCATCCTCATTAGACTCAGGTGCCTGATAATCAGGCTTACTACCTTCCTTCACCAGAATAGGGAGTTCACCAGCCCCCAGTGACGAAGGGGAAAATGAACTCACAACAGTCCACAATATGTCCAACCTCATACTCCAAGTGACCCTCCACCAACACTGGAGGAACAACAGACTCGGAGTCCTCCTTGACAGACCCCACGGGTTTGAACAGAGATTTATGGAACACATTGGATATCTTTAAGGAGGTGGGGAGACGCAACCTATATGCCACCGGGTTGACTATCTCCACAATCTCGTACGGACCAATGAACTTTAGTCCCAATTTAGCTGACAGTACCTTCAAGTTGATGTTACGTGTGGAAAGCCAAACCTTCTCCCCCACCTGAAACATGTGTCCCAGGGCCCTCTTTTTGTTAGCAAAATATTTGTACCTCCCCTGGGCCCCAGAGATATTACGCTGGACTTCAGCCCAGAGATTTTTAACCGTTGGACGGACCCCTCTGCCCCTGGACAACCGGAATCCACCCATGAAAACTCCCCAAAATGAGGATTAAACCCATAATTGATTAGGAATGGGGACATGTTGATGGAATGACTCACCCGCTTGTTAAAAGCGAATTCCGCCAATGGTAATGCATCACACCAATCCTCCTATCTGGTGGAGGTCAGACACCTGAGAATTTGTTCCAGGGATTGATTGTTGCGTTCCGTCTGACCATTACTCTCCGGGTGATATGCCGACGAGAAGGAGAGTGAGATGCCCAATTTCATACAGAATGCCCTCCAAAATTTGGCCACAAACTGCACACCTCTGTCAGACACCACATTCAGGGGTACCCCATGCAATCGGACCACATGCTGCACGAACAACCTTGACAATGTTTCTGCTGAGGGTAGTGCTGCCAATGGAAAGAAATGGGCCTGTTTTGAAAACCTATCCACCACCACCCAGATCACGGTATTGCCCCTGGAAGGTGGAAGACCGGTAATAAAATCCATGGAGAGATGAGTCCATGGCCTATCAGGAACCGGTATAGGTGTGGGTTCCCCAGCCGGCCGGTTAAGCGAGCTTTTGGAACGGGCACAATCTCCACAAACCGCAATGAATTTCTTGACATCGGACCCCAGTGAAGGCAACCAAAAAATCCTGGCTACTGCCTCTCTAGTGGCCGTGATACTGGGATGAGCAGTCAGCCTAGACTTATGAAACTCCTGCAGAAGTCTAGGTGCAATAAATCCGGAACAAACAATTTATCCCCTGGCCTGGTCGTCGGAGCTAGGAACTGAGCCCTCAAAATTTCTTGTTCCAACTCTGATGAGACCCCCACCACTACCACCCCTGGGGGAAGAATGGAGGACAGCGGCTCGGGGGGAGACATCGGGTCAAAACTTCTGGACAGGGCATCCGCTTTAACATTTTTGGACCCTGGTCGAAAAGTAATGGAGAATTGAAATCATGAAACAAAAAGTGACCAACGGGCTTGTCTAGGAGTAAGCCTCTTAGCAGATTCAAGGTATGCCAAATTTTTGTGATCCGTGATAACAGTGATAGGGTGAGCCGCCCGTTCCAGAAAGTGCCTCCATTCTTCGAATGCCAGCTTGACCGCAAGAAGTTCTCTATTGCCTACATCATAATTTCTCTCGGCGGATGAGAACTTCTTGGAGAAGAAGGCACAGGGTTTGAGATTAGTAAGGGTGGCCGGACCTTGGGACAACACTGCCCCCACCCCTACTTCAGAAGCATCCACCTCCACATTAAATGGTTTTGACAGGCCTGGCTGGACCACCATCGGGGCGGTCATGAAACATTTCTTAAGAGTTGAGAAGGACTCCTTAGCGAGTTCCGACCAATTTTTTACATCAGCCCCCCTCTGGGTAAGATCTGTGAGTGGTTTAACCACTTGAGAGAAACCTTTAATTAATCTCTGGTAATAGTTTGCAAATCCCAAGAAGCGCTGGAGCCACTTGAGATCATGAGGCTGAACCCAGTCTGGGATCGCCAGCACCTTCTTAGGGTCCATAGAAAACCCCTCACAAGATACAATCAGCCCCAAAAAAGACAGTTCCTGTACGAAAAACGGACATTTTTCCAATTTAGCAAACAGGTGGTTCTCCCTGATTCTCTGGAGAACTGTCTTTAGATGTTGTAAGTGAGACTGACTGTCCGAGGAATACACAAAAATGTCATCCATATAAATGACAACAAAACGGCCTATCAGGTCAGAAAACACAACATTGATAAAGTTCTGGAAAATAGCGGGGGCATTAGTTAACCCGAAGGGCATAACCAGGTTTTCAAAGAGTCCCTCAGATGTGAGGAACGCAGTTTTCCACTCGTCCCCTTCCCGAATCCTTATCAAGTTGTAGGCCCCCCAGAGATCTAATTTGGAGAACCATTGGGCCCCAGATAACTGGTTACATAGGATAGGTCTGGGATGAGGGGAAGTGGATAAGTGTTCCTAACCGTTATCTTGTTAAGTTCCCGAAAGTCAAGGCACGGCCGCAAACCACCATCTTTCTTCTTCACAAAGAAGAATCATGCTGCCACGGGTGACACAGAAGGCCTGATATGTCCTTTGCGGAGTCTCTCAGCTATGTACTCCTTCATGGCTTGGTGCTCAGGCCCAGACAAATTGAACAATCGAGCCTTAGGTAACTTGGCTCCGGGTACTAAATCAATCGCACAATTGTAGGGTCTATGTGGTGGCAGCGCCTCAGCCTCAGTTTCGGAAAATACGTCTTCGAAATCCTTCAGGTACTCCAGAATACCTTCCAGACCGACAGACGACACAGATATGGTTTTAACAGAGTTAACAAAAGGCCCCAGGTTACAACACTTATCTTTACATCCCCATTGAGTGATCTCCCCCATCACCCAATCAATGTTAGGATTATGGCGTTGTAGCCAAGGCATCCCCAGTACCAGTCCTGCAGGCAACTTATCTAACACAAGACAAGTTAATTTTTCCACATGATTGGAACCCACTTTCAGAGAAAAAAGTTCAGACCTGAAACAGATACCGTCCTGGGTAAGAGAGGACGAGTTAATTGCCACAAGTTTAACAGGATCCTGAGCCTGACTGTCTCCATCTTATTAAGAGTCATAATCCGGGCATCAATCAGGTTAACAGCAGAGCCACAGTCAACAAAGGCGGTAGTCTGAACAGGACCATCACCAAGTTCCGGTTCCACCCGAAGCACAATTTTTGCAAGTGAGGAAAAAGGTACCTGAAGGTCTGAGTAGCCTCCTTGACTACTACCCAGACCTACTAGTTTCCCGCCACCTTGGAGGATGACAGACAGGACGGGCAGTCCTTCTTCCAATGTCCAGATTCCCCACAATAGAAGCACAACTGCTTCTCCCGGCGGCGTCTTCTTTCCTTCTCATCACAGGTGACAGCGCTCACCTCCATAGCCACCAGAGGAATCCGGGTCTCAACTCCACTGGAGAATAATGATGTTTCAAGTTGCATAACACCTGTTGCCCGCAGTCTGCGATTCATGCAAACCGCTTGGGTCATGGCATCCTCCAGGGAGTCAGGTGGAGGATGGAGTGCCAGGGCATCCTTCAGACATTCACACAGGCCTCTACGGAACAGCCCCCAAAGGGCGGCATCACTCCAAGAAACCTCAGCTGCCCAAACCCTAAATTCAGAACAGAACCACTCGGCCGAGTGCTTCCCCTGACAGACACTCATTACCTTGTCCTCAGCCAAACGCACTCTGTCTCATCATAAATAAGCCCTAAGGCCTCAAAAAACGCATCCACAGTCATTCTCTCTGGGGCAGAAGAGGAAAGAGAAAATGCCCAGGCTTGTGGGGACCCCCTAAGGAGGGACATAACTACCGCCACCCTCTGTTTCTCATCCCCAGAGGAGCATACAGCCCTCTTTAAATGCTTTAAATTCATTTTTGTCACCAGCAAACGTACAGTACCTGGTAACTTAACCGGGGATTCGGGTGGGACTAAAATGACATCTCTATTCCCCACCTGCTGAAAGCCTGCGGAAAGCACCCCCTGAACCGAGTCCGCAACTTGCCGTTTGGACTGGGCCAGAGCTTGGTGTTCCAAACTTAGCTTCTTCAGCGACTGAGTCAAGCATTTCACCTTCTCAGATAAGGCATGCATTGGGTCCATGCTGCAGAAGTGAGGAGAGAAAAAAAAGTTCACGGTCAGTTATAATGTCAGGAACACCGCACTGCACTTGCTCACTGAGCCAGTGCACATGTCCTGAGTAAGACAACCTGTTCTCAGAGATAATATAAAAAATCTCCAATTCATCGTACCTCATTAGTGGTGGAACAATACCACCATGTTCAAGCATGAACATACAAGCAACGACTCTAAATATAATTGGAACAGATGGAGAGAAATGAGTCTAAGCTAATATACAAGAATACTAAATTTTCTTTATTAATAACACTGGAATATTCTCAAAATTGATCCATCCTTAGCAACTGTTTTACCAGAAAGGCCCTCCATGACAGCTAGGAGAGGTAATAATCTATCTGATATACTGGTACATAGTCATTATGCCCCACGAATAAAAAGTATCTTCAACTCCAAAGGCCCACCCCAGGGATGTTTTCCTTGTGGAAATTGTATGTCCTGTAAAAACATTATACGTACCAATAACTTTACGTCGTCTGATGGTCATCAACAATTTTCAATTAGACAATATATTACCTGTAGCACGACACATGTGATATACTATGCTACTTGTGGATGTAACAAGATCTATATCGGCCTAACTTCACGTCAACTTTGAACTCGTACACGGGAACATGTACGGGACATTATGGCGGCAGCTACCGCCACAGACCTCTCGACTCTTAAGACCATACCAAAACATTATAAAGCATTCCACCAATGCAACCCAAAATCATTTTTGGTTAGGGGTATCCAACACGTTCATAGTGGAATACGAGGTGGAGATATACAGCGTTTGTTAGCACAGAAAGAATGCAGATGGATTACTATCCTTGGAACCATGTGTCCACAGGGTCTAAATGAGTCACAGGGCTTTGCCTCGTTTCTATAAACCATCTGTGTCTCAATCTCGTGTTCCCCTATAATGTTTCTATCTATCCGTAAATTGCCTTGCCTTAATTTTAATTGGTTTTTAATTTAATGTTGGTGTTTATATGTGTCTCATTTGTTGTGTATTCTTTCTAGTGACATATCCCCAGCTTATCCCCTATCCCATTGATGGTCCCTTAACAAGCTACTATCTGCTGCTATCAAGAGTCTGTGGACATCTTATCAAGATTTGGCAACTTTGAATAGCCTCTATACATACTTTATAAACTGGACTTAGTTTGAGCATTATGAACTAGTGCCACCTACATAATGTATTATTGTATGTTTTATTGATCATACCCTTTGTTTAATATATTGTATAGCCTAAGCCTACTAGATTTCTATTTTGTCTGGATCTATTTTGCATATAGACTTATGTATATGAATATCTAACTTAAGGATGATACAGTATATTATCAGATTTGATTAATTTCTAGTCTGATTTATGTACTGACTGTTATAGAATTGTATTTATAACAATTTATACCCATGTAGTCCATTGTTTATTACACTATATATAGAGACTTTTTATCATGATTATATCGATATATATGTCGATCACTCTTTGTGCCCGCTGTACTTTGCTCTTTTTTCTTTTCTTTTTATTACCTGATTCTATATGACTCAGTGTATATGCACTAGATCCCCAGGGCATTTCCGGCGCGCACTTGCTACCCGTGTTTGTTGCCATGTTGCCTGGTTACGGCCAGGCGCTGGCCGTGCCACGTGACTTGGTTTCCCCGGGCGGTAGTGACGCGTCGGTCTGCCATTGGAGGACACTTTATTTCCTTTTTCTAACATTGCGTCCTCCCGCCCCTTCATGGGCGGAAGTGACGTTATGACATTAAGCTGGCAACAGGAGTTTATCGCCTCCCTGTTTTTTAATAGGCGCCAGTCGCCGCATATGACCCGCTTTCCCGGATGGTAATGACGTCCTCTCGCCCCATTGTGGGCGGAAGTGACGTTGCGGCACTAAGCTGGCAATAGGAGGTATTGTTCCTCCGCTTCCTGACCTCCCGGGAAATGGCTAATGACGTTTTAGTATATTATTGGAGGACATGCCGATGTTTACTTAATTTCATTGGCCAACATAGATATAGGAGACGTCTACCTATGATGACACAGCAGCGTCATTTGCTACCTATGCACTGATTGGCTAAATAGCATATGTAGTGGGTATTTAAATGGGAATGTGGGTTCATTAAACCCATGCCCCCTGAAGAAGGACATCTACACCGAAACGTGCGTTGGGGTCTTTTTCCCTGCCCCTGGGAACCACATTATGACGGGTAATCAATTGTACTTTTGAATCTAGTTACTTTTCTTCTATCAGGTCTGTTCTGAATATGCGGTTTATGACTAGGGTGATTTATACTCTTTATACTTTATTTTTCCTGCATACAGACAACTGATATATTCTATTGACATATTTCCTGTCCTATATGTGTTTCTACCATAGGTAGGGTATTTGTTACGTTCTAGGATGTATAGGTCACTATATTGAGGATTGATCCTCTACCCATCTCTACTTTGTTCTGCTCATGTCTGTTATTTAATGTTGCTAGTACCAATGTCTGTACATGTCAACTTTTTTATTAATAAAGAAAATTTAGTATTCTTGTATATTAGCTTAGACTCATTTCTCTCCATGTGTTCCTGTTCTCAGAGATACCTGTGGAGCAGGCAGCAGCAGATAAGATGCATGCTTCAGACCCACAGGACCTGAAGCATGTGACTGCTGGGGGCGTGGCCTAAACTCCCGAGAGCTAGGAGCTGCAGGAAAACTCCTAGAATGGTAACTACAGAACAAAGTTACTAATTGGCATAGACAGGGAAATAAACCAGATCAGGCCGGGGTCAAAGCACGAGATAGCACTACAATTACCAAAGGGCAAGACAGAATGGATAGTCAAGACGTAGCCAAGAAGTCAGAAACCAGAGAAGCAGATATACAGTACAGAATCAACAGGCAAACTCACAACGGGGGACAGAACCTGATCAGAACCATATAAGCAAGCTATAAGACAACGAAAAGGCACACAGGGGTCACAACACTCGGCCAAAGGCAAAAGTATAACTGACAGGGATTGGAGTATCTCAGGGCAATAAAAAGCTCTGCCTGAACCAAAGAGAGGCCACAATAATTAACCCCAGGTGTGCAGGTCAAAGCCTGCACTGAGCTCAAGACATTAACCCCTGATGTGCAGGTCAAAACCTGCACTGGGATCATGAAAGATGTTGTGGTGCAGCTAAGATGTAGAAGCCCTGCAAAGGTAGGGCCGTAGTCGCAGGGCAGATGAAACAGTTGGTAGATGGTGTGCAGTGCAGGATGTAGCAGATCCGTGCACCAGGCGCAGGAGAAAGATGACAGACACAGTCGTGCAGTTCCGTTACCTGTACTTGGTAAGTGCCGTCCAGGACCCAGAGTACAGATGGAGAAGGAGTTGGTCAGCCTGGAAGCAAATTTGGAATTCTCTCTCTGCCGATAGGTAGTGTGGCCTCCGTTCTAGCGCTTATCTGAGGTACTCGCAGTACTGAGTTCAATGAAGTTCCCCCTGTTGACTCACTTTTGGAACTTTCTCATGTGGCAGGCAGCCATAGCCTTTTCCTTCTGGCTCACACACTTCGCTGCTGGGGCCTCCGAGCCTTAGTTGGGAACAGAGCATTTACAGCTGCTACTTTCTCCGGTTTCTGCTGCATGACTGTCAGTGTCCCTACAAACTCGGAGACCGGAATCCGGACCATGCGCTCCAGCTAGGAGTGAGCCTTAACTCGGCTCATCCTCCAGCTCCCCTTCTCACGTCCACACACTTCACCTTCCCTTCGCAGACTGCCCTAACTTACCTCCTCCCGACCACAGAAAGCAGCTCCTCAGCAATCAGGTTCAGAGGTCTCCCTGCTGGCCTGGAGTGGGAACTGTGTAGTGTGTTGGTTTAACTGCTAGAGAGATCCTTCGTTGCTCCCAAGCATGACATCACACTCCCTATGAGGAAGGTAATGCCACTGTGTCGACCGTACTCCTGGGGGGTGCCACAAGTGCACTGATGCCCAGCCACTGCTAGATGATTCTGCTGGTACATTGACCCAGACCACTACATTCCCCTCGCACTCTACACAGCCAGAATTTGACCCTGATGAAACTCAGGTTCCCCTTCCTGCATACTATACCACCTTACACAGTGACAAAGAGGAAGCTGCAGATGAAAGTGCAGGTTCCTTGAGCAGGTGGGGGGGCATACTCATGGGTGACGGCACTGGCACAGGGCCCCTCATAGTACGCAAAAGTGTCTCTGCCGGTGGGAGGGCCCTCCACCCGCCGTCAGACACACCGCCGTACTATGAGGGGCCCTGTGCCAGTGCCGTCGCCAACGAGTGGGCCCCCCCTGCTTGCTCAGGATCACAGCACTTGCAAAGTTGAAATACTTACCTCTCCCTGCTCCACCGCCGGGATGTCTTCCGCTTTTCCTGACAGTGACATTCTGGTCAGAGAGTGCGATGACATCACGTCTGTACGCCCTCTGTCTAAACAGTCCAAGTGCAGTGAGATGGAAGATGGGGACGAGGAGGAGTCCAGACTAGTACAGGGATTCCCTAGCGAGGAGACTTATTTACCGTATTTTTGGGACCATAAGACCCACTTTTTTCACAAAAATTTTTTGGGGAAAGTGGGGGGTGCGTCTTATGGTCGCAATATACTTACATCCGTCCATGGCTGGTGGCTGGTGTGGGTGCCTCGTGGCTCTGTGGTGCAGTGGTGGGAGCGGGCTGTGCTCCGGTGCAGGGGTAGCGGCTCTCTGTGCTCCATGGGGGGCTCCGCCGGCATTTCCTCGAAGCCCGGAGGCCCCCGCACATCCGTTGCTGGCTGCTGCCATGTTGCGGTAGCTCCAGGAACATGGACGCCGGGAAGATGTCCGCCGGTCCGGGGAGGCCACCGCAACATGGCAGCAGCCAGCAACAGATGTGCGGGGGCCTCCGGGCTTTGAGGAAATGCCGGCAGAGCCACCACCCCTGCACCGGAGCACAGCCCGCCGCCACCTTCACCCCACAGAGCCCACCTGCCCCAGCCCAGTCCACCTGCCCCAGCTCAGCACAGCTGCCCCAGCCCAGCACAGCCCACCTGCCGCCGCCAACCTGCCCCAGCCCGGCCCATCTGCCCCAGCACGGCCCACCTGCCCCAGCCCAGCACAGCTGCCCCAGCCCAGTCGCCCCAGCCCAGCTGGCCCAGCACAGCCCACCTGCCCCAGCACTGCGCCGCTGCCACCGCATCAGCCTGGAACACTGAATGACCCCTGTGACCACTCCTCCACCTTTGCCGGATCCCTTCCCAGGTAAGCTGAATTCGGACTGTAAGACTGACCCCCATTTGACACATTATTATTTTTTTCCCTGTTTTCCTTCTGAAAATTGGGGTGCGTCTTATGGTCCGGTGCGTCTTATAGTCTGAAAAATACGATAATTGTTTTCAATGTTGGGACAGCAATTTTTGGGGAGCACTATACTCTGGAGAATGATATATGAGGCCCACCATACACTGGAGCATTCCAAAGGTGGACATCAGACACTGGAGCAGCATATACAGGGCCCATTATACACTGGAGCATTAGAAATGGGGCCCATTATATATGGAGCATTAATTGGGCCCATAAGACAGTGAAGCTTCATCCATGGGGACCAACATATACTGTAGCATTATGTGGAGCTCATCATATACTGTATGGAACATTATATGGGACCAATGATTCTGTACGGAGAAATATATGGGCCTCATTACTCTGTATAGCGCACTATGCGGTGGCCATAATACTGTATGGAGTAATATACTGTCCGTTTTTGGAGCTATTGGAGAAATTAAAATGGATATCAGTCATGAGATGTAAGAAGTGAAGTATTTTTCATTGTACTATACTGCTATTTCTCTGCCCTATCAGAGGATTATGAATTGCGGCATGTGTTAAAGGAGCCCAGTGACACTCTTTGGCCCAGGGCCAACGAAAATCTGGAGCCAGCCCTACCCCCCCACTACTTTAGCCAAATAACCCCCAGTTTTCAATGCCTAACTATTATTATAAAGTAAATTAAGGTTGACAAGCTTAAGGAATAAGAATTGATGTTTTTGGCATTAAAATGGGCACTGTAGGTGGGTTTCCTGTCCTCCACTCACTGCCGGCCTTGGTTCCACATTGACTTGCATTAGGTTTCGTGTTTCAGTTGGCCTTCGACTTTTCATGATAATCGGCCGATTGCATTCGACCCGACTTTTGAGAAAGTCGGGTTTCATGAAACCCGACTCGACCCGAAAAAAGGCAAAGTCGCTCATCCCTCTGACAGCTGCATTTAACCAAAGCCGGCAAGGGTCGCATCATTCCACTGGCCCATCAGCACTCCCGTGATGTGATCATGGGTTAATATGAGCTGAGATCTGCCTGTGGCAACACTTCAAAGGAGAACGTGATTTTTGCTATATCCAGCAATGCTGTGGTATCAGACGATTGCAGATTCAAGTTCCCTAAGGGGACTATTAAGAACAGTGAAATGTTAAAAAAAGTTTTAAAAAACATGAACAAAATAAAAAGCACAAAGTTCAAATCACCCCCTTTTCCCCATTAAAAATAAGATAATAAAAACATTAAAAATACACATATGTGCTATTGTCGTGTTCAGAAAAGTCCGATCTATCAAAATATAAAATAATTAATCCGATCGGTAAACATTGTAAAAAAAATCAAGAATGCCAAAATTACATTTTTTTGGTCACTGCAATTCTCCAAAAAATACTGTAACAAAAGATCAAAAAGTCACATCTATCCCAAAATATTATACATGAAATCCTTGACTCGCCTCACAAAAAATAAACCATCACCCAGCTCCATTGACCAAAAAATAAAAACTTTACGGGTCTTGGGAAATGGTGACACAACCCAAAAACTTCTTTTTACAAACTCATGAATTTTTCTTCACCACTGAAATAATTAAAAAGATTGGACATGTTACATTACTGTAATCCTACTGATGAGCAAAATCATATTTTGGTCATTTTAACCATAAACTGTACACCTGTATTTTTCATAATAAATTTTAGTATTGAACAACTACACAGCTGTCAATCAATGCAAAAGGTAAATAAACCTGAAACCTGAATATTTAAGAAAGTAAAAGTAAGGTTTTGTCTTTCTTAGTGTAATATTTACGTGGTGTGTAGAATAATTGAGCAACTAATTGTGTGCAGAATTATGCAACTTTATTAAAAACATACATTTTCCCATCTGAATTGTTTATTTTCATCTGTTACAGTGAGAAAATTATCAAACAACTCAAAATACACAAAAATACATTTCTGACATGTAAAAAAACCCAGCAGTGACCAATATAGCCACCCTTCATTTTACTAACAATCTTAAACCTTTTATTTATTGAGTCTGTCATCTTCTTAATCTGTTAACGATCAATGTTCAACGTTGGGTAGCACCAACTACAGCCTCACAGATACTGATCAGAGAGGTGAATGTTCTCCTTCACCATTAACCTCCCATTTAAGAAGGGTCCAAAAAGTCTCAATAGGGTTTAGGTTAAGTAAGGAAGGTCCACGTCATTATTCTTTTATCTTTAAGGCCTTTAACCTCCCATTTAAGAAGGGTCCACAAAGTCTCAGTAGGGTTTAGGTCAAGTAAAGATGGGTCATGTCACTATTCTATTCTTTTATCTTTAAGGCCTTTAATGGTAACCGGACAGTAGAGACTTCGATGCTTCGATAAAGCATTGTGTTGCATAAAAATCATGGTTTTCTGGAAAAATACAGACTTTTTCCTCTACCACTACTTGAAGAAAATGTCTTCTAAATACTGGTTGAGAGTTGATTTTGAGTCCATCGTCAATCCCAAAAGGTCCTGCTAGCTCACCTTTTATAATACCATCCCATAGCAGTATCCTACCTCCACCTTGCGGGTTTCGGTGGACATCTGTGCCCATTACTGATCCAGCCACGAGCTCATCCATCTGGGCGGCTAAGAGTCAATCTGGTCTCACAGTCCATAAGACCTTTGAAAAACATGTGTTTAGATATAACTTGTTTTGATGTTCCAACTTCTGTCTTGTTCAGTGATGGTTGGGTTTCAGCCTTCCTTACCTTCACCATGTCTCCGAGCACTGAACACCTTGTCCTTCTGGGCCCTCCAGGGAGGTTGCAGGTCTGGAATATGACAACACTGAGATAATGGCTTCCTGTGTGCTTTATGTTTGCTTTAATACAAAGCCTTTGACAGTTAATGTGCATCTTTTTATCCTAAACGGTTTTTTTAGATTCTATTGACTATTTCTAACAAAACTTTTGATAGTTCTCCAAATTTGCCTCAATATCTTACCAGTTTCTAGAGTTCTGCATCCTTCTGTTAGACGTATAACAATTTTTGACTTTTTGAAGTCGGTTAACCTTTTTTTGACTCATTTTGCCTGAGGAAAACAAGCTTCCTAATAATTCTGCACACCCTGATAAAGGGTGTTTAATCCTCAGGACGCACCGTCCCTCATTACACAAATACATATCACATGATCTGCTTCAAACCAATAAGCATTCGTGTTTATACAGCGTGGAGTTGGAAAATCTACATAAAAATGATAATATGGTTAAAAAAAAAAAAATAGCTGCCTAATAAAAGTGCACACAGTTTACATATATACAGGGGACTTGAGATGTTGGTCATTTGACCTGGGCGCAGGACTGACAATAGAAACCACTGGGAGGGTACTAATTTCTCCTCATTGATATCCCATTCTGTAAGAACAGAGAAGGTCGTGCTGTATATTATCCCTCAATAGCTGCCGTCATTTCATGAAATTCCCAGAAGATTTCAGCACTCGGTAAATGAGCCTGAGGGAGAGCAAACAGTTCAAGGAAACGGAGCAGCACACAGTTTGCAGACCATGTTTGAAGACTGCAACGATATGTTTACCCTGTAACCACATCATTTCAGACTGCAAACTCTCCAGACAACACATCAGCCTTTATGTAAGGTAATAAAGCCTTTCATTAATTTAACCTCGATTTATAATTAATTTGCTCTCCATTGTACAGAGAACATTGTCCTGAACAAAAGTATTTTACAGGATTAACTAACATGAAGATGTTTTCATGAACACTGATTCCTAGTGTATCCCACTTACCAGAAGTTTTAGGTTTTCAACTTTTTTATTTCAAAATTTTAACCCATCCATTTTTATCAAATCCGTAACAGTTTTTATTAACTATTATTAACAAAAAAAATATTTATGCGCAGTTGCATCACCTGCATCTAAGATGTTGGGCGAGCACCAATTTGAATTGTATCGGCCTTAGGATTACACATACACATATCAGTCCCTTGGTAAAGCACAGGATCCCTGCCCTAACACTCTATGTCTTGTAGGTTGCAGGCTGTAGATGTCCAGTGGCCTACAAGACGTCTGCATCCCAGTCGCAGGCTGTGCTATAACATCATCTCCCCCTAGAGATGACAAGGAGTGTATTTAAATATGTGTTACGACGTGGTTTTATTGTATTTCATGAGTAATGTGATTTGTGAATCTACATAGACTTCTATAGGCACTAAGTGATACAGTTAATGTAATGAGTGTTGTAAGGTACTGATTCTGCTGTGTAAATACTGTAAAGATAATGCCTACTGTGAGTAACATGTACTAAGCTCAGGTGTAGGGAAAGTATAGGATATAGTTTAGAGTTTAAGACATACAGCAGATTAGACAGTGATAGGTATTGTAAGTGTAATATGACTATCTGCATAATGCTAGAAAATCGTTACTGTAGTTAAGTAGGTGAAAAGATTAGTTTGCCCAGCAACAGACTGCTGGGGCAGACAGAGTAAAGAAACAATTAATAATTGTTCTAGTCAAGGGGTGGGCAGTTAATTTTCCCGAGGGGCCACATCCGTGACCATGACTGCTGTGGAGGGCCAAACCAATAGACTGAAATTAATTCTGCTCAATATTAATATCAATATATTATAATTATTATATTATTGATAATTTTATTAATATTAATTGTATTACTTAATATTGTGCAGAATTAAGTATGCTGACATCCCCCTAAATATCATTTGAACCCAAGCATAGCCCCTTCTGTATATTGTATGAGCCCCCAAAAGCCCTTATATGCTGCATGAGCCCCACACAACCTCCCCCATGTGCAGCATGAGCCCCACACAGCCTACCCCATATACAGCATGAGCCCCACACAACCTCCCCACATATGGCATGAGCCCCACAGCCTCCCTATATACACTGCATGAGCCGCACACAGCCTCCCCATATATTGCATGAGCCCCACAGCCTCCCTATATACACTGCATGAGCCCCACACAGCCTCCCTATTTGCACTACATGAGTCCCACGCAGCCTCCCTATATATATTGAATGAGCCCCACACAGGCTCCCTATCTACACTGCATGAGCCCCACATAGCCTCCCTATATGCACTACATGAGTCCGACACAGCCTCCCTTTATACACTCATATCACCCTGTGATAAAACACTCCGGGATCGCCTTTGCTGGGGTCAAAGGTCACGTGCGTTCAGCATGAAACTCAGGCGCAGAGCTGGGATTCGGGTATAACTGACACTGGGTCAGGTTTATTAAAGGTGAAAGCAATGCATAAAAGAAATAAAACATAAAACAAATCCTTGCCTGTCCGGCACTAACTAAACAAAGTACAACCTAACTACCAACTGGCGGGCTTCTCCCGTCCAGCCAAACCACAGTTGCAGTGGGCACTGCTTCCACTCATGTGTGTCTCTCACACAGACAGGCTCTCTGTGTTCCCAGGCTGAGACACTCACACAACCACCTGGCATCCTTTTATATCCACCTCCCATTATTCATTAGCAAGCAGGTGCGATACTGACCAGACTAGGCCACATAGGAAAGGAATCTGGGCGAGATATACCTGCCCTCATCCACTATTCCCACATGATTCTCACAACCCCCATAGCCTCCCCATGTGCAGCATGTGCAGCATGTCGCCCCCATATGCAGCACCATGTGCAGCATGTCACCCCCATATGCAGCACCATGTGCAGCATGTCACCCCCATATGCAGCACCATGTCACCCCCAAATGCAGCACCATATCACCCCCATGTGCAGCATCATATCGCTCTTTATGTGCAGCACCATGTCACCCCCCATGTGCCGCACCATGTCACCCCCATCTGCAGCACCATGTCACCTTCCATGTGCAGCACCATGTCACTCCCCCATGTGCGGCACCATGTCATCCACCATGTGCAGCACTATGTCACCCCATGTGTGCAGCACCATGTCACACCCCCATAGCCTCCCCATGCCCACCCAAACAGCCCATACACAGAGAAAAAGAAAAACACCACATACTCAACTTGGTCCCGCTCCGCAGCGCTCTGCTTCTCTCCATGCCTCCGGTGCGCTGATGCTCTGGAGTGCACAGCTGATGCGATGAAATTATGTCATCGTGTCAGCTGTTTCACACGCTGATGGGTGGAGGAAATGGCCGGAGTCCTCTCCTCCCCCCAATTTGTCATCGGCGTAGCGCACAGCCGCACATGGAAACAGCGAGCGGGTGGGCACCGTGCGGCCCGTGGACCTCTGATTTCCATCCCCACGGCAGTCTCAGTCCGCGGGCCAGACTGAGACAGCCAGAGGACCAGATGTGGCCTGCGGGCCGCACTTTGCCCAAGTCTGGTCTAGTCCAAGGGGCAATTACTTCCTGGTTTAGTCAGATAGTGAAAGAATTGTTGGTCACAGTTGCAAAGCGGAGTTCAAGGTGCAGTGGGCTGCTAGCAGAAGCAAGTACAAGTTATGCTGTGTGGTATGAGGCCTTACCAAATTCCCTACAGATATTCCTGCAATGTCAGTAGCTCAAGGCTGAAGTCAGTGGCTAAGGAGAGCACCAACACCCCTTTCTTACAGGGAAAGTTGGACGTGGAACCGTGGGAGGGAATGGTTATGGATCTTGGCAATACTGCAAGGCCAGATGAAAAATCTGTGGGACTAATTGGAACTGTTATATCAGGGATGTATCAGGCGGAAACAATGTGAAGCGGGAAATGTACTGTGTTACTGAAGAAAGAAACGGAGGGTGCTGTGCTCGATACTGCGGGTTATCTAATGTACTTCAATAGTCAAGTAAACTGTTAAATGTTGAATTTAAAGGGGTGTCCCCTGAGTAGTGTGCGGTTTTTCCTGAGTATGCAGAAGTGAACACATCAACCACCCTCGGATCCTTCAAACACCCTCGGATCCTTCAAATGGAACCTGAAAACCCATCTTTTCAGGAAAGCTTACAGCCTGCAATAACCATTCTGCCGCCTCACCACCGCCTGAGCTGCCACCTCATCACCACCAGAGCTGCTGCACCCCCGACCTTCTGTCTTTTCCCCGCTCTCCCGTAGAATGTAAGTCCGCAAGGACAGGGTCCTCTCCCCTCTGTACCAGTCTTTCATTGTAAATTTGTTGTGGAAACTTGCTTGCTGTTAACGATATCTATAACTTTGTATGTAACTCCCCCTTCTCATGTACAGCACCATGGAATTAATGGCGCTATATAAATAAATAATTATAACAATAATAATAATAATCGGAGACTTACAGCCAGCAAGTGAGTGTAATGCACCCTACACAAGATACCACATTTGGACTAGGACATGATTTATTTGTGGTGTGCCAGGGTGTGGGAATGCAGGCCATCGACCATGACTTAGTAGGTACTGAGGAGACCTATTACTGACTCGGAATTACAGCCCCTTAGATTCAAGATAAATTCTGATTTATTGATGACTTTAGATTAAAGAAAACACATGGCTTAAATTTTAGACGCAAGAGGTAGTATTCTGTACAAAATCTGTATGTCTCACTAATTTCATTTCTTAGGCTGGTTTCACATTTGCGTTTTTTAGCGCTGGAAAAAAACGCATACGTGCGCATGCGATTTTTCCCCTATATTTAACATGGGTGCGCATACCTGCGCGCTTGTAAGCGCATGTATGCGATTTTCATGCGCTGCGTTTTTTTGGGGTGTGCGTTGGTATTTTCCAGACGCTGCATGTTGCATTTTTTGGCCCTTGAAAAAATCGCATGCGCACGTATGCGCACGTTTTGCGCTAAAAATGGCCATTATAGCCTATGGATGCGCATACGTGCGCACTGGCATGCGCAGGTATGCGATTTTTTAGCGCTGCGTTTTTTGGGTGGTGTCCACTTTTTATCCTAGTTAGAATCTTCTAAAGTCAAAATAAAAAAGTCTATATAAAGGAGGTGCCTGCCAAAACTCTGCCACTACTACACTAGACAGATTGAAGAGCAGACATTCAACCAAGAACCCATTATATCAGCAAAGAATGTGAGTATATTACATTATATGCCTGTCCTTTTAAATTATGTATGTACTAATGATTTTTATTATTTTTACATGCAGTATGTCTTCAGAATCTGAGTATTCCCCATCGCGGCAGGAATTGGCGCAAGCAGACCGTGAGGTGATTATTTTCGTGCATCTGGTAAGTATATCTGCTGCTTCTCCAAATCTCTTACGTTTTTTTCAACTTTCAGACATCGTCATCATCATCTGTGGACGGGAATAGTGAGGGCGAAGAGCAGGAGCAGCGAAGCCAAGTCCCGGTGGTGATACGGAATGTAAGTATCAAATGATTTGTAATGTTCTTTATTTTTTTTTTATCTTCTATTTTTACTCTTTTTTTTGTTTCTTTTTTTGTAACTTTTTAGTCAATTTAAATTTGATTATTCTAATGAATGTGTTTTGTCTAGGTTCCACAACGGGATGAAGACGTCTACCTGGATAATGAGCAGCTCATCAGCCTGGTCCAGGAGCGTTCGCCGTTGTGGGACAGCCGTGACCGGCTGTACAAGGACAATGTGGTGACCCGGCGGCTATGGAATGAGGTGGCCGCAGCGTTGATGGATGGCTGGGACAGCGCCACAGCATCCGCCAAAAAGGCGTTTAGTGAGTATTTCCCTGCTCTGTATTGTGCCGCAGTGACTGTTGTCCTTGACGGCACTGTTGGGTTTCGTGCTAGGCGTATTCTAGCAGGAAACCCAACAGTGTCATCGGGGTCTACAGTGACTGCTTTGAGTATTGTATTGCTACATTGTAAAGCAGTGACTGTTGTCCTTGACGGCACTGTTGGGTTTCGTGCTAGGCGTATTCTAGCAGGAAACCCAACAGTGTCATCGTGGTCTACAGTGACTGCTTTGAGTATTGTATTGCTACATTGTGCCGCAGTGACTGTTGTCCTTGACGGCACTGTTGGGTTTCGTGCTAGGCGTATTCTAGCAGGAAACCCAACAGTGTAATCGGGGTCTACAGTGACTGCTTTGAGTATTGTATTGCTACATTGTGCCGCAGTGACTGTTGTCCTTGACGGCACTGTTGGGTTTCGTGCTAGGCGTATTCTAGCAGGAAACCCAACAGTGTCATCGGGGTCTACACTGACTGCTTTGAGTATTGTATTGCTACATTGTGCCGCAGTGACTGTTGTCCTTGACGGCACTGTTGGGTTTCGTGCTAGGTGTATTCGAGCAGGAAACCCAACAGTGTCATCGGGGTCTACAGTGACTGCTTTGAGTATTGTATTGCTACATTGTGCCGCAGTGACTGTTGTCCTTGACGGCACTGTTGGGTTTCGTGCTAGGTGTATTCGAGCAGGAAACCCAACAGTGTCATCGGGGTCTACAGTGACTGCTTTGAGTATTGTATTGCTACATTGTGCCGCAGTGACTGTTGTCCTTGACGGCACTGTTGGGTTTCGTGCTAGGCGTATTCTAGCAGGAAACCCAACAGTGTAATCGGGGTCTACAGTGACTGCTTTGAGTATTGTATTGCTACATTGTGCCGCAGTGACTGTTGTCCTTGACGGCACTGTTGGGTTTCGTGCTAGGTGTATTCGAGCAGGAAACCCAACAGTGTCATCGGGGTCTACAGTGACTGCTTTGAGTATTGTATTGCTACATTGTGCCGCAGTGACTGTTGTCCTTGACGGCACTGTTGGGTTTCGTGCTAGGCGTATTCTAGCAGGAAACCCAACAGTGTCATCGTGGTCTACAGTGACTGCTTTGAGTATTGTATTGCTACATTGTGACGCAGTGACTGTTGTCCTTGACGGCACTGTTTTTTTTTATCAACAGTGGACAAAGTCCGAACACGTTGGCGTTCGATCAAGGACCGCTTCAACAGTGATGTTCGTGCTGAGGGCCAGGTTCGCAGTGGACCTGCGTCAAGGACCAGAACTAGATACCGTCACTATCACGCGTTGCAGTTCCTAAGACCGGTCCTTGCCACAAGATCGTAAGTATTATACATTTTGGGTTTTTATTTTTATTAATCTGTGTTTTTCTAATCCACAGCTGATGCTTCTTGTAAAGGCATGGTAGTAATGATTTTCCTTTCTTCCACAGCACCTGGAGCAGCACCCTGCAACCTGGCCCTGGAGCGGTCCTTCCTCGGACGTCCTCTGACCCGTCCCAGCCATCCGACAGCCAGGAAGCACCTTGCAGGTCCCACACACACACAGCTGGTGACCAGGAAGCTGGGCCATCAGGTGTTCCCCTGTCCCAGGTCTCTGCCACTGGTTATGCGGGCACTACCCGCCAGCGGCAGAGGGCCTTGGACAGGAATGTCTTGCCCGAGTTTATGCATTTGAGCGAGACATTTAATTCCAGCCTCAAGTCACTGTCCGACAGAGTTGAAAGCGGTTTTGCACTGATGGAACGTGGTTTTAACCACTTTGAACACCGCTTCAATTCTGTAGAACAGCGCCTTGACCGTCTGGAGGCCGACCTCAACAGACCAGCACACCATTTTTTTAGTAAGATTGAAAAGGGCATGGCGGAACACCTTAGTCCTGATCAACAGCTGAATGTGCTGCAGGCCTGCAACAATGCTTTCTTGCAGGCTATGCAGCATAATCGGTACGGTCAGCAGTCAGTGGTGTCCTTTCCACCTGTGCCACCATTGACTCGCTTCACCTCACTACCGACTTGTGCTGCATACCACTGCACGGACACCTCTCTTCAAAGCCAGGACACCCACCGTTACACCACCACAAGTCTGAGTGCAGCTGGTCACTTCACCGACACCACCATGGCAAGCGCTGCTCCTGTCTGGAGCACCACCGCCAATCCCATGCATGCGTGGAGCTCAGCCACCACTAGGCAAACATGGAACAGCCCTGCCGCTACAACAACATGTAGTAGCCCTGCCACCACCACTCTGCAAACCTGGACCATCACTGCCGCCACCAGTCCTCCTGCAAGGACGAGCACTGACAACGAAGAGCAGCAGCAGCCACCTCAGCAGCAGCAGCCACCTCAGCAGCAGCCACCTCAGCAGCAGCCGCCACCTCAGCAGCAGCAGCAACCACCTCAGCAGCAGCCGCCACCTCAGCAGCAGCCGCCACCTCAGCAGCAGCAGCCACCTCAGCAGCAGCCGCCGCCACCTCAGCAGCAGCCGCCACCTCAGCAGCAGCCGCCACCTCAGCAGCAGCAGCCATACCAGCAGACGGGGGACCTGCATTCCATATTTGCCCCTAGTTCAAGGCGAAATCAATCAAGGCGGGCATTGGGCCAAAGTCGGTCCAGGCACACAAGCCTACGGCGACATGCCATTACAACTAATGTACCTGAACAGATTTCCTCTCCTACAAGTGTTCCTACTTTAATTCCCTTAACTGGACTACCTTCCCCCACAAGTTTTGTTGCCCCTTCCCCTCAAACACCGTCTTCAACTGCAAGTGTTGCATATTCCCTGCACACCCCCAAATTGAAACCATCTGCCCCCAAACGCCGTAAAAAATAATTTTTAGTTTTATTTTTGTGATAAAAAATAAATTTACATTTGTGGTTCACCATTAATAAGTTTCATTAATGTTGTTTGCGCCGCTCACACACACTGATGGGTAAATACATGTTAAAAACAAACCCAAGGGCTAGTATAGTCATATGTGAAATAACATGGACTAGTATAGTCATTCCAAGGCCTAGTGTAATAACTCTAGTTTTACCAAATAGAATCTGGTTTCATGAAAAACAAACTGTGGAAACTTGTCTAAAAAATAAGTTTCTTTCTAGTTTCACCAGTTTGTTTTTTGTGAAACAAGATGCTAGTTGTTAAAAATCGAGTTATTACAGTAGGCCTTGGTATGACTATACTAGGCCGTGGTATTTCACATATTACTATACTACTAGCCCCAAGGCCTACTATACTCATATTTGAAATACCACGGCCTAGTATAGTC
This sequence comes from Dendrobates tinctorius, assembly GCF_039654945.1. Classification (NCBI taxonomy): domain Eukaryota; kingdom Metazoa; phylum Chordata; class Amphibia; order Anura; family Dendrobatidae; genus Dendrobates; species Dendrobates tinctorius. The sequence continues at coordinate 12,606,791 of NW_027361717.1, read as the reverse complement.
ATTACAAGGCCTAGTGTAATAACTCTAGTTTTACCAAATAGAATCTGGTTTCATGAAAAACAAACTGTGGAAACTTGTCTAAAAAATAAGTTTCTTTCTAGTTTCACCAGTTTGTTTTTTGTGAAACAAGATGCTAGTTGTTAAAAATCGAGTTATTACAGTAGGCCTTGGTATGACTATACTAGGCCGTGGTATTTCACATATTACTATACTACTAGCCCCAAGGCCTACTATACTCATATTTGAAATACCACGGCCTAGTATAGTCATTACAAGGCCTAGTGTAATAACTCTAGTTTTACCAAATATAATCTGGTTTCATGAAAAACAAAATGTTGAAACTTGTCTAAAAAATAAGTTTCTTTCTAGTTTCACCAGTTTGTTTTTTGTGAAACAAGATGCTAGTTGTTAAAAATCGAGTTATTACAGTAGGCCTTGGTATGACTATACTAGGCCGTGGTATTTCACATATTACTATACTACTAGCACCAAGGCCTACTATACTCATATTTGAAATACCACGGCCTAGTATATTCATTCCAAGGCCTAGTGTAATAACTCTATTTTTACCAAATAGAATCTGGTTTCATGAAAAACAAACTGTTGAAACTTGTCTAAAAAATAAGTTTCTTTCTAGTTTCACCAGTTTGTTTTTTGTGAAACAAGATGCTAGTTGTTAAAAATCGAGTTATTACAGTAGGCCTTGGTATGACTATACTAGGCCGTGGTATTTCACATATTACTATACTACTAGCCCCAAGGCCTACTATACTCATATTTGAAATACCACGGCCTAGTATAGTCATTACAAGGCCTAGTGTAATAACTCTAGTTTTACCAACTAGAATCTATTTTCAAACTGTTGAAACTTGTCAAGTTTAAACAAGATACTAGTTTGCCAAAATCGAGTAGGCCTTGTGGCCTTGTTATGACTATACTAGGCCGTGGTATTTCACATATGAATATACTAGTAGGCACAAGGCCTAATATACTCATATTTGAAATACCACGGCCTAGTATAGTCATTCCAAGGCCTAGTGTAACTTACTTGTATTCCCCATGGACTTTCATTGGGGTTGGGTTTTGAGGGTTGTGTTTTGAGAAAATCACATACTTTGTTTTAAACTAGTTGCACAATTTTCGATTGAAAAAAAAATGGTTTCATGATTCATGGCCTGCAGCTTTGCTCATTCCAATATATTTCACGCAGACTAGCAATGCTGAATTTTAACTCATATGTGTATTTACCTGCCCAGGTGTGTGAACATAAAAAAATTCAGTTATACATGGGAAGTTTTTTAATTAATTGGAGTTTAAAAAATATAGTGCACTCAGTAATGGTATCAAATAAGGATTTTTATTACCATAAACAACAACATTACACCATTTCATCTTGCCAGTGCACCCGTCCTACATCAGAAATAAAGTAGGCCGCAAATTTGTCCCTCATTTGGCCAACTTCAACGGATGACCTGAGAGTGTGCTGAGTGAATTCAGGCAATGGGTTAGGAGCATCATCGTCCAGTTCAAAGGTCGGGTGCTCTTTAGCCATCACAAAGTTATGTAGAACCACACAGGCCTTCACCACCTCATCGACTGTTTCAAGTTTAAGATTAATGGCCGTGCCCAGAATTCGCCATCTGGAAACAAGAATCCCAAAAGCACACTCGACAGTTCTTCTGGCCCTGGTCAGCCTGTAATTAAATATTTTTTTGGTGTGGTCCAAGTCCCGGCTGGAGTAGGGTTTCAGTAAGTTTCCGCACATTTGAAAAGCCTCATCGCCAACCATTACAAAGGGCAGTGGCGGAGCTTCGGTGTGAGGAAGAGGCCGTGGCATAGGGAAATTAAATTGGTTGCCATACAACCTCCGGCCCATGTCTGAGTTTTTAAAAGCCTGCGAGTCATTACCACGGCCAAATGCTCCAATGTCCACTGCTACAAACATACATCCGGCATCCGCAATTGCAATGAGTACTATTGAAAAGTACTTTTTGTAATTATAGTACTCAGATCCCGTTCTTTGGGGTTTGATGATCCGTATGTGTTTCCCATCAACAGCTCCCAAACAGTTGGGAAAATTGCATACTGTCCAGAATTTGTCAGCAATTTCCATCCACTTTTCAGCGGTGGGCAGGGGCATAAATTCTGGGCAAAGAACATTCCAGAGAGCCCGGCAGGTGTCAGCAACAATTCCAGACAAGGTAGAGATTCCAATACGGTACTGGAAGTGTAGTGAGGATAGGGTTTCTCCAGTCGCCAGGAATCTGTGAACAGACAAAGAAGTAAAATTAATATTTATGTATATTATTTTTAAAAACTATAAAATAAGATATTAGTACATTCACGAAAACTAATTACCCAAGGTTTTGAATACTAAATTTCCAAAAAAAAACATCAGACCACACCCCTTTGTTTTTAAAACATACCGTAATGTCACCAGTAGCCGTTCTTCAGGAGGAATCGCAAGACGGAGCTGTGTGTCCTGTCTCCGGATGGATTGTTGGACACGAGCAAGCAAATCCATGAAACTTTCGTGGGACATCCGGATATAATCATTAAATTTCTCCGGGTTTGCACGTAGCTCGCTGTAGAGGGTGTGGTATGCCCCACGGCTCTCCCGGAGTTCAACAATCGGATGTATCCACATACGCCGCCGTCTTCGCTGCCTCTCTCTCTTCCTTTGTTCATGGCAAGCAACTGCATACGCCTGAGCCATCGCGATGTCCAAATCCAAGTTGAAGTGAAAACTCTTCCAGCGCAGATCCATGGTCACGAGAAGAATCAAGCAAATGTGAAGAATACTGTAGACAAGGTCTATATATATTAACATACCACACCCACAATGAAGTCCCATTGGTCTTGTGTGTTGTTGAATGGTTGTATTTTCTTTTTTGTGGGGTTTTTCCAAAATCTGTAAAAAAACGCAAACGCACAAAAAACGCATACAAACGCGCAAAAACGCTGCGTTTTTTTCCTGCATGCGCATTAAAATGCTGGAAAAAAACGCAGCGTTTGTATGCATTTGTATGCGTTTTTTTAATGCGTTTTTTTGCGGGAAAAACGCGCTGCAAAAAAAGCAAGTGTGAAACTAGCCTTAGACTGTCCATACCTTATAAACCTACCCCTCTTTTTCTCCCGCCGCAAAGAAAGCACCGCAAACCACCATTCAAATTACAACTTTATTTGGGAGTAATCATTTACAAACAGAACTCCTCTTTTATATTAACACCCAAACGTTGGAGGGGTAAGATCGCAGCTCTCCATGTTAAACATCGGCAATTGTGGGGATATGCCACTGGACTCCCGGCACATGTTACCCAGTCTTGTTCTTCCGCCAACACTGCGACTTTCAAGCATCATTTGCAAAAACCATCCAACCATAACATCCCAATAACCCTCAAACAAGGAAAGCAAACACGAAGTAAGGGAAGGGTGGGCAGCTCTCGATCCTTCCGGTCAAAGAGGCCGGGATCACTCAGACGTCACAATTTATACCCCTTGGGAGGGGAGGAACCAGCACCGGAAGAAACCCTCTTCAGCCAATGAGCACCTTCCACAAGGTAATGAAAAATTTTACTGTTAACCCTTTCCCTGCACCCAGAGGAAAAAGAGCAGGCAGCACCTTAACCCCATAGCACCTGCTGGCCAGTCAGGGGCCCCCCGCACATAAAGCCGGGTTCCCTCATTGTTGCTGTTAAAAAGAACCTGTCAGCAGGATTGTGCACAGTAACCTACGTAGATAGTGTCAGGTTGGTTATACTGATTAAAATGATACCTTGGTTGATGAAATCCATCTTGTGGTTGTTGTTTAATCTTTATTTGTAGTTTTCAGTTAATGAGATTCTCGTGCTTCGGGACGGCCTATGGACGAGGCTTTATGTGGTGCTCTGCTTACATATTCAGCTGTATGGCTTATGTCAGGTCACTGATACCTCAGTGACCTGATGCCTATTTTGCATACTAAATATAATATGTTTTGAAAAATAAAATTCAGTCAGCAGGCAGGCGCCGGCAGCGCCTGCGCTGTAGTATGATTGCATCTACTGTATAATATCCATGTAATTGTTTTATCTGTTGATGTAAATTTATACAGGAAAAAAAGTGAATTTTCTGTAAATACGGCACCAGCAGCTATTGCGCAGTTGCATCTATCGGCGATCTGATAGATACTACTGTGCTGGCACCACTGGCGCCATTTTGCTAGGGGAAAAAAATTGTCTTCACCAAGATGGCGCCGGTGGTGACTGTGCAGTAGCATCTATCAGATTGCCGTCTGGTGCCATATTAAGAGAGAATTTTTATTTTCTGAATAAATTTATATCACCAAATAAAATAATTCAATGGATATTATAGATGTGATCATGCTACAGCGCAGGTGCCGCCACAGGCGCCTGCGTGCTGAATGTGACATTTTTTTTTTCAAAACTTATTATTTTCAGTATGTGAAATGGGGGCAGATCACTGAGGGATCAGTGACCTATCATAAGCCATAGGCTGCTGGCCGACATGTCAGGCGACTACCATCTCATAGAGAACTCTGGAACACTCGGCCAAATAAGCATGCCCATGTATGGGAGAGTCAGCTGAGATGCATTTTTTGGGCAGACAGCTATCTAATATTTATAGCCAAATTAAAAGAGAGATGGGTATATGCAGTGTCGGACTGGGGTGCCAAGTGCCCACCAGTAACATTGACTTTGAGGGCCCACATTTCCCCTGCATTACCCTTGTTCACAAATTTACCTATGCCTCTATAAAATAATAAACTGGGTAGTTTGATTAATGAATAAGATGCTGCTTTTTTCTGTACAGAGTGAGTCAAATGAATTATGCCAAGTACTGCCCATACAGTAATGTTGGTGGCCCAGATCTGCACAGGGGCCCACCGGGGGATTCCCCTGTTCCCCTATGGGCCAGTCCAAGCCTGGGTATATGCATGATCTCTGCATGGGGGAGATGCGGAAACTTCACCAGCATCGACTCACCCATCTCCATTACTGCTATTTACTACGAATGACAGAGGCTCTCAGAAGAGTTTTGCCATTTTATATAGCAATTTAAAGAGACCTTGTTCTAAATTAGAGATGAAAGATTTGCCCTTCCTTTAATGACCTTACAAACAAAGCAGAGGACAAACATACTTTCTGCTAAAAATTCACAGCTGAATCAAATGACATTTTGAAGGTATTCAACAACCTGGACAAGTTCATCCTTCCTGAGCATGAAGAATTTAAAGGTAATCCAAGGTAAATTTAAATGTAGGCTGTAATTCAGGTAAACAGCCAAACTTGCTGATCCCTGAAACAGCAGAGCTTTTAGTACTCTCAATTATTCATAAACACTCTCACATTCCTCCCCGAAAGTTCAGGAGGTCACATCTATATGAATATTCCACATTTCTCTTCTCTATAGGTCAGAAATTGGGCTTTTCACGCTTGAATGGCTTCCATTCAGACTTTTTGATTTGACATTAATATTGATTTATTATTATATATATATTTTCTCTTGTAAATTGAAATATTTGTGTGTTCTTTGTTGTCGATTTTACTTTTCAGAATTTGTTTGTTGTGCTGTAGATGCATGGCTGATCACTGACATTCACAATCAAAGCTTGAGTCTTAAGTTGATATTTTCAGAGTGAAATATTTGATGCTTTCAACAATAGTTGGTACAAAAAAAAAAATCAGAAAAGAACAAATGGAATGAGAACAAAATTGCAGAGAGAAATCATTATAAATAATGTGTACGTTGCTTATAAACACATAGAAGATGCAAAAAAAAGATGCAAAGGAAAAGCCAATTTTCAGCACCCTGGTTAGGGCTTAAACCCATCATCATGGACTGTACTTTGTGTTTAATAAGTAGAAGTTCTTCAACATATTCCTCGATACCTCCCGCACTGCTGAAGAAGACGTGCCCATCACTTCCAATTGTTGGAACTGCACCAATCTGTTATTGATTACCTCTACTAAGAATGTGTCATACAAATTAAAATAGTGGACAACCCCATTAACTTAGTACTACATACATCTTACCAAAATATCCCCTGTCTTAAATCTTCGGCTAAAAACCGACAAGTCCTCTTCTGATTTATGTCTGACATGTGACAGCATTTCCTGTGTCACCATTGGACCGTAGCTGTTTGTGAGGATGTTTGGATAACTTTTCAACTGCAAAAAATCTATAATTTACCCAACCCCCTACTTTGTCACATCCAATTTATAGACAGAGATTATAGCTCTTAAAATGAGCAGCCGGACAGTCTTTACTCACAGCTGCGGTCACAAGTCGGGGCAGGAAATGCAATCCTGTGCCAAAACAGTCCAGAAGCGAGCGTATCGGGTCTAGATCTTTTAGCTGAAGATTATTCATATTGGAAGGAAGTTCCTATGGAAACTTTATCATTGCATTGCAAAACTTACTTGGCTATAAGGATATTCTCAAGTTTGAAAATGATTCCATATCCATGGGAATTCTTCTGAAGAGCCCTGTGTGAATAGAACTATGGTCATTCATGAGCACTGACACTCCACTCATTCTTAATGGGACGGTCAGACGTAGTGCTTGTAGAGTTGTACAATACATTACTAGCTGGTGTGTTTGTCCAATTGTCACGCAGATTCCGCATACGCACCCGGCCTCCGCTCCCACGCCGCAGCCCCCCCGCCGCCCGACAGCCACGGCGGTCCCTTCTGACAGGCTCGCGGCCGATGGGGTCTATGCATGCAATGCGCATGTGCACATAAGGAAAAAATTCCCAAAAATTCAAAAAAACACATTTGAAAGGTAGACTCACCAAGACTCTGACTAATGCACTAGAAAGAAGCAGTAGACCTCCATTGATAAAGGCTGGGGCAGCACAGGTGCATACCACTGATGAAAACAGCCAGTAACCCAAAGTGGTCTGGCTGCCTAGTGGAAAAAAAAATGCACACAAATAGGGCTTGCATAGGACATCAGTCACACAGATAAGTGTGGTGCACAGTGTCTGAACAGCCTGTTAATGACACCCATAGTATTAGCAGGTGGGCTGCACAGCACTATATATATGCATCACACAGGAAAAACCAAGCCAACATAAAGAGGTCTAACTGCATCCTGCAAAAATGATAAAAAGTGCAAAAAGATAAAGATATGGGGTATTAGTTACTATTTTGGCCAAAGCAGATAGGCTCGCAACCCAAAATCGAGGGTCCCCAAATTTTGCGAGTCCCTAACACTAAATCTGAATAGGGCACATAAGGAAAAAATTCCCAAAAGTTCAGAAAAACACATTTTTTCATTATGTGCGCTATTCAGATTTAGTGTTAGGGACTCGCAAAATTTGGGGACCCTCGACGTTGGGTTGCGAGCCTATCTGCTTTGGCCAAAATAGTAACTAATATCCCATATCTTTAACTTTTTTGCACTTTTTATCATTTTTGCAGGATGCAGTTAGACCTCTTTATGTTGGCTTGGTTTTTCCTGTGTGGTGCATATATACAGTGGGGAAAAAAAGTATTTAGTCAGTCAGCAATAGTGCAAGTTCCACCACTTAAAAAGATGAGAGGCGTCTGTAATTTACATCATAGGTAGACCTCAACTATGGGAGACAAACTGAGAAAAAAAAATCCAGAAAATCACATTGTCTGTTTTTTTTTTCATTTTATTTGCATATTATGGTGGAAAATAAGTATTTGGTCAGAAACAAAATTTCATCTCAATACTTTGTGATATATCCTTTGTTGGCAATGACAGAGGTCAAACGTTTTCTGTAAGTCTTCACAAGGTTGCCACACACTGTTGTTGGTATGTTGGCCCATTCCTCCATGCAGATCTCCTCTAGAGCAGTGATGTTTTTCGCTTTTCACTTGGCAACACTGACTTTCAACTCCCTCCAAAGGTTTTCTATAGGGTTGAGATCTGGAGACTGGCTAGGCCACTCCAGGACCTTGAAATGCTTCTTACGAAGCCACTCCTTCGTTGCCCTGGCGGTGTGCTTTGGATCATTGTCATGTTGAAAGACCCAGCCACGTTTCATCTTCAATGCCCTTGCTGATGGAAGGAGGTTTGCACTCAAAATCTCACGATACATGGCCCCATTCATTCTTTCATGTACCGGGATCAGTCGTCCTGGCCCCTTTGCAGAGAAACAGCCCCAAAGCATGATGTTTCCACCACCATGCTTTACAGTAGGTATGGTGTTTGATGGATGCAGCTCAGTATTCTTTTTCCTCCAAACACGACAAGTTGTGTTTCTACCAAACAGTTCCAGTTTGGTTTCATCAGACCATAGGACATTCTCCCAAAACTCCTCTGGATCATCCAAATGCTCTCTAGCAAACTTCAGACGGGCCCGGACATGTACAGGCTTAAGCAGTGGGATACGTCTGGCACTGCAGGATCTGAGTCCATGGTGGCGTAGTGTGTTACTTATGGTAGGCCTTGTTACATTGGTCCAAGCTCTCTGCAGTTCATTCACTAGGTCCCCCCGCGTGGTTCTGGGATTTTTGCTCACCGTTCTTGTGATCATTCTGACCCCACGGGGTGGGATTTTGCGTGGAGCACCAGATCGAGGGAGATTATCAGTGGTCTTGTATGTCTTCCATTTTCTAATTATTGCTCCCACAGTTGATTTCTTCACTCCAAGCTGGTTGGCTATTGCAGATTCAGTCTTCCCAGCCTGGTGCAGGGCTACAATTTTGTTTCTGGTGTCCTTTGACAGCTCTTTGGTCTTCACCATAGTGGAGTTTGGAGTCAGACTGTTTGAGGGTGTGCACAGGTGTCTTTTTATACTGATAACAAGTTTAAACAGGTGCCATTACTACAGGTAATGAGTGGAGGAAAGAGGAGACTCTTAAAGAAGAAGTTACAGGTCTGTGAGAGCCAGAAATCTTGATTGCTTGTTTCTGACCAAATACTTATTTTCCACCATAATATGCAAATAAAATGAAAAAAAAAACAGACAATGTGATTTTCTGGATTTTTTTTTCTCAGTTTGTCTCCCATAGTTGAGGTCTACCTATGATGTAAATTACAGACGCCTCTCATCTTTTTAAGTGGTGGAACTTGCACTATTGCTGACTGACTAAATACTTTTTTTCCCCACTGTATAGTGCTGCGCAGCCCGCCTGCTAATACTATGGGCTTCATTAATAGGCTGTTCAGACACTTTTCACCACACTTATCTGTGTGATTGATGTCCTATGCAAGCCCTATTTGTGTGCATTTTTTTTCCACTAGGCAGCCAGACCACTTTGGGTTACTGGCTGTTTTCATCAGTGATATGCACCTGTGCTGCCCCAGCCTTTATCAATGGAGGTCTACTGCATCCTGCTAGTGCATTAGTCAGGGTCTTGGTGAGTCTACCTTTCAAATGTGTTTTTAAGCAATGCGCATGCACCGTAGGCCGCGGCCGCGCCTCCCTCCTGTTACTTGTGCTCTGGCAATGCCCTGACCTGGAAGCACCTACGGACCAATGGCAGACCTGACAGGGCCATATCAGGCCGCTCCCCCCTGAGGGAGGCGCCTGATCGTTGTGTTTGCTAGCACACTGGGCCCTGTTTCCTCGTGTGCTCTCTGCAGTCTCGCAGTCCTGCCTTCCGTGGTCCCTGCAGTAGCCCCGCAGTCTGGTGCTCCGTGAGTCCAGCTATCTACACTCCAGTCCTGCCTCCGTTGTTCCTGCTCCACCCTGCTATCCTCACTCCAGTCCTTCAGTCCTACTCCAGTCCTGCCTCCGGTGTTCCTACTCCATCCTGCTATCCACACTCCAGTCCTTAAGTTCTACTCCAGTCCTGCCTCCGGTGTTCCTACTCCATCCTGCTATCCACACTCCAGTCCTTAAGTTCTACTCCAGTCCTGCCTCCGGTGTTCCTGTTCCACCCTGTTATCCACACTTCAGTCCTTCAGTCCTACTCCAGTCCTGCCTCCAGTGTTCCTGCTCCATTCAGCTATCCACACGCCAGTCCTTCAGTCCTACTCTAGTCCTGCCTCCAGTGTTCCTGCTCCATCCTGCTATCCACACTCCAGTCCTACAGTCCTACTCCAGTCCTGCCTCCCGTGTTCCTGCTCCGTCCTGTTGTCTATGCTCCAGTCCTGCAGTCCTACTCTGGTCTAGTCTCCAGTGATCCCACTGAGCTCTGATGACCTCACTCATTATCCTAAGTCACCCTAAAATGGCTGCTGCATTCCCTACTTTATTTTTTATACAATTTTGATACTCCATACTAATTGGCTGCCTGTACATAATACCAGAGGTGGGGAACCTCATGCCCACGGGCCGTTTACAGCCCTCATTGACCTTTAATCCGGCTCCCAGGCAGATCCACTGAGACTGTAGCGCTTGGGCCGGCAGATGTATTTTGACGCCTGCCAATTAATTTTTTCTTGCTCTGTAAGCACATGCACAGTGTTGAGCGATGAGGTGCATACAATCAAGAATTACATCCTGACACCAGTGCCAGCTTCAGGACCTACTTTGAGGGCGTAGTGAGTGCACAATTTTTAAAGCCCCCAAAGGATGGTATAAATATCCAAATGGCCCTTGTCAGAAAAAAGATTCCCGACCTCAGCATTATACATACAGATCTGGCAAAAATTAAGATACCACGGCAAAATTTTCAGTTTGTCTGATTTTTCTCTTTATAGGTATATTTTTGAGTAAAATGTAAATTGCTTTTTTATTCTATAAACTACTGACAACTAGAGTTGAGCGATACCGTCCGATACTTCAAAGTATCGGATCGGAATGGATCGGCCGATCTTAAAAAAAAGTATCGGTATCGCCGATTCCGATACCGGAAGTCCCATTCAAGTCAATGGGACTTCCGGTATCGGAATAAGAAAAACCCTGTTTTTGCCTTGTACAGCCTCTCTGGGGTCTGTACGGGCCTTTCGGGGGGCTGTGCCGGCCTGCCAGGGGGTCTGTGCAGGCTCCGGTGGTCTGTGCCGGCCTGCCGGGGGGCTGTGCCGGCCTGCCGGTGGTCTGTGCAGGCTCCGGTGGGCTGTGCCGGCCTGCCGGGGGGCTGTGCCGGCCTGCCGGTGGTCTGTGCAGGCTCCGGTGGGCTGTGCCGGCCTGCCGGGGGGCTGTGCCGGCCTGCCGGTGGTCTGTGCAGGCTTCGGGGGTCTGTGCAGGCATCGTCCGATGGGACTACAAGTCCCATCGGGCGATGCCTGCTACCATGACAGTGATTGACACATTAGCCAATGATGGGACAGTAGTAGTCCCATCATCCGGCTAATGTGTTGAATGTAAAAAAAAAAAAAAATTACATGCTACATACATGCTACATACATACAACATGCATACTACATACTACATACATGCTACATTCATACTACATACACTCACTGGCCACTTTATTAGGTACACCTGTCCAACTGTGTGTTAAGACTTAATTTCTAATCAGCCAATCACATGGCGGCAACTCAGTGCATTTAGGCATGTAGACATGGTCAAGACAATCTCCTGCAGTTCAAACCGAGCATCAGTATGGGGAAGAAAGGTGATTTGAGTGCCTTTGAACGTGGCATGATTGTTGGTGCCAGAAGGGCTGGTCTGAGTATTTCAGAAACTGCTGATCTACTGGGATTTTCACGCACAACCATCTCTAGGGTTTACAGAGAATGGTCCGAAAAAGAAAAAAAATCCAGTGAGCGGCAGTTCTGTGGCCGGAAATGCCTTGTTGATGCCAGAGGTCAGAGGAGAATGGGCATACTGGTTCGAGCTGATAGAAAGGCAACAGTGACTCAAATTGCCACCCGTTACAACCAAGGTAGGCAGAAGAGCATCTCTGAACGCACAGTGCGTCGAACTTTGAGGCAGATGGGCTACAGCAGCAGAAGACCACACTGGGTACCACTCCTCTCAGCTAAGAACAGGAAACTGAGGCTACAATTTGCACAAGCTCATCGAAATTGGACAGTAGAAGATTGGAAAAACGTTGCCTGGTCTGATGAGTCTCGATTTCTGCTGCGACATTCGGATGGTAGGGTCAGAATTTGGCGTAAACAACATGAAAGCATGGATCCATCCAGCCTTGTATCAACGGTTCAGGCTGGTGGTGGTGGTGTCATGGTGTGGGGAATTTTTTCTTGCCACTCTTTGGGCCCCTTGGTACCAATTGAGCATCGTTGCAACGCCACAGCCTACCTGAGTATTGTTGCTGACCATGTCCATCCCTTTATGACCACAATGTACCCAACATCTGATGGCTACTTTCAGCAGGATAATGCGCCATGTCATAAAGCTCGAATCATCTCAGATTGGTTTCTTGAACATGACAATGAGTTCACTGTACTCAAATGGCCTCCTCAGTCACCAGATCTCAATCCAATAGAGCATCTTTGGGATGTGGTGGAACGGGAGATTCGCATCAGGGATGTGCAGCCGACAAATCTGCGCCAACTGTGTGATGCCATCATGTCAATATGGTCCAAAATCTCTGAGGAATGCTTCCAGCACCTTGTTGAATCTCTGCCACGAAGAATTGAGGCAGTTCTGAAGGCAAAAGGGGGTCCAACCCGTTACTAGCATGGTGCACCTAATAAAGTGGCCAGTGAGTGTATATACTACATGCAACATACATACTACATATATACTACATGCATGCAACATGCATACTACATATATACTACATGCAACATACATACTACATATATACTACATGCATGCAACATGCATACTACATATATACTACATGCTACATACATACTACATATATGCTACATACATACTACATATATACTACATGCATGCTACATACATACTACATGCTACATACATACTACATATATGCTACATACATACTACATATATACTACATGCATGCTACATACATACTGCATGCTACATACATACTACATGCTACATACATACCACATATATACTACATACATACTACATGCATGCTACATGCTACATACATACCACATACATACTACATACATACTACATACATACTACATGCATGCTACATGCATGCTACATGCTACATACATAACACATATATACTACATGCATGCTACATACATACTACATGCTACATACATACCACATACATACTACATACATACTACATACATACTACATGCATGCTACATACATACTACATACATACTACATATATACTACATGCATGCTACATACATACTACATGCTACATACATACTACATATATACTACATGCATGCTACATACATACTACATGCTACATACATACCACATACATACTACATATATACTACATGCATGCTACATACATACTGCATGCTACATGCATGCTACATACATACTACATACATACTACATGCTACATACATACCACATATATACTACATACATACTACATACAATACATTCATACAATACATACATAGACATACAGTACATATAACATAGAGTAACATACTTACCAATACTTGTCACATTGTTCCCCGAAGCCATTGTCTTTTACGGAATAAATATTAACATAACAAACCACAAAAATACTCACCCACGATCCGAAGCAGTTCACGAGTGTGTCCCACGACGATCTTGGGTAGAGAACTGCAGCATCAGCTGATGCTGCCGTTCTCTACGGGCTGCAGGAATCCAATGACGGAAGGTAGGTATCCTTCCGCACTGTATTCCTCCGCCACTTAAAAAAAAAAAGTCCCTAGTCTCACTTTATGCCATTGCTGTGTGGGAATTTCCCACGCAGCAATGGCATAAAGTGAGACTAGGGACTTTTTTTTTTTAAGTGGCGGAGGAATACAGTGCGGAAGGATACCTACCTTCCGTCATTGGATTCCTGCAGCCCGTAGAGAACGGCAGCATCAGCTGATGCTGCAGTTCTCTACCCAAGATCGTCGTGGGACACACTCGTGGACTGCTTCGGATCGTGGCTGAGTATTTTTGTGGTTTGTTATGTTAATATTTATTCCGTAAAAGACAATGGCTTCGGGGAACAATGTGACAAGTATTGGTAAGTATGTTACTCTATGTTATATGTACTGTATGTCTATGTATGTATTGTATGAATGTATTGTATGTAGTATGTATGTAGTATATATGTGGTATGTATGTAGCATGTGGTATGTATGTAGTATGTATGTAGCATGCATGTAGCATGCAGTGTGTATGTAGCATGCATGTAGTATATATGTAGTATGTATGTAGCATGTAGTATGTATGTAGCATGCATGTAGTATGTATGTAGTATGTATGTAGTATATATGTAGTATGTATGTAGCATGTAGTATGTATGTAGCATGCATGTAGTATATATGTAGTATGTATGTAGCATGTAGTATGTATGTAGCATGCATGTAGTATGTATGTAGTATGTATGTAGTATATATGTAGTATGTATGTAGCATGTAGTATGTATGTAGCATGCATGTAGTATATATGTAGTATGTATGTAGCATGTAGTATGTATGTAGTATATATGTAGTATGTATGTAGCATGTAGTATGTATGTAGCATGCATGTAGTATATATGTGTTATGTATGTAGCATGCATGTAGTATGTATGTAGTATGTATGTAGTATATATGTGGTATGTATGTAGTATGTATGTAGTATGTATGTAGTATGTATGTAGCATGCATGTAGTATGTATGTAGTATATATGTGGTATGTATGTAGTATGTATGTAGTATGTATGTAGCATGCAGTATGTATGTAGCATGCATGTAGTATGTATGTAGTATACACTCACTGGCCACTTTATTAGGTACACCATGCTAGTAAGGGGTTGGACCCCCTTTTGCCTTCAGAACTGCCTCAATTCTTCGTGGCAGAGATTCAACAAGGTGCTGGAAGCATTCCTCAGAGATTTTGGACCATATTGACATGATGGCATCACACAGTTGGCGCAGATTTGTCGGCTGCACATCCCTGATGCGAATCTCCCGTTCCACCACATCCCAAAGATGCTCTATTGGATTGAGATCTGGTGACTGAGGAGGCCATTTGAGTACAGTAAACTCATTGTCATGTTCAAGAAACCAATCTGAGATGATTCGAGCTTTATGACATGGCGCATTATCCTGCTGAAAGTAGCCATCAGATGTTGGGTACATTGTGGTCATAAAGGGATGGACATGGTCAGCAACAATACTCAGGTAGGCTGTGGCGTTGCAACGATGCTCAATGGGTACCAAGGGGCCCAAAGAGTGCCCAGAAAAAATTCCCCACACCATGACACCACCACCACCAGCCTGAACCGTTGATACAAGGCAGGATGGATCCATGCTTTCATGTTGTTTACGCCAAATTCTGACCCTACCATCCGAATGTCGCAGCAGAAATCGAGACTCATCAGACCAGGCAACGTTTTTCCAATCTTCTACTGTCCAATTTCGATGAGCTTGTGCAAATTGTAGCCTCAGTTTCCTGTTCTTAGCTGAGAGGAGTGGTACCCAGTGTGGTCTTCTGCTGCTGTAGCCCATCTGCCTCAAAGTTCGACGCACTGTGCGTTCAGAGATGCTCTTCTGCCTACCTTGGTTGTAACGGGTGGCAATTTGAGTCACTGTTGCCTTTCTATCAGCTCGAACCAGTCTGCCCATTCTCCTCTGACCTCTGGCATCAACATGGCATTTCCGGCCACAGAACTGCCGCTCACTGGATTTTTTTTCTTTTTCGGACCATTCTCTGTAAACCCTAGAGATGGTTGTGCGTGAAAATCCCAGTAGATCAGCAGTTTCTGAAATTCTCAGACCAGCCCTTCTGGCACCAACAATCATGCCACGTTCAAAGGCACTCCAATCACCTTTCTTCCCCATACTGATGCTCGGTTTGAACTGCAGGAGATTGTCTTGACCATGTCTACATGCACTGAGTTGCCGCCATGTGATTGGCTGATTAGAAATTAAGTCTTAACACACAGTTGGACAGGTGTACCTAATAAAGTGGCCAGTGAATGTATATGTGGTATGTATGTAGCATGTAGTATGTATGTAGCGTGCATGTAGTATATATGTAGTATGTATGTAGCATGTAGTATGTATGTAGCATGCATGTAGTATGTATGTAGTATGTATGTAGTATTTTTTTTTTTTTTTTTTTAACATTTAACACATTAGCCAGATGATGGGACTACTACTGTCCCATCATTGGCTAATGTGTCAATCACTGTCATGGTAGCAGGCATCGCCAGATGGGACTTATAGTCCCATCGGACGATGCTTGCACAGACCCCCGGACATCAGCACAGCCCCCCGGCAGGCCGGTACAGACCCCCACATGGTGCACAGACCACCGGCAGGCCGGCACAGCCCCCGGCAGGCCGGTACAGACCCCCACAGGGTGCACAGACCACCGGCAGGCCGGCACAGCCCCCGGCAGGCCGGTACAGACCCCGGGCAGTCCACACAGCCCCCCGGCAGGCCGGCAGAGACCCCCGGAAGGCCCGAAATGACGGCGCATCATGATGCGCACACACCGCGCATCATGATGACGTCATTTCGGCTGTCAATCAACTTTGAACTTCCGATTCCGATGCCGACTTCCGATATTGAAAAAATATCGGAAGTCGGTATCGGAATTCCGATACAGCAAGTATCGGCCGATACCCGATACTTGCGGTATCGGAATGCTCAACACTACTGACAACATGTCTTCGAATTTCCATGCACTAAATTTTGCATCTATTTTCAGAAAATGAGAGATGGTCAAAACAACAAAAAAATGCAGTGCTTGCAGACCTCAAACAATGCTAAGAAAACAAGTTCATAATCATTTAGAAACAACAATATTGATGTTTTAACTCAGGAAGAGTTCAGAAATCAATAATTTGGGGAATAACCATGATTTTTAATCACAGCTTTCATGCCTCTTGGCATGCTTTCCACTAGTCTTTCACATTGCTTTTGGGTGACCTTATGCCACTCCTTGTACAAAAATTTAAGCAGTTCTTCTTTGTTTGATGGCTTGTGAGTATCTGTCTTCCTCTTGATTACATTCCAGAGGTTTTCAATGGAGTTTGGGTCTGGAGATTGGGCTGGCCATGACAGGGATTTGATGTGGTGGTCCTTCATCCACGCATTGATTGGCCTAGCTGTGTGGCTCATTGTCCTGCTGGAAAATCCAGTCCTCAGAGTTGGGTAACAATGCCTGAGCAGAAGGAATCAACTGTTTTTCCAGGCTAACCTTGTATGCGGCTTGATTGATACGTCCTTCGCAAACATTAACCTGCCCAATTCTAGCCTTGCTGAAGCATCCCCAGATCATCACCAATCCTTCAACAAATTTCACAGTGGGTGCAAGACACTGTGGCTTGTATACCTCTCCAGGTCTCCATCTAACCATTAGACAACCAGGTGTTGGGCAAAGCTGAAAATTAGACTCATCAGAGAAGATTACCTTACTCCAGTCCTCTATGGTCCAATCCTTATCTTCTTTGGCAAGCTTCAGCCTGGCTCTCCTCTGCTTCTCATTGATGAAAGGCTTTTTTCTAGCTTTATATGACTTGAGCCCTGCGTCCAGGAGACTGTTACGAACTGTTCTTGCCGTGCATTCCTATTGTAGGTCACTTGATGTCATCCTGCGGTTGCTGAGTGAAAGATGACGGTCATCCCGGTGAGTGGAGAGTCGTTTTCGCCATCTGCCGGTCTGTAGCTTTGTTGTCCCCAATATCTGCTGCTTGACCTTGTTGTAATGGACTGCTGTTTTAGAAATTTTATGGATGGAGGCAGCATGACACTCACTGCATCCCTCTGCTAGTAAAGCCAGAATTGAACCCTTCTTTTCCTCACTCAAGAATTTTCTTTTCAACTTCTTTGGCATGGTTAAAAGTTATTTTCTCACTCCTATTACTTTTGGGATATTACTAGCACTTGTTTTGCCATCTGGTTGGAATTCAACTGACGTTGGAATGGAATGGCTGTCAGACATTTAGAGAAGTTGATTTTTATAAAACTGTAAGAGCAACCAGAAACAAAAGCAGTCACAAAGTCCAAAAAGGATATTGACATCTTTATTAAACAAATACCACATATATAACAGACATACTGCAAAATGAGGCTAAAAGATGGAATCAGATGAATCCCAGCACATAAAATTGCCCAAGGTGGGCTGAGCCCTCATACAGGAACACCCGCAAGGTATAAATATATATATCCCTATATTAAGTACGAAATGTGCTTATGGGTAGCTTGTATAAAAAAGGCTGTATAAGCCACCACCCATAACAGTAAGTACTATTATAGTCCAATCATTTAATAGGCACAAAAAATCTCCCTAAAGTCATCCACGCATTGCATGGCAGGAGATATACAAAACCTAAGCACATAGATTAAGTATCGCAGAGTCATATTAGAACATACCTTAAGCTGAGTAAAACGCTGTGTAGGACCAGCCCACCCACCCCATCTTTTAGCCTCATTTTGCAGTATGTCTGTTATGTATGTGGCATTTGTTTAATAAAGATGTCAATATCCTTTTTGGACTTTGTGACTGCTTTTGTTTCTGGTTGCTCTTGCTATTTAATATGCAATTGTCCATATGTGTCCTGATTTTTGGCGGCTACTAGAGATACTTTACTCTGATGTTGATAGTGTGCACCCATTATGTTCACCAGAAATTTTGTTTACTTTTATAAAACTGCACAGTGGTCTCTTAATTTTTGCCAGAGCTGTATGATGTGATGTGATAGCTGCAAAGCATTATGGAGAAATCTGGCATTCGACGTGATGTCATGTGAGCCTTCTTTGGCTGATCCACTCTACTTCAATGTGAAAAAAAGAGGAGGGCATTTTTTTTAGATTTGTGCTAATCATATCACAAATTGTTCAAATTCACTGGAATCATCGAACTTCATAAAATTATATACAAATTCGATTTGCATGGAATCAATTTGTTCATCTATAGCGAACACTTCTTTTTTTACAATATTCTATTGATGTGTTAATTGGTGCCTACTCTACTCTTCCTACTAAAGCTGGAGTCACACATAGCGACTCACCAGCGATCCTGACAACGATATCAATGTGTCAGGATCTCTGGTGAATCGCTATGTGATCGCTGGTGAGCTGTCACACAGACAGCTTCACCAGCGATCAGCACAGTGATGCCGAGCGCCCGGCATCGCTGTGTTCGTTAGTTACCAGCGCGCTGATGCAGGGAGCTGGTAACTAACTTACACATCAGGTATCCAAGGACGTGCGTCCCTTAGATACCCGATGAGTACGTTAGTTACCAGCTCCCTGCATTAGCGCGCTGGTAACTAACGTACACATCGGGTATCTAAGGGATGCACGTCCTTGGATACCTGATGTGTACGTTAGTTACCAGCAGATCGCTAGACTCCCGCCTGTCACACGCAGCGATGCGTGCTGGCCAGCGGGAGACCAGCGAGAAAAGAAATGTCCAGCGGTTTCCTACAGCGATCAGCGATACCGGTAGGGGCCGGTCGCTGATTGCTGTCACACACAGCGATCTCGCTGGTGAGATCGCTGTTATGTCACAAAACTTGTGATTCAGCATGTGTGACGGGGCCCAAAGAGTGGATTTTTATCTTTATTTGCCATTTCTTAATGATTCATGTGGTTTTCTCCATCCTTCTGTGACACTTGTAAGCTGAACAGAAATATTTTGCTCAGTTATGCAATAGTCTACACATTTCAGAATGCCATATGGACACAATGGAGGAGTCCTTACACTTAACAACATGGAAAAACACAGTGATGTATGCAAACAAATGTCCTCCATCTGCAGGTGATGACTTGAGGTCATTTTCGCATGTAGTCAGCTGCATAATGAATTTCATGTACATTTCAAGTTGCATATTGTATTTCATTTGTGAAGACGTGTTATACAGATGTGAGCTGACATCTCTAAATATTATTTCATTTAAATGTTTATTACAAACCTCAAAATTGAAGTTGGCACACCAAAGAGTGAAAGTTGTGGAATTATGGATATCAGAGGAATGAAAGACTTGTTAATGATCTGCCAATGATGAAAAAATTGAACATTTTCAAAAGATCTAGATTTATTCGGTATTGTGCATGAGCACCAATTTGCAGAAATAAATGCACTTACTATCAATTAGGTTGTTAATGGCTGTCTGGAAATGTTCTGCAGTGCTAAATACACTACGGCAAATAAGACAATTGTAATGACATTCCAAATGTGCTTGATGGAGGAAATGTCTGGAGTAGAGTTGAGCGACTTTTGGTTTTTTAGGGTCGCGTTTCGTTTCGTGAAACCCGACTTTTCCAAAAGTCGGGTCGAGCAAGATCGTCCGATTATAGGGAAAAGTCGGGGTCGTCCCGAAACACGAAACCCAATGTAAGTCAATGGGGAATAAAAGTCGGCAGTGAGAGGAGGACAGGAAACACACCTACAGTGCCCATTTGAATGCCAAAAGCATCAATTCTTCTTACTTAAGCTTGTCAACCTTAATTAACTTCATAATACAAGTTACGCACTGAAAAATGGGGGTTATTTGGCTAAAGTTGTGGGGGGGGAGGGCTGGCTGCAGGTTTTCATGTGCCCTGGGCGAAAGAGCGCCCCTTTAACACATACCACAACTCATCATGCTCCGATACGGCAGATAAATAGCGGTATAGTACAATGAAAAATACCTCACTTTTTACATCTCATGACGAGGCCCATCTATTTCTCCATACAAAATCATTGGTCCCATATAATGTTTGAAACAGTATATGATGAGCTCCACATAATGCTACAGTATATGTTGGTCCCCATGGATGAAGCTCCACTGTCTTATGGGCCCAAATAATGCTCCAAACATAATGGGCCCCATTTCTAATGCTCTAGTGTATAATGGGCCCTGTAAATGCTGCTCCAGTGTCTGATGTCCACCTTTGGAATGTTCCAGTGTATGGTGGGCCCCATCTATCATTCTCCAGAGTATAGTGCTCCCCAAAAATTGCTGTCCCAACATTGAAAACAATCAAATAAGTCTCCTCGCTAGGGAATCCCTGTACTTGTCTGGACTCCTCGTCGTCCCCATCTTCCATCTCACTGCACAGTATTTCAACTTTGCAAGTGCTGTGATCCTGGGCAAGGAGGGGGGGCCCACTCGTTGGCGACGGCACTGGCACAGGGCCCCTGATAGTACAGTGGTGTGTCTGATGGCGGGTGGGCCGAACCTGCACTTTCATCTGCTGCTTCCTCTTTGTCACCGTGTAAGATGGAACTGTATATGGGAAGGGTAACCTGAGTTTCATCAGGGTCAGATTCAGGTCGTGTAGCGTGCGAGGGGAATGTAGTGGTCTGGGTCAATGTACCAGCAGATTCATCGAGCAGTGGCTGGGCATCAGTGCACTTGTGTCGCCCCCAGGAGTACGGTCGCCACAGTGGCATTACCTTCTTCCTAGGGAGTGTGATGTCATGCTTGGGAGCAACGAAGGATCTCTCTAGCAGGTTAACTGATTGGGCGGCGTTATTCCCACGAGTCATGACCCTCCAAACAGCGTTCATGAAGGCAAAGTGTTTGTTTTACGTGGGCAGTATGGTTGCAAAGCCGAACCTTAAAGGAATGTCCAGAAGGGCACCACCAGGAGTGGAGCCTACGGTTAAATTCGACTCCACCTGGGAAACCTCAACCATGCCAGCTACAGAACAGATGCACACATTGCAAGCTTAATTCCGTTAACGAACGAGACTCCGTCATGCCCCGCGGTCCGAGTCCGGCTTACTAGAGGGACACGTGAGGCTCTGTCACATGAGATTGGCCAATAACTGGTGTGTCATGCCCTTACATGTCCGTGGCTGCATGTGCGCTACACTGAAAAGGCCAGCGTTTGTCGCTTACAGGTGCAGATAACCCGCTGAAGAACGTTAGTGATGGGGATCACTGATTACAATTATTACCCGCGAACCATGATTTCCCAGTAAGTGCAGGTCAACCGCAGTTCCGGAATTAGGCCTAATCGTCATTCCTGAAAAAATGAAAAACTTACGTGTGCAAACCACAGGTGCTGTAGCTTGCTTAACAGCTCGCCAGCCGTTCTCACGCCCAGTATGGATTACACGTGATTGCACAAAGGTGAGAAAGGGTACCGTATCCCCAGATAACATGTATGGATAGCGTACACATTCAAAATATATGTCTATACATCAGGAGGCAGGCTCAGATGGTGTTAGGTCCAGTATGGATTGCACGTGATTGCACAAAGGTTAGAAAGGGTACTGTTTCCCCGGATAACATGTATGGATAGCGTACACATTCAAATTATATGTCTCAGGAGGCAGGCTCAGACGGTGTTAGGCCCAGTATGGATTGCACGTGATTGCACAAAGGTTAGAAAGGGTACCGTTTCCCCGGATAACATGTATGGATAGCGTACACATTCAAAATATATGTCTCAGGAGGCAGGCTCAGACGGTGTTAGGCCCAGTATGGATTGCACGTGATTGCACAAAGGTTAGAAAGGGTACCGTTTCCCCGGATAACATGTATGGATAGCGTACACATTCAAAATATATGTCTCAGGAGGCAGGCTCAGACGGTGTTAGGCCCAGTATGGATTGCACGTGATTGCACAAAGGTTAGAAAGGGTACCGTTTCCCCGGATAACATGTATGGATAGCGTACACATTCAAAATATATGTCTCAGGAGGCAGGCTCAGGCGGTGTTAGGCCCAGTATGGATTGCACGTGATTGCACAAAGGTTAGAAAGGGTACCGTATCCCCAGATAACATGTATGGATAGCGTACACATTCAAAATATATGTCTATACATCAGGAGGCAGGCTCAGACGGTGTTAGGCCCAG
The DNA here is from genome assembly GCF_039654945.1 of Dendrobates tinctorius. Classification (NCBI taxonomy): domain Eukaryota; kingdom Metazoa; phylum Chordata; class Amphibia; order Anura; family Dendrobatidae; genus Dendrobates; species Dendrobates tinctorius. Next base: position 12,584,081 of record NW_027361717.1, on the reverse strand, counting down.
TATGGATTGCACGTGATTGCACAAAGGTTAGAAAGGGTACCGTTTCCCCGGATAACATGTATGGATAGCGTACACATTCAAAATATATGTCTATACATCAGGAGGCAGGCTCAGACGGTGTCAGGCACAGTATGGATTTGACGGCCCAGATTACACAGCGTAGGAGCAGGGAGAGGTAAAGATTGCAAATGCTGGGGCCCTGCCCAAGCAAGGGGGGCCCACTCGTGGGCGTCGGTACTGGCACTGGGCCCCTCATAGTACAGCGGTGTGTCTGACGGCGGGTGTGCACCACCACCGTCAGAGACACTTGATTGCACTATGAGGGACCCTGTGCCAGTGCCCGCGCCCAAGAGTCGGCCTACCCACCTGTCCAGGGCAACGGCACTCGCACGGTGTCGTGCGCTAGGTGGTGACCCCGGCCATGGGGGGGAGGCAGCACAGTTAGGGAGTTTTAGAAAGTGGCATATGTTGATGTTGGACATTCAGCTGATGCAAAAGGCGAAATAGGTGAAGTCCCAGGAAGAGGTGGACCAAAGCAAGCCATTTTTCTGTCACCCTATGTGTCATCAGGGGAAGGTGGGACAAAATCCTTGGAAACCCATGCATGGTTCATTTTAATGAAAGTTAGATCATCCACATTTTGGGTTGACAGACGGGTCCTTTTTTCTGTCAGGATTGATCCAGCTGCACTGAAGACTCTTTCCGATAGCACACTTGCAGCTGGGCAAGCGAGCTCCTGTAAGGCATATTGGGCCAATTCAGGCCAGGTGTCCAGTTTAGCGGCCCAATAGTCAAAGGGGAATGACCTGTGTGGGAGAACATCGATATGGGAGGAAAAGTAGTTTGTAACCATAGTTGACAACTGCTGTCTCCTGTCACTTTCCATCGATGCAGTATTACCAGTTGTGTGAGCGGTATTTGAAAAATCAGTCCACAACATTGTCATGAAACCCCTGTCTCCAACGCCACTTCTGCTGTGTGCACCACGAACACCTCTGCCAAGCTGCCCCGGCCCGTACGGCTCATGTGAAAACCATCACCGTTGCTGTGTGCTGGGAATGCCTCAAGCAACCGATTTACCAGAGTTGCTTGTTTATTAGCCAATATTAGGTCAAGGTTCTCCTGTGGCATGATGTTTTGTAATTTGCCTTTATAGCGTGGATCCAGGATGCTGGCCAACCAGTAGTCGTCATCATTCATCATTTTGGCTATGCGGGGGTCCCTTTTTAGGATCTGCAAGGCATAATCTGACATGTGGGCCAATGTTCCCGGTGTCAATGATGCACTGCGAGTGCTGGGTGGAGGAGCACTTTCTGGCAAATCCACATCCCTCCAGTCACGCACAAACCCTGTACCAGACCTTGACACGCCAACATTTTAACTTGCCCCACGAGATGCATCCTCCTCCCCTAAGTAATCATCCCCATCATCATCCTCCTCCTCCTCTTCTTCCTCCACCTCGTCCAGGAGAGGTCCCTGAGCAGACAATGGCTGAATGTCATCAAGGATTCCCTCCTCCTCTTCCTCCTCATCAACATTGGCTGCAGACGCCTGCTCCTTAAGGTGCGTCAAAGTTTGCATGAGCAGACGCATAAGTGGGATGCTCATGCTTAGGATGGCGTCGTCTGCGCTTACCAGCCATGTGCATTCCTCAAAACACTGAAGGACTTTACAGAGGTCTTTCAGCTTCGACCACTGCACACCTGTCAACTCCATATCTGCTCTCAAAGTGCCTGGCCGTGTATCCTCCCACAAATGCATTATGGCCTGCCTCTGCTCGCACCGCCGCTCCACCATGTGCAGGGTGGAGTTCCACCTTGTTGCAATGTCGATAATGAGGCGGTGGTTGGGAAGGTGGAGCAATCGCTGCAGCTTCTGCATACGAACGGAGTGTACAGGCGACCGGCGGATGTGCGCGCACAGTCTTCGCACCTTCTGGAGCAGGGCTGTTAACTCCGGATAATTTTTGAGGAAGCACTGCACCACCAGGTTCAAGGTGTGAGCCAAGCAAGGTATGTGACTGAGTTTTGAAAGGGCTATGGCTGCCACAAAATTACGGCCGTTATCACTAACTACCTTGCCTGCCTCAAGATGTACACTGCCCAGCCATGACTCAGTTTGTCGCTTCAAGTATTCGGCCAGCACCTCGGCGGTGTGTCTGTTGCCCAAACACATCATCTGCAACACAGCCTGCTGACGCTTTCCACTAGCTGCTCGATAGGGGGACAAATCGTGTGCAACAGTGGCAGCTGCAGATGGAGTGCTCGTACGGCTGCGCTCTGTGGACGAGCTTTCGCTTCTGGAGGAGGAGGAGGAGGGTCGAACGCCTACAGCCAACTGTTTCCTATACCGTGGGCTAGGCAGCACTGTCCCACCACCGCTGTCCCCTGTGGACCCTGCATCCACCACATTAACCCAGTGCGCAGTGATGGACACGTAACGGCCCTGGCCATGCCGACTGGACCATGCATCAGTTGTGAGGTGCACCTTTCCGCTCACTGACTGCTTGAGTGCATGGACAATGCGGTCTTTCACATGATGGTGGAGGGCTGGGATGGCTTTGCGAGAGAAGAAGTGGCGACTGGGTAGGTCATAGCGTGGTACTGCATAGGCCATGAGTTCGCGGAAAGCTGTGCTTTCCACCAACCGAAAGGGCATCATCTCAAACGAGATTAGTTTGGCAATGTGGGCGTTCAAACCCAGTGTACGCGGATGAGAGACTGAGTACTTTCTTGACCTACTCATAGTGTCTGGGAGGGTGAGCTGGACTTGAGAGCTGCATATGGTGGAAGTAGCGGTGGACAGGGCGGACTGAGAGAGGGTTGATGATGGTGATGGAGTTGGTGTTCTTTCTGATGGCCTAGAATCAGTCTTTCGTTGATATAACAGTGGGATTCCCTGACTGCTGTGGTCTTGCAACGACACCTCAACATTTGCTGCTGTGCTAACCGGTGGGCTTACAGTGGGGGAAACAATGTAGCGTTGCTGACTACCTTCGTTGTGATCAGTTGCACATGTGGCACTTGAGGTTTGGTGTTGTGTCCACGCTTGCAAGTGCATGCTGGTTAAATGTCTAAGCATGCAACTGGTATTCAAATTTTTCAGATTTTTCCCTCGGCTAAAGGTCTTTGCGCACTTCTTATAGATAACCTTGGCCTGATCATGAGGATTTTGTTCAAAAAAGTGCCACACTGCACTCTTCCTACTTTGGCAGACATTTTGCGGCCTAGCACGCTGTGATCTTTTGACCCTCTGGACAAGCTGTCCAGCAACTCTTTTGATGTTTGGAACCTGTCTTTGGAGTGCTCCGGGCCTGCCAGATAACAGCTGTTGCGATGTCGATGTCTGCTGTGGATGCTCCTCATCTGAGCTATTGGAAGCAGCACCCTCTTCCCCCAATGGATGCCAATCTGGGTCAACAACTGGGTCATCCATCACCTCCTCTTCTATGTCATGTGCACCTTTCTCTGTGTCACCGTGTATGGTGGTATAGTGTGCGGGAAGGGGCACCTGAGTCTCATCAGGGTCAAAATCTGGCTCTGTACACTGCAAGGACAATGTAGTGCTCTGAGTGAATGTACCAGCAGAATCATCCATCAGCGGCTGTGCATCTGTGCACTCCATGTCAGATTCATCTTGGCCTGGGTAATTCACCATTTCACTTGATAATCCAGGCATGGTATGTGAAAACAGCTCCATGGAGTAATCAGTAGTATGGCCTGCGTCATCCTTCAATCTTGGTTGGGGTGAAGGACACAAGGAAAGGTGTGGTTCATGAACATGAGCCTCCAATGACGACTCAGTGCTTTTACTTTTTACAACTGAAGAAGAGGAGGCGATAGAGCTGGAGGCTGAGTCAGCAATGTAAGACAAAACTTTTTCCTGATGCTCTGCCTTTAAAAGCGGTTTGCCAACTCCTAGAAAACTAAGCGTTCGAGGCCTTATGTAGCCAGACGATGACGCAGGGTCAGCACCTCCTGCATTCGGTCCTATTTTGCTCTTGTCACTACCATCAGATCCACCACCAACACCATCATTACCAGCTGCCAACCCCCGCCCAATTCCACGGCCTCTTCCACCAGCCTTCCCCATTTTTGGTAGAAATGTAGACAAAATCCAACAAACTATATAGTAATGTAAAACAAGGTACAAGGTGTCTATAGGACAGGGGAGATTTAGAATTTCTGCACACACTTGTGGACACTGGACACTTTTGGATTGTGTGAGGCCCACTGATATCTGAGCGCTATGTCACAGGCTCGATGGCACAGCTGTGACCAAAGTGACTAGAGGATAAGGGAGATTTTGAATCTCTGCACACACTTTTGGACACTGGACACTTTTGGATTGTGTGAGGCCCAATGAATATCTGAGCGCTATGTGACAGGCTCGATGGCACAGCTGTGACCAAAGTGACTGGAGGATAAGGGAGATTTTGAATCTCTGCACACACTTTTGGACACTGGACACTTTTGGATTGTGTGAGGCCCACTGATATCTGAGCGCTATGTCACAGGCTCGATGGCACAGCTGTGACCAAAGTGACTAGAGGATAAGGGAGATTTTGAATCTCTGCACACACTTTTGGACACTGGACACTTTTGGATTGTGTGAGGCCCAATGAATATCTGAGCGCTATGTGACAGGCTCGATGGCACAGCTGCTGTGACCAAAGTGACTAGAGGATAAGGGAGATTTTGAATCTCTGCACACACTTTTGGACACTGGACACTTTTGGATTGTGTGAGGCCCACTGATATCTGAGCGCTATGTGACAGGCTCGATGGCACAGCTGTGACCAAAGTGACTAGAGGATAAGGGAGATTTTGAATCTCTGCACACACTTTTGGACACTGGACACTTTTGGATTGTGTGAGGCCCAATGAATATCTGAGCGCTATGTGACAGGCTCGATGGCACAGCTGCTGTGACCAAAGTGACTAGAGGATAAGGGAGATTTTGAATCTCTGCACACACTTTTTGACACTGGACACTTTTGGATTGTGTGAGGCCCAATGAATATCTGAGCGCTATGTGACAGGCTCGATGGCACAGCTGTGACCAAAGTGACTAGAGGATAAGGGAGATTTTGAATCTCTGCACACACTTTTGGACACTGGACACTTTTGGATTGTGTGAGGCCCAATGAATATCTGAGCGCTATGTGACAGGCTCGATGGCACAGCTGTGACCAAAGTGACTGGAGGATAAGGGAGATTTTGAATCTCTGCACACACTTTTGGACACTGGACACTTTTGGATTGTGTGAGGCCCACTGATATCTGAGCACTATGTGACAGGCTCGATGGCACAGCTGTGACCAAAGTGACTAGAGGATAAGGGAGATTTTGAATCTCTGCACACACTTTTGGACACTGGACACTTTTGGATTGTGTGAGGCCCAATGAATATCTGAGCGCTATGTGACAGGCTCGATGGCACAGCTGTGACCAAAGTGACTAGAGGATAAGGGAGATTTTGAATCTCTGCACACACTTTTGGACACTGGACACTTTTGGATTGTGTGAGGCCCACTGATATCTGAGCGCTATGTCACAGGCTCGATGGCACAGCTGTGACCAAAGTGACTAGAGGATAAGGGAGATTTTGAATCTCTGCACACACTTTTGGACACTGGACACTTTTGGATTGTGTGAGGCCCAATGAATATCTGAGCGCTATGTGACAGGCTCGATGGCACAGCTGCTGTGACCAAAGTGACTAGAGGATAAGGGAGATTTTGAATCTCTGCACACACTTTTGGACACTGGACACTTTTGGATTGTGTGAGGCCCATTGATATCTGAGCGCTATGTGACAGGCTCGATGGCACAGCTGTGACCAAAGTGACTAGAGGATAAGGGAGATTTTGAATCTCTGCACACACTTTTGGACACTGGACACTTTTGGATTGTGTGAGGCCCAATGAATATCTGAGCGCTATGTGACAGGCTCGATGGCACAGCTGCTGTGACCAAAGTGACTAGAGGATAAGGGAGATTTTGAATCTCTGCACACACTTTTGGACACTGGACACTTTTGGATTGTGTGAGGCCCACTGATATCTGAGCGCTATGTGACAGGCTCGATGGCACAGCTGTGACCAAAGTGACTAGAGGATAAGGGAGATTTTGAATCTCTGCACACACTTTTGGACACTGGACACTTTTGGATTGTGTGAGGCCCAATGAATATCTGAGCGCTATGTGACAGGCTCGATGGCACAGCTGCTGTGACCAAAGTGACTAGAGGATAAGGGAGATTTTGAATCTCTGCACACACTTTTTGACACTGGACACTTTTGGATTGTGTGAGGCCCACTGATATCTGAGCGCTATGTGACAGGCTCGATGGCACAGCTGTGACCAAAGTGACTAGAGGATAAGGGAGATTTTGAAACTCAGCACACACTTTTGGACACTAGACACTTTTGGATTGTGTGAGGCCCAATGAATATCTGAGCGCTATGTGACAGGCTCGATGGCACAGCTGCTGTGACCAAAGTGACTAGAGGATAAGGGAGATTTTGAATCTCTGCACACACTTTTGGAAACTGGACACTTTTGGATTGTGTGAGGCCCACTGATATCTGAGCACTATGTCACAGGCTTGATGGCACAGCTGTGACCAAAGTGACTAGAGGATAAGGGAGATTTTGAATCTCTGCACACACTTTTGGACACTGGACACTTTTGGATTGTGTGAGGCCCAATGAATATCTGAGCGCTATGTGACAGGCTCGATGGCACAGCTGTGACCAAAGTGACTAGAGGATAAGGGAGATTTTGAATCTCTGCACACACTTTTGGACACTGGACACTTTTGGATTGTGTGAGGCCCAATGAATATCTGAGCGCTATGTGACAGGCTCGATGGCACAGCTGTGACAAAAGTGACTAGAGGATAAGGGAGATTGGATTGCTTTTAAAAAAGCAGTTTGCGGAACAGTGGGTAAACAGCAATGCCAGCCTGTCAGGAAGCCTTAAAAGGCAGCCCAACAACCAACACCACTGATAAACCACAATATAGCCTCCCCTTGCACTGCACACACAGTGACTGGTGTGTTGTGCAGGCCAAATTGCTAGCAGCAGAAGCAGTTTTTTTTTCTTCTCAGCAGGACAAAAAAAAAAATTGGGATTGCTTTTAAAAAAGCAGTTTGCGGAGCAGTGGGTAAACAGCAATGCAGGAATGTCAGGAAGCCTTAGAAGGCAGCCCAACAACCAACACCACTGATACACCACAATATAGCCTCCCCTTGCACTGCACACACAGTAACTGGTGTGTTGTGCAGGCCAAATCACTAGCAGCAGAAGCAGTTTTTTTGTCTTCTTCCCTGCCTAACGCTCTCCCTACAGAATCAGCAGCAACCTCTCCCTATACTGAGATCGGCAGAAGTAAGATGGCGGTCGGAGTGCACGCCCTTTTATACCCCCTGTGACGCCCACCAAAGCAAGCCAATCACTTGCATGCCCTTCTGAAAGATGGTGGTGACCCCTGCCTATGTCATCACGTTGCCCACAGTGTCCGTGGATCCTGATTGGCTGAAAAAGAGCGCAAAACAAACTTTTGAAACGCGACTTTGGCGCGTAAGTCGCCGACCTCGTGGCCGACCTCATCCTAGGGTCGGGTTTCGTTTCATGAAACCCGACTTTGACAAAAGTCGGCGACTTTTGAAATTTTTCAACCCGTTTCGCTCAACTCTAGTCTGGAGACACTCCAGCCATTAGTAGCATATTTAGGCCATTCCTGTTGCTCACAATAACACAAGTAACATGCGATCTTGTTGTTGTCATGCTGCAAAATGGCTACTGAGATACTTTGGAGAAGTGTCCGTAACATTGTTTCCGCAAACAAATCAATGTTAAGGTACTGTCACACTTAGCGATGTACCAGCGATCCCGACCAGCGATATGACTGGGATTTCTGTGGAAACTGTTTGGGTAAGAATACAAGGACAGAACAATGGAAAGGACACCATTGTAGGCATTTACTACAGGCCGCCTGTGCAAGCTGAAGATATGGATGAACTCTTTATGCATCAAATGGCCAAGTTCTCCAAAAAATATGACATAGTTGTCATGGGAGATTTCAACTATCCAGACATTTGTTCGGAATCTCAGGCAAAACTAACAGGTCAAGGAAATTCTTATCCTCTCTTACTGACAACTTTATCTTCCAAAAGGTAGGGGAGAAAACAAGGGGAACTGCTACCTTGGATCTAATCCTTATAAACAGGGAGGAAATGGTTGAGGAGGTAAAAGTGGCTGGGACCCTAGGAGGTAGCGACCATGCTATTTTAGAATTTTGGATAACTAGAGGCGGAAAACCTGTGAAGACTCAGACGTCAAGGTTAGATTTCAGAAAGGCAGATTTTAAGGGATTCAGAAAGAGAATTGGAGGGATCCAATGGCTGGATATCCTTAAAGACAAATGTCCAGGAAGGATGAGAAATCTTGAAAAATGAAATTCTCAAAGCACAATTGTTAACAATTCCGAAAAGAGGGAAGAATAGGAAGCATTTAAGGAAACCAGGATGGATGAACACAGAACTTAAGCACATGCTAAAAAGGAAGAAAAAAATGTTTATAAAATGGAAAGAGGGAGGCATATCTAAAGAAGAATATAATGCTGTCTGCAGAACCTGCAGGGCACAAATTAGATTAGCTAAAGCTGACAATGAATTGAGGCTTGCAAGAGATATCAAAAGCAATAATAAAGGATTTTGGGGATATGTCAAAAGTAACAGAAAAGTCAAAGATGCTATAGGAATTTTACAGGATGAAAATGATGAAATGGTAAGACGGGATGTTGAGAAAACTGAACTTTTAAATTTCTATTTTGCATCTGTTTTCTCTCAGAAAGGAAATGTAACATCAACTGTTCTTCACTGTCCTATTAAGTGAATAGAAGAATCCAGGATATCTATAAACAGAAAGATAGTGAGGAAACACTTAGCTAACCTAAATCAATTCAAGTCTCCAGGTGCAGATGAATTACACCCCAGAGTACTGAAGGAGATAGCAGAAGAAATTTTTGAACCCCTCTCCATAATCTTTGAAAATTCTTGGAGAACAGGAGAAGTCCCAGAAGACTGGAGAAGAGCAAATGTTGTTCCTATCTTCAAAAAGGGGAAGAAGGTGGATCCAGGCAACTATAGGCCGGTGAGTCTGACTTCTATACCAGGAAAGATCGTTGAACAAATTATTAAACAACATGTATGTCAGTACCTGGATAAGAATGAAGTGATTAAACAGCGTCAGCATGGGTTTGTAACTAATAAGTCATGTCAGACTAACTTAATTTCCTTCTATGACGGAATCACTGATTAGGTGGATCAAAGAAGTGCTGTAGATATAGTATATCTTGACTTCAGCAAAGCATTTTACAAAGTATCTCATACAATCCTTATTGAAAAAATGACTAAGTATGGAATGGACAAGGCAACTGTTAGGTGGATTCATAACTAGCTTAGTGATCGGACCCAAAGAGTGTTCATAAATGGCTGCACATCCAGTTGGAAGAATGTCTCAAGTGGGGTACCACAGGGCTCTGTCCTGGGCCCTGTATTGTTCAACATCTTTATCAACGATTTAGATGAAGGAGTTGAGGGTAAACTGATTAAATTTGCTGATGACACAAAGCTAGGAGGGATAGCTAATACTAGACAAGAGAGAGAGATGATTCAAAAATATATAAATAAACTGGAGAAGTGGGCAGCAACTAACAGAATGGTTTTTAACAGGGAAAAATGCAAAGTACTACATCTGGGCAAAAAAAATGAAAAAAGCATATACAGAATGGGAGGAATAGGGCTAAGCAACAGCACATGTGAAAAAGACTTAGGTATACTAATAGATCACAGACTGAATATGAGTCAACAGTGTGATGCAGCAGCAAAAAAGGCAAATGCAGGTCTAGGATGTATTAACCAAAGCATACAGTCTAGATCACGTGAAGTCATTATTTCCCTCTACTCCTCTTTGGTTAGACCTCATCTGGAATATTGTGTCCAGTTTTGGGCACCACATTTTAAAAAAGACATCAACAAACTGGAGCAAGTTCAGAAAAGAGCGACCAGAATGGTGACCGGTCTGCAAACCCTGTCTTATGAGGAAAGGTTGCAGGATTTGGGAATGTTTAGTTTGCAAAAGAGAAGACTGAGAGGAGACTTAATAGCTGTCTACAAATATCTAAAGGGCTGTCACATTGTAGAAGGATCAACTTTATTCTCATTTGCACAAGGAAAGACTAGAAGCAATGGGATGAAACTGAATGGGAGGAGACACAGATTAGATATTAGAAAAAAAATTTTGACAGTTAGAGTGATCAAAGAGTGGAACAGGCTGCCACGAGAAGTGGTGAGTTCTCCTTCAATGGAAGTCTTCAAACAGAGGCTGGACAGACATCTGTCTGGGATGATTTAGCGAATCCTGCTTTGAGCAGGGGGTTGGACCAGATGGCCCAGGAGGTCCCTTCCAACTCTACGATTCTATGATTCTATGACGCGGTCAGGATCGCTGGTACATCGCTAAGTGGTCGCTAGTGAGCTATCACACAGGCAGATCTCACCAGCGACATCACAGGGGTCGGGGGTCGCTACTTGCCTGTCAGACGAGGAAATCCTGACGTCCTCCCGCTCTCGTCCACGCGTCGCTCGTCGTCACAGCAGGAAGCTGATGACAAGAAACAGTCCAGGACGTTCTCGCGTGATCAGCGATAACCAGCGGGGGAGCGGTCGGAGGTAAGTATCAGACATAGCGATATCGCTAGCGATATCGCTATAACATCACAAAAACCAGTGACATTATAGCGATATTGCTAGCGATATTGCTTAGTGTGACAGGCCCTTTACACTAAGCTGTTTACGATACCTTGAAAGAAAGATTAGACGGGTCTGACTACCATACATTATGCCACCCCAGACCATAATCCTGGGAGTAGGACTTGGGGGACATTCACTTGTGAAGGTGTTCCTTTGAACTCACTCAAGATCGAAATGAAGGTAGGAATGGAGTTCAATCCTCATCACCAAGAAGTCACACTTTTATCTTGGAGGCAGTAAAAGGAGATTAGAGATTGATTTGGAAACACCATGAGGAGACCTTCATGAATCAACACACTAATTCTACTCCGAGGATTGTGCAGAGATTCACATCAGTCCCTGTTTCCAATAGAGTATTACAGCAAAATAAAATGCAACTTTGAATAGCTATGTGATAAAATATATACGGACAGCACGGTGGCTCAGTGGATAGCACTGCTGCAGTGCTGGAGTCCTGGGTTTAAATCCCACCAAGGACAACATCTGCAAGCAGTTTGTATGTTCTCCCCGTGTTTGCGTGGGTTTCCTCCGGGTACTCTGGTTTCCTCCCACATTCCAAAGACATACTGAATTTAGATTGTGAGCCCCATCGGGGGCAGTGATGATAATGTGTGCAAACAGTAAAGATTATTATTATTATTATTTAAAGAGTCAAAGCACAAAATGGAATAAAAACAACATCAGTTTGTCTGTAATATTAACTGGTATAATAAAGTATAATAAAGCAGAATCCAGATGACTGTGAAGAGAGTATCTAACAACAGGGAAGTCAGGATTATAAAGGATACCTACTCAGGGAATCACAAGCTCAGGTGGGTCACTGCTAGGCTGAGCGGTGATTTATAGCTATATCTGGTGTGCAAGTACACGACCTGAAAGAGCAGACAAGCTGGGACAAGGTAAGTGTCAGAACACCAACTGCTATGGAATGGTGAGTATCAATTGTAAAGAATTATGAGCCCCTTTAGTAATATATTCCATGGCTGGCAAACCCCTAGGGTTTTTATTCAGAGGTGGGGTTACTTACACAATGTAAGATTGAGTCATCTGGACAGTCTTGGCTGTTTATCTAAAGGGAGTCTCTCATAAAAAAACTGAACTTGGACTATTTAGACCTTCATATGGCTTAAACACAGGGTATTAATTGACAGCACTCACTTTGGAGCGCTGTTAGATGTAACTCCCCAGCCCTACACATGCTGACACTGGAGGAGCCAAGCGCCTGCATATACAGTGTCAGTGTCAGAGACCGCGCTATCATCTCTCTCCCGTGTATAGCGGATGACCTGTCAGAATCAGCTGCTCCTGCTTTGAGATCCTGTGTGCAGCAAATGGCTTCTACACACATAGGAGAGGGGCAGTTCTGCTGTCCAATCTAGGACAGGAGCGTGCTGAGCTGTCTGTATGGTTATAGCCAGCTCTCTGCCTTAGATTACTGCCAATTGTAGCTTTGCTCAGTGGGTGTGTTTGCTATGTGCTCTTAGTCTTGTATTCTGATCTTTGTTTCTCGACCTTCGATTTCACTTTGACCTTGCATTTGCCTAGCCTTTTTGTCTTGATCCACTACCTTCTTGAAATTCTGACCCCAAACTGTGACCTGACTACACCTTCATCTCACCCCTCTGCCTTTGACATACCCTCTTGGCTTTTTACCTTGGACCTCTTGATTACCCTGCCTCTCGGCTTGTCCGTGAGTAGTCATATATCAACTTTCAACTGGACTGTTCTCTACATTTGGAAGAAAAAAAATTAGATTTTATCTTTCCCATTCTTTACAATATTCATCTAGGAAAGTTCATCTATCGAACAGGAGATAAAGTTCACATTGTTTTCATCTTGTTTTTACAGAAATTACATTTTTACAATGTTCATTGGGCTTTTTAGTTTACATTAACTAATTTTTGGTAACTCTCCATCACGCTCAGTGCTTGGCACATAAAATGCAAACAACATTCATTTAACTGCAATGCAAATGTGTTGTAAAGCAGACTTTCATACCAGCCTGTGTCATCTTGATATACATGGCAGTAAAACTTGGGAATGAATAAATGTGCTTAGCTGAGGCTTGAATGGACCATAAGTAGTCTTGAGCCCCGTTTACGAAATCGAGCCCCATTTGCAATGTACGGTTGTGCAAGTGAAATTTTAGTTAGTGAATATACTGCTCTGATCCATTTATCATCATAAAAACTCGAACTTTAGAATATGCATTTGGTTGTAAATTGCACCTGCAATAAACTTTTATTCCTAATGTACTCAGAGAAAAATATATATTTCTGCAAACAAAATTTTTGCATAGAGCGGCAAAAAAGAATATATCATTTAATAGGATTCTCAGACAAGGAAGATATAAATAGTGAAATTTCCCGCAGAGTAAAAGTATGAGTTACTGTGTAGTTAATACATATTTTTAGTCATGGAAAAAAATGCAAGCAAATGTTTCTATAACTTCCTGATTTTAAAATAGTCTCAATAATGCTGCATCGGCGCATAGTCTCGATTAAGGTAACTAAGCCTAATGTCCAGTGTAGGGCTTGAAACTCTTTTGAGTACTTGTAAGCAGAAAGTAGCCACAGTAAGTCTGAAATAGTTTTCTATCACTCTGACAATGAAATATATTTGCTCAGTGACCGTTCTTTTACTGATGAAAATTTTCATTATGCACTTGTTGCGCATGGCCAGAAGATATTTTTTTTATTTTCACCTTCACAAACATTGCTATGAATGTAACATCTTTTTAGTCACAATTTTAGTATTTCTCTCTTCCATTTACAGAGGTCCTGACAGAGATGAATGATAAGAATTTTTTGAGAAGTAATGAAAAATATTGTGGATTCCACTGAGCTCAAAAAGAGTGATTGGAGGGTCCCCTCCCCCACAGCATCCTACATTGGAGGAGAATCAGCATGGGTAGTTGAAAGAGCCCATCAGTGTCATGGCAAGAAACTGTGCTAAGCATGTACCGAGCATACAGCAGCTGTGATATCTGAATATGGGCGACATGGGGCAACAGTTCTATTTTGTGTCCTTTGGGACTTGTAGTCCCATCCATACAGGGAAGTGTGCAATTAATTGCTGTGTGGTTTGGGAGGTACTGCAAGCTATTTTAGATCCTGAGATCCTGCTGTCCACCTCCAGTTATATTCTGACCTTCTTCTGAGTAACTTGCCTTGCTATTCTCCCATGGAACAGTCCTGATTTTTTACCTTGACTTGATTTTTCACTATGGTCAATCTTTTCGATTTTTTTGCTTCACCGACCTTCTGATTCTGACCCGGCTACCTGACTATTTTCTTGCCTCTGGCAGTGGACCTTGTTTTAAGTCCAGAGCCCTGTTCATGGGTAAAAGGGTGAAGAGCAGGGTTCCTCTGTTATCTGCCAGACAGAGCAGCTTGTGCCAAGTTAGGATTGATAGGAATCTGCTTGAAAACAGATTTTTCATACTCTAGCTCTTGTGGTTATGAAGTTAAAATGATTGTACCAAAATTACAAGTTCATTATCAATCCAAGGAAAAGATGATATCTTGCTGATCACTGGGTTCCCCAATGATGGGACCTACACCAGTCAAGAAAATTATAGGTTCGCTATCTTCTATGGAATATACTCTTTATGCCTCAAATGGCCAAGTTCTCCAAAAAATATGACATAGTTGTCATGGGAGATTTCAACTATCCAGACATTTGTTGGGAATCTCTCTCAGGCAAAACTAACAGGTCAAGGAAATTCTTATCCTCTCTTGCTGACAACTTTATCTTCCAAAAGGTAGGGGAGAAAACAAGGGGAACTGCTACCTTGGATCTAATCCTTACAAACAGGGAGGAAATGGTTGAGGAGGTAAAAGTGGCTGGGACCCTAGGAGGTAGCGACCATGCTATTTTAGAATTTTGGATAACTAGAGGAGGAAGACCTGTGAAGACTCAGACGTCAAGGTTAGATTTCAGAAAGGCAGATTTTAAGGGATTCAGAAAGAGAATTGGAGGGATCCAATGGCTGGATATCCTTAAAGACAAAAATGTCCAGGAAGGATGGGAAATCTTGAAAAATGAAATTCACAAAGCACAATTGTTAACAATTCCGAAAAGAGGGAAGAATAGGAAGCATTTAAGGAAACCAGGATGGATGAACACAGAACTTAAGCACATGCTAAAAAGGAAGAAAAAAATGTTTATAAAATGGAAAGAGGGAGGCATATCTAAAGAAGAATATAATGCTGTCTGCAGAACCTGCAGGGCACAAATCAGATTATCTAAAGCTGACAATGAATTGAGGCTTGCAGAAGATGTCAAAAGCAATAATAAAGGATTTTGGGGATATGTCAAAAGTAAAAGAAAAGTCAAAGATGCTATAGGATTTTTACAGGATGAAAATGATGAAATGGTAAGACAGGATGTTAAGAAGGCCGAACTTTTAAATTCCTATTTTGCATCTGTTTTCTCTCAGAAAGGAAATGTAACATCAACTGTTCTTCACTGTCCTATTAAGGGAATAGAAGAATCCAGGATATCTGTAAACAGAAATATAGGAAACACTTAGCTAACCTAAATGATTTCAAGTCTCCAGGTCCAGATGAATTACACCCCAGAGTACTGAAGGAGATAGCAGAAGAAATTTTTGAACCCCTCTCCATAATCTTTGAAAATTCTTGGAGAAAAGGAGAAGTCCCAGAAGACTGGAGAAGAGCAAATGTTGTTCCTATCTTCAAAAAGGGAAGAAGGTGGACCCAGGTAACTATAGGCCGGTGAGTCTGACTTCTATACCAGGAAAGATCTTTGAACAAATTATTAAACAACATGTATGTCACTACCTGGATAAGAATGAAGTGATTAAACAGAGTCAGCATGGGTTTGTAACTAATAAGTCATGTCAGACTAACTTAATTTCCTTCTATGACGGAATCACTGATTAGGTGGATCAAGGAAATGCTGTAGATATAGTATATCTTGACTTCAGCAAAGCATTTTACAAAGTATCTCATACAATCCTTATTGAAAAAATGACTAAGTATGGAATGGACAAGGCAACTGTTAGGTGGATTCATAACTGGCTTAGTGATCGGATCCAAAGAGTGGTTGTAAATGGCTGCACATCCAGTTGGAAGAATGTCTCAAGTGGGGTACCACAGGGCTCTGTCCTGGGCCCTGTATTGTTCAACATCTTTATCAACGATTTAGATGAAGGAATTGAGGGTAAACTGATTAAATTTGCTGATGACACAAAGCTAGGAGGGATAGCTAATACTAGATGAGATAGAGAGGATTCAAAAAGATATAAATAAACTGGAGCAGTGGGCAGCAACTAACAGAATTATTTTTAACAGGGAAAAATGCAAAGTACTACATCTGGGCAATAAAAATGAAAAAAGCATATACAGAATGGGAGGAATAGGGATAAGCAACAGCACATGTGAAAAAGACCTGGGTATACTAATAGATCACAGACTGAATATGAGTCAACAGTGTGATGCAGCAGCAAAAAAGGCAAATGCAGGTCTAGGATGTATTAACCAAAGCATACAGTCTAGATCACGTGAAGTCATTATTTCCCTCTACTCCTCTTTGGTCAGACCTCATCTGGAATATTGTGTCCAGTTTTGGGCACCACATTTTAAAAAAGACATCAACAAACTGGAGCAAGTTCAGAAAAGAGCGACCAGAATGGTGACCGGTCGGCAAACCCTGTCTTATGAGGAAAGGTTGCAGGATTTGGGAATGTTTAGTTTGCAAAAGAGAAGACTGAGAGGAGACTTAATAGCTGTCTACAAATATCTAAAGGGCTGTCACATTGTAGAAGGATCATCTTTATTCTCATTTGCACAAGGAAAGAATAGAAGCAATGGGATGAAACTGAATGGGAGGAGACACAGATTAGATATTAGAAAAAACTTTTTGACAGTTAGAGTGATCAATGAGTGGAACAGGCTGCCACGAGAAGTGGTGAGTTCTCCTTCAATGGAAGTCTTCAAACAGAGGCTGGACAGACATCTGACTGGGATTATTTAGCGAATCCTGCTTTGAGCAGGGGGTTGGACCAGATGACCCAGGAGGTCCCTTCCAACTCTACGATTCTATGATTCTATGATTCTATGAATGAAGCAGTGGTCAAAGTTTACATTAGATACAAAGATAACTAAATACCAGCCTCCTTTTATCATCCACCAGTGCTTGGGTAAACAGAAAAATGAGGGTCACTGCACCCTATCCCTCCATCAGGAACAATGCCTTCACTAACGAGTTCAGGTACAATGCGCCTGTCAAGTGCAGGCTAGAAAAATGCCTAAAATACCGTATCTAATTTTCTCAATTTCAGTGCTCTTATAGTGATCAGTGACCTTCATAGGGATGTAATAAAAGAGAGGACACATAATCAAGTCCAAAAAAAAACATTTACTTACCAGTAAAGTGATAACTCTAAATGTATACACATTTCACAACTCCCGCCAAATAGCCCACAGTTTTCAACGAATAACTATTATTAAAAAGTAAATATAGGGGAAAAAGCTTAATTTTAAGGTACTTTAAATGGTATTAGACACATTTTTATTCAGAATTAGATGTTAAAGGTTCACCATCACCAGAAAAAAAACACATTTGCAGAGCCAAGAGCAAGAATTGCACATCATTTTTGCATGTGTCAGGCAGATTGCATTATGACATATGTGACATTTATAGTTAGAAAGCCTTGTGTTCGCTTTCCATGGTGCAGGTGGTGCATCTCCTTCTTTTGGGAAGTGGTAGAGGTGGTGGATTTTCACTATTATTTTCTGGGTACACTCTTTTGAGCTGAACTTGAAGGCTAGAGGGGATACCAATAGTTTCCATGCTTCTCCTGTGTAGCTCTCCAAGAACTAGTTCATGGGCCAATAATTTCAGATAGGCTTTTCTATGGAGTGGTTCAATCTGGTTTTCAAGGTAAATCACTTGTGAATTTATACCACCCAAATTCAACATAGTGAAAAATATGACCATTGCCTTGCTCCTGGAGTTTCTGCTGACACTGAAAATTGAGCACATCTGATCAGCTGTATCAGCACCCCCTTTGGTTGCATTATAAAATGTAATATAGTTGCATTATATAATGTTATGTAGTATTTCTGGTTTTTGTTGTGCTTCAGACCCAGGATAGATGGCATCATCATGATGAAGCGTTGAGACAAGAATTACATTTTTCTTTTCGCGTGGTACATAGGAAACCAAAACCTTTCCATTATTGAATGCAAACATACTGCTGTAATGTTTTCTCTCTCTCACATTTACAAACTGTGGCTGCAATTTTTTTACATTTTTTTCTTACAGTGCCTCCATATGAAAGATTCTGCATTTTCACATAATCAATCAGATCACAATTTGGAAACCATTTGTCAACTGTTGTATTGCGACCCGATCCAAGTAAGGGCTCAGCCATTCTTTTAACACCATCTCTGGGTTTGTTGCTGACACGGTATGGACCTTCTGGCTAATTTCCTGCATAAATTTCAAGGTTTTTGTGTAGGTCTTCCTGGCATCAACAAGGATATACATTTTAATTCTGTATTTGCTAGGCTTTGATGGAATGTATTGACAAAATACACATCTGCCACGAAAACCAGGGAGCATTTTGTCAAAAGTGACGTTCTTCCCAGGGAAATAGCTTTTCTTACAGTTTTCAACAAATTTTTGGAATAAATCGCGAATTGGAGCAAGCCGGGTCATATGTTTTACGTTGGGTTCGGGTAGTTCTGTCATCAAACCGAAGGCAACAAATTAGAATCTCAAATCTTTTTAAAAACAAAATGAGGCCAAATTTTTCTATTCCATCACCATTTTTACTCCAAAGTTCCTCCAAACTTCGGCGATTTGCCCTATAAGCTCCTGCAAGGTATGACAATCCAAAAAAGCCCTCAGTTATATTTCATCTATTTCAGCTTGATGATTCTGTTGCAGATGAACTTGTCCTTTATAATATCTATATATTGATTTGTGTATGTGACAATCGAGTCCAGAATGTCATCTGTGAATATACAATTCCAGCATTCAGCTGCAGTTTTAGCATTCCTTGCTGTTCCTCTAACTGCAGGAAGGTGAGTGAGAATGTTTTGAGGTTCCCTACGTTTAGTTTGCATGGGTGGCCTATTGCTCCATTTAGTTTTGTTATCTCTTCCCATATAATATGTTTCTATATCTCCTTCACCCTCATCACTATCACCATCTTGTTCTGTTTCAGAATCAATTTCACATACTTCCACCTTATCATGAGAAACAATCTCACTTTCTTCTCCTAAATCCTCATGCAGTGTGGGGTCTACATCATCATCATTCTAACAGCATCTTCACTTCATCAACATGAAGGGGTTTTGACAAGTCATACATT
The DNA here is from genome assembly GCF_039654945.1 of Dendrobates tinctorius. Classification (NCBI taxonomy): domain Eukaryota; kingdom Metazoa; phylum Chordata; class Amphibia; order Anura; family Dendrobatidae; genus Dendrobates; species Dendrobates tinctorius. The sequence goes on along the minus strand of NW_027361717.1, from coordinate 12,564,912 downwards.
TTCCTCTCCTTTTCAGCAGATAATCTGAATCAAGAGAAAGAATATGTGTTAGGGAACAATGTGCCTGAGAAGCACACTTTCATTTGTAAGAAAACCTTACTTATCTCTATGATATATCCACAAACCTTGTACTATCCATTCATAAAACAAGCTAAATTAACAATTGTGATGAGTAAAAACATAAACTTCCAACCTTACATAGTGTGACATGTTTGGGAACAATGTGTCTGAGAAGCCAGCACAGTTATATCTGCTCTCCTGAGTCTCTGCAGTACAAGTGTGATACTCAGAACAGCAATCAGCAAGCAGGTAATTAAATTGTGGCCGAGAGTAATTCAGCATAGCTCTCCCAAAATGAACCCCCAAATTAACAGGGTTAGCAGGACAACTCCGAAGAATAGAAAAGAATAGAGAAACCAAAATTATGGAGTAGAAAAATTCCACACCACATGATAGTGCACGTATATATCATTATATCACAATCACATAAAATTCAAAAAATATTGGTATAATCATACAGGTAGGAAACAGAGGAGGAGACATGAAAGTAAGATAGCACAAAAAAGGGGGAGAAAAACAAACACAGTAACATCCCAGGATAGCTGAGTTTTAGATGATAGTTAATCGTCCATAGTGCTCAAATAGATGAGGAGAACTAACAACATACATAGGTGCCAAAAAAGGCAGTACTCCAAATAGCTCCCACTCGTTTAATCAATCACTCAAGCTTACCCATATATAAGGATAGCACCCCCTGCTTGCCCAGCAGCCCCTTGACGCACATTTCGTGGTCCAGCTTTCTCAAAAGCACACTTTCATTTGTAAGAAAACTGTCATGATCTGCTTAGTTTGTGAGATTAGGTAGTTCAGAGGTTAATCTGGACGGCCTCGCTCTGAGATTCTAGGAGGCTTCTTACAGCCTCATTGTGGGGTCATTCCTCGTCGCTTATACTTTGACCCTTGGCCGAGTGTGTGTGACCCTGTTGTGCCTGTGCTTTGTGCCTGTGCTACTTTTTGCTTGTCTGGTTCTGATTTGGTTCTGTCCCCGTTAAGAGTTCTGCCTGTCCCTCCTGTATTGGGCTGCTATCTCCGTGTATGACTCCTTGCCTATGTTCTGACTATTTTCTGCTCGCCCCTCCTGTACTGCGCTGCTCTCTCCATGTATGACTCCTTGCCTACGTTCTGACTATTCTCTGCTCACATTATAAACACAGAAAATATCTCATGGGAATATACCAGTAGTGCGAACATATAAATCCCCTAAAAAGCCAAATTTATTTAACAAAATATTAAAAGAACACCTATCCCAGTGAATCATTGGCAAAAGCCACAAATAAGAAAAGACCTATTCTGGGATGCTACACAGCCCTGCAATAAGGCTATCTGATACCTTCCTAGCCATGGAGGTTGGCACCCTAAAAGTACAAATCTTGGCGCCCCCACTCAGCGAGGACTATCCCTCACTCCCTTAACAGTCCCTAATAAGACAGGAGGGAAGACAATAATCAGATAGTGCAGAAATGAATATTAAAGTTGCCCTAGGCTGTAGCAGGACCCCAGACAAATATCCATTAGAATAAAAACATTAATACCTCCGCACCATGATCACCTATGAGCACCCGATATGTCAAAAAGACACTGATAAAGATCGATCCCCCTCAGGGGTATATAGTCAATTCAAATAACAGAGGTTCACTTATCATGTGCAGGTAGTCCCGACGCGTTTCTCCGCCTGTAGCGGCTCATCAGGAGGAATAATCAATGTAAATGATGTCCATAGCCGATACCCAGATGATACTTGATGGTACCGGAGGCCATAGAAAGGAGGATTTAAATAACCCCCCTAATACACTGCCACAAATCGGCCCCACCTACAATCAGGTGGTTAAATCAAACATGAGAAGGTAACAATAGTAACCCCAATATGTCCACATCATGGTGATAAAGTAATGCAGCCACATACCCTCAGCGTCATCAAGCATATCCCACATCATTTCCACTGCTCAGAATACAAAGTGAGCGGGAAAGTCACGGCGCGCGTTTCAGAGTGGAACGCATCAATGATGGCTATGGTACTTCCAGTTTCAACAATAACAATGCCGGACTTCTGACCAACTCCCACCCTCCGATACACAAAGTGGGAGCGGGCGCTTCAAAAGAAGACGCATCAAACATGGCACCGGACCTTCCGGTCAGCATACCAATAACTCCGCCTACCGGGGTTACCATGGGGAAAACGGGACGCTCAATCCTGAGTACGGCACGTGATGTTCATGTACAAACGACATCATTTCCGCTCTCACCCGTTGCCATAGGTGCGAGAAGCAGCATTAACAGCCTAAACGTGCCGCTCATATCTAGCGGTAATAACCACGTTAGATTAGATTAATCCTAAAGGCACCTATTAGTATATCAGATGTCTTTTGTTAAGGCAACCCTATTGGGGACAAAAAATGTTTCATTCTTAAATGTAATCATATTTTAGATAAATATCCCCTACAAATGTAACATATGCAATACAAGCATATCATGACATGCCATATATATAAAAACCCCTATCAATCAAATAATGAGAGAACATTAGCGAAATCAGGAATCCTATAACTATGTAAAACAGGTATATGACATGCACTCATTCATCCCGTCAGGGGAGAGGGACTGCAACCTGAAGATCCACTCACACTCACGACTTAAGATTAAATTATCCAGGTTACCTCCCCTCATTCTAGGCTTAATTAGTTCGATCATAGTGAAGGAAATGTCACTGACACAACCCTGATGTACAGCATTCATGTGTCTCGCGACAGGGGTATCCCTCTTATTCTTGATATCCCCCAAATGTTCCCCCACCCTCACCCCTCCTGTACCGCGCCTCCCTCTCCATGTATGATCCCCGTTTGTCCAACCAGAGTTCTCCTCTCCTCTACCCCTTGGCTCCTGTAGCATCCTGCACTCATCTCCAACAGCAGGACGCTAAGCCCCACCCCCTGTGGTCAAATGATCGCAGGTCCTTCTGCTTCCTGCTACCATCAGTGTCCCCTCTCACCGCGCTGCTCAGATCCCATCTGCCTGAGCTTCCCCCACAGCACTGACCCCATGCCCTCCCGCATTGTGGGTGAGTCACCCTGCTCAGCCATGGCAGTTTGCCGGTGCTGACAGGATCCTGATAAAAACCTTACTTATTTCTATGAAATATCCACAAGCTTTGCACTATCCATTCATAAAACAAGCTAAATTAACAATTGTGATGAGTAAAAACCTAAACTACCACCCTTATATAGTGTGACGTGTTTGGGAACAATGTGTCTGAGAAGTCAGCACAGTTATATCTGCTCTCCTCAGTCTCTGCAGTACAACTGTGATATCAAGTTCCACAAAGCATCAAGAGTCAGGAAGGCATTTGGGGTGGGGGATTTCCTGACAATCTGGTGAGGAGGGAGAAATTAAACTAAAAGAGTTGCGCCTGTCAGACCAGTTGTTCCTGACAGAGGGCTATTGTTGCAATAGTTGGGAGTCCTACAGGATGGACTCTTGCCTATCTAAAACTAGCTGAAACCTCAGTGGCAGCCAAACCCTGACAAAACTGTACATTTGCCTTGTAAAAACAGCAATTATTTTGTTTTATTTCATTTACACATTTGCCTGATTTTAAAAAAAAAATTATTTCAAAATGGCAAAAAAGTCATATATATCATGAAATCTAAGGAGAAAAATAGAAGCTTTAAACCAACCAACATATGCTGAAAAAAAGGTCTTGAATGGATTATGAGTCTCATAGATCACATACTCGGATCTGTTATTTTTCACATATGTGTGAATAGATCCATGAAACTCTATGGATCCATGCTCGGTCCGATAAAAAAGTGGGTAGCACACGGACATTTCACATGTGTGAATGTAGCTTTATAGATAGGATTACAGGTATATTGTGTAGTAAAACAAAGTATAAGTCACTGACAAAGGGTTGAAGTGAATTAAGAACACAAGAAGACAAGTTTGGCAGTGGTGTCGGTGTTCATCGAAGTTTCTTCTGTTTTTGCCTTAGGGGTTTTGTTTAAAACAAAAACGTTGCAATAATTCAACAACCTTTGAAGATAAGAAGACGGAAGACACCTTTATTCTATGTGTAGAGCCTGGCACTTCTTTCGCTCAGTTGGCAGTTAACGTGCTTCCTCCTTCCATTTTCCGTCCAACCTCCTTTCGTCACAGTTTTGTTGGTAAATTTAAATGTATTCCTTTTCTTTTCATATCAAATTTAGACGTAACATACATATTTCATGCTTTTATTAATGCAAACAAATTAAATGAGAAAATTGCTATATTATAGATGATACCTTCTTGAAATATAATATATACAACCAAAAAAATGTTTAATTTACACAATAGTTTGTCATTTTAAAAAATGCCTTAGAAATTGTAGTATGGTAGAATCATAGAAATAAGCTGTGGGTACATGCTTCAAATAGAATTCACAGTATTAAGCAAATTGGAGATAAAATATAACTTTTAATCAATAACTAGGGATGAGCGAGTAGTGAAATACTCGCACTCGCTGTACTCGTTACGAGTACCTCCTAATACTCGGGCACTCGTAACGAGTAGCGAGTCCAATGTAAGTCTATGGGAAATGCGAGTAATGGGCTGTGTGGGACTGTGCTGGGCTGTGCTTGCCTGTGCTGGGCTGTGATTGTCTGTGCTGGGCTGTGCGGGACTGTGCTGGGCTGTGTGGGGACTGTGCGGGGACTGTGCCAGGCTGTGCGGGACTGTGCTGGGCTGTGCATGGACTGTGCGGGGACCGAGCTGGGCTGTGCAGTACTGTGCTGTGCGGGGACTGTGTGGGACTGTGCTGGGCTGTGCGGGAACTGTGCGGGACTGTGCTGGGCTGTGCGGGACTGTGCTGGGCTGTGCGTGGACTGTGCGGGGACCGAGCTGGGCTGTGTGGTACTGTGCTGTGCGGGGACTGTGCCAGGCTGTGTGGGACTGTGCTGGGCTGTGTGGGACTGTGCTTGGCTGTGCGGGGACTGTGCGGGGACCGAGCTGGGCTGTGCAGTACTGTGCTGTGCGGGGACTGTGTGGGACTGTGCTGGGCTGTGCGGGGACTGTGCGGGACTGTGCTGGGCTGTGCGGGACTGTGCTGGGCTGTGCGTAGATTGTGTGGTGACCGAGGTGGGCTCGTGGTACTGTGCTGTGCGGGGACTGTGCCAGGCTGTGCGGGACTGTGCTGGGCTGTGTGGGACTGTGCTGGGCTCTGCGGGGACTGTGCAGGACTGTGCTGGCCTGTACAGGACTGTGCTGGGCTGTGTGGGGCCCGAGCTGGGCTGTGCGGTACTGTGCTGGGCTGTAAAGGGACTGTGCAGGAGTGTGCTGGGCTGTGCGTGGACTGTGCGGGGACTGAGCTGGGCTGTGCGGTACTGTGCTGGGCTGTGCGGGGACTGTGCCAGGCTATGCGGGACTTGCTGGGCTGTGCAGGGACTGTGTCAGGCTGTGTGGGGACTGTGCTGGGCTGTGCGGGGACTGTGCAGGCTGTGCCGAATATTGCGAGGCGAGTAGTGAAATACTCGCCAGGATTCGAGTACCACGAGTACCGCATTACTCGCCGAGTACCGAATCCTAATGAGTATACTCCCTCATCCCTATCAATAACTTCTAAAAATTATTTTTATAAAAACTCATGAGTGTATCACCAATCACAGAAAATTAGTGCAATCCCAAAAAGGTAAAGTGCAAATAGTGCTACTCATACAACTGCACCAAGCAATTTTTCAGTCATAAATCATGAAAGTATAAGGCTTTCAAAGACCTAGTTTGCATATAGAGCCAAAATCAACTGATTTTAGCCTGTATTAGGCCAGCTAACTCCCAGGCAGATCGAGAAACACCTTTCCAGGGCTCCTTTTGATGTTACCTTTTCTCTGGCCATCTCACTGCGCTGATTGTCACTTCTGCTTGGCGCCTTCACAACCAGTGTCCCTAAGCCAGCAGCCGCGGACCTTGTCGGGCAACGTTCGTCAGGCCCCGGGATCCTATATGGCTACCTTTTTAAGGAATAGTTGTGGAAGTGGCTGAGGTACTTGCAGTCACCTTAGCCTCCAGCTTGCTAGCTGAGCCTTGTTGTTCTCTTCTCTCTGTCTAGGAGCTTCCTTCAAATATTCCGCATGCCTCTCTGACACTTGCTCTTCCTATGTCAGTCCTGCTCCTTCGCTGTCCCGTCACCGACTGACTCTTTCTAGAACAATCTTCTCACCTCAGTACTAACTCCTCCCACTAACTGTCACTCATTGGTTGTCACCTCTCACACCACTCACCAATCTCTGCCCCTTCTCTACCTTTTCCCACTCACCTAACAACTCCATCCACCTCACAACACCCTTTACTCCCCAGCCAGGGATGAGATTCTCCTCCCGTAGGGTACATCCAGGGTGCCCTGCTGCTGTAGTGTGTGTTGGGTGCAGATGTTGGGTGCAGGTGGTGTCCCCTCCTTACCCGAGAGTGGGATACCACAACTCTGGATGAGGTGCAGTACCTGTGTAACGACTGGACCCTCAGGGGCGCCACAGAGATAAATCACTAGAAGACCAGTAATAGAGACTAAATCTATAGGATTCAAAAAATATTCAAGGTGCACCACAGGTGAGGCGTTTGATTGTCCCAGAATCTGTGGTGGCAAGCAATGAAATGAGGTACAATAAAATTTAGTTTAGCTGAGTCCCCCCAGTCTGATAAAAGGTTTTCAAAGAAAGTCAAGCAGATAAGATTTTGAGTTCAAAGAGCTATTGTAAGTCTTCCCACCAATAGATATATTAACTGCGATTCAGGGAAAGTTGCTTTACCTTTCCCATATTGAGTTAGGTGTCCGATCTGTAGTAGATGCTGCAGGGTGCCGACCTTCCGTGCTGTAGCTTGACAATGTGGAGGCACAACGGTGAGCAGATAAGGCTACTTTCACACATCAGGTTTTTGGCGTCAGGCGCGATCCGGCGTCGTGCCGGAGCACCAGATCCGGCAAATATTTCGTAAAACCGGATGTGACGGATCCGTTTTTCTGCCGGATCCGTCTTGTTCTTGACAGACAAAACCGGATCCGTCTCATCCGGTTAATCCGGTTTTTGTTCCGTTTTTCGACGGATTACGCCGGATCCGGTTTTTAAAATTGACCCTTGTGGCCTTCCGAACGGGATTGGCTACTGAAAAACTATATATAGCGTGTTCCTACAGCCCTTCTTTGACAGGTTGTAGAGGAGAAAGTGCAGGTTGGAGAGAAGCGCAAGTTACTGGCGAAGATGGATGTTGTGATTGGAAATATTTTGAAGAATTTGGCGGATTTTACAGCGGAGGCGAATCGTTTGAGGGTGATTGTTCTGGAGAAGGAGAGAGCGAGACAGCAGTGCATCAGGCATCGTAGACGACGTTTGTGGATCCACCCCATCACAGCCAAGAGAATGACGCGTGGGGTCTATTCTACACTCTGCATGGACCTTAGACAAAACCCAGATAAATTTTTTGGATATGTTCGGATGAAAATGGAGAATTTTGATTACTTGGTGGAGCGCATTGCACACCTCATAAGAAAAGCAGACACCTATTGCCACTTCTCTGTTTCACCCGCAGAGCGTCTGATGGTGACTTTAAGGTAAGCCACATTTATTGGATATGCTCGCATCAGAGCACACTTTCACTGCAATCTTGTTGGTGGTAGTTTGTATCTCCAAGTGTTATAGCTGAGTTTTGGTATGTAATGCTGTGATTTTAAACTAATTGATTGTTTTTTAATTCCCCACAGATTTCTTGCAACTGGAGAATCCCTTTCGTCACTGCATTTCCAGTACAGACTCGGGATTTCCACCATATCTGGAATAGTGAAGTACACATGCCGTGCACTGTGGGACTCCTTAGCTGAAGAGTTTTTACCAGAGCCCACAACAGAGAGGTGGATTGAAATTTCAGAAAAGTTTCAACAGATATGTCAGTTTCCCAACTGCTTGGGCGCTGTGGACGGGAAACATATCCGCATTGTAAAGCCAGCCGGATCGGGATCGGAATATTTCAATTACAAGAAATATTTTTCCATTGTCCTCATGGCCATCGCTGACGCGGAATACAAATTTATTGCTGTTGATATTGGGGCATATGGCCGCTCCAATGACTCTCAAGTTTTCAAACTGTCTGCCATGGGGCGTAAACTGTATGGAAACACCTTCCAGTTCCCACCCCCTAGACCGCTGCCGCAAACATCTGGTCCACCTATGCCATTTGTCTATGTAGGGGATGAAGCCTTCCAGCTGTCAGAACACCTTTTGAAACCGTACGGTAGCAGAGGATTGACAAGAACAAAACGCATTTTTAATTACCGCCTCACTAGAGCAAGAAGAATGGTTGAATCTACCTTTGGTATTCTGACAGCCAAATGGCGGGTCCTATTGACTGCGATCAACCTCAAGACAGAAACTGTGGACGAGGTGATCAAAGCTTGCGTGGTACTCCACAATTTTGTTATCTGCAAGGAACCCATTTCCATTGAGGACACCTCTGAAGAAACCACCTTGCAAGATTACCATGACATTACCACTAGAAGTTCTGTTACGGTTTCAGTAATGAGGGACAATTTTGCACTATACTTTATGTCACCTCAAGGCAGAGTACACTGGCAGGATGACAGAGTGTGAAAGATTTGTGCCCTTAACCAAACTTGTGTACCTTCTGTACCAACAGTATATACCTTTGCCAACCAAAGTTGGCTATCTTGTCATGGTCTTACTATTTTTACCTTTAGGCCACAGGTGTGTACCTGGTTGTGTTTTATGCAAAGTATTTCACCTTGTAACAAAAGTTGTGTACATTGTTAGGAAATCACCAACAATAAACACAACTTTTTAGGTGAAATACTTTGCTTCAAACACAACCAGGAACACAACTGTGGCAAAAAGGTAAAATTTACCCACAGTTATATACCTGGTTTTGAATACCTTTTTACCTTTGAAATACCCTGTATTTAACCTTTTTTTTAAACATAGTTCGCCGCAGAAAGAAATGACAGACAACCATTGTAAAACAATAATTTAACTTTTATTTAAAATATTTTTTTTTTTGTAAAATGTTTTTAAAGTTTAAAAAACTTTTTTAATAAATGTTTGAAACCAACCAAATGGGCATTTTTATTACAACAAAACACATTATAACTCGGTGTAGTGTGGGGTGGAAATAGTGCTGGAGGGGCTGCGGGACACTTCGACACTGGGAGTGTGGAGAGAGGACTGGGATCGTGGTGGGGAAGGAACAGTTAGAGGTGATGGTGTGGAAAAAGCTACAGAATGGGTGGACATGTGGGAGGCAGAAGAGGTGGTGGGCGGTGGAGTGGAGGGTTGGGCAGGGACTGTAGGGGCAGATGATGTTGATGGAAAGTTGTATGGGGAAGGAGTTTGGTACGGGGAAGGAGTTTGGTATGGGGCAGGTTGCTGGAAGTGGGGAGATGTCTGGTACTGGGGAGGTTGCTGGTACTGGGGAGGTTGCTGGTACTGGGGAGGTGGCTGGTGCTGGGGAGGTGGATGGTATGTAATAGGAGGGGGAGGATGGAAAGTGGATGGAGGGGGTGCAGGTGGAGGAACTACAGTGGTGGGAGGTGGAGGTTGGGAGGTAACCTGCTGTAGAGCACCGTGGCACGAATGCATTACATGCATCTGCTGGGTAGGAGAGAGCGTTTCCATGCGCTCCACAACAGACCTGAAAAAGGTGTGGTTTGGCGAAGATCTTGCTTCTGAATGCATGGTTTGCAGAAGTGTCTTCACCTCCAGAATGCTGGAGTTGATCTGCTGAAAGCCTGCGGAGATTTGCTCTGACAAGACATTTAGACAGTTCTTGAAAGATGCATTCAGATGCAAGAACTCTGGCACATAAGTCTTTTCCTGACCCCTCTGCCGCTGCCGCCCAGTACCCGCAGGTGTACTAGAGGTGGCAGGGGCAGAAGGGTGGGGTAAAGGGAAAGCGATCTCCTCACCAGCAGCTTCATGTAATGTAGGCGGCCACGATGCTCCTGTGCTGGTGGATGGGACAGATGGGTCGAATGTGTGGGAAGGCTGGGAAGGTGCAGATGTACCGGGGCGGTCGAAGTGTCCCTCGGTGCCGGTCTCCTCAGGGATCGCCTCAGAAGGGTCCAATCGTGCAAGCTCCCGAGTGCTGCTCACCGTGCTGTGGAATAAAGAGAGAAAAAAACAATTAAAATAGTGACATGGTATGGCCCTGGCTGAAAAAAAAAGTTACATAGAATCATTTTTTTTCACATGTGCTGTGTAATATTTACCTTCTGGTGACCATTGTTTCCCGGAGGAACGACAGGGCTTGTGCGTACTGGTGCTTGCTCCTACAATGGTAGTTACAATGGTAACCCAGAAAACACTTCTGATGTCATGAAATAAAGCCTTTTAAAGCGAGTTCCGATACTGCGCAATGCCCGAGGTTAAATTTTTATTGCTCCCACAAGCTCCCTTTACATGGACAATAAGCAGCCGTACAGATTGCACATCTGGCATGTCATCCATTGCTTTATCCATTTGCATGTTAAATATCTAGGTATGTTCTGGACCTCTTTTTGCCATTCCCAGAATTTTTTGCCACTACCGGGAAATGATATATTTAATCCAGCCAGCAAATTAAGGGTTGTTTGAAGGTTGTGTTAAAGAGGATCTGTCATCAATTTGAAAGTAACCAAAGTTTGTTCTTATTTTAGTCTCATTGCTCCAGAGTATTCTGATTTTTGTTTTCTTAAAATCTGCCATGTGGTTCCAGAAATATAGATCTTTTCATTCAGTACTAATTTTTATGGTCTGTGGTTCAGTTGAGCAGCAGGAATAAAATAATAGCCAAAACAGACAACTCTTCACCTGGTGACAGGTCCTCTTAAAATATGGCTGTGACGAACACATTTTGACTTTTTATTGTTTCAGTGAAAACATCTTGTACATTCCTAAAATTTTCATGCTCAGAAAACTTTCTCTGAATATCTTTATTGCATTCTCTTGGAAAAACTGCTACAGTATTTTATCTTCACAATGCAGGGTTAGTAGTTCATTCTTTTTTCCATGGGACAAATACTCGGTTTATATCCTGTAACCTTGCTTTTATTGCAGAGTTTCAGCCAATTTTATATACCTGTCTTATTTTTTTTTTCAAAGCTCAGGTTGCAGATACAAGGCTAGTAAGTCCATTTGAAGGTAAAAGTGTGAAATTATTATTGGAGAAATCATAAGCCAAACAAGTTAACGCAGAAGTTCATATTATATTGAATTGAAAGAAGCATTGTTAATTTAGTGAATGAGATAGGGAATGTTTGGAGCAAGGTAATGCAAACGTGGTGTGAATTATTATAATGAGGTACCATTATCAGATGTAAATAAAAGCTATATATAACGTGCATGTAAAATATATTTATTTACTCCCTAAGGTCCACAAGGACGCGCAGACGCTCCCAGGCCGGCCCATTATATCGGGTAGAGGTAATTATCTGGAGCATGTAAATAGGTGGATAGACTCCAAACTGCAACCGCTAGTGGAGGGGTTGCCATCATTTCTTAAAGATACGGGTGAGCTGTTGAGACGTGTGGATGGCTTGCATTTGGAAGATGATATGATGCTGGTGACAGGAGATGTGGAATCCCTGTACACCAGCATCAGGCATGAGGATGGCATTAGGGCTACAACATTCTTTCTTGGTATGTCCAATTTACCTATGGAGATTAAAGAGTTGGTGATCGAGTTATTGCGTTTTACCCTGACGCATAACTTTTTTGTTTTTAAGGGGTCTTTCTTCCTACAGCTCCAGGGAACAGCTATGGGGGCATCCTTTGCCCCTGCTTATGCTAACCTGTTCCTGGGGCTGTGGGAGAGAGACCTCTCCCTGCCGGATCGACAGATGCCGATGTGCCGCGTCCCCTTTTGGACGCGGTACATCGACGATATACTGTTGATCTGGCAGGGGTCCAGGGTTGATCTTGATTCCTTTATGCTATCCTTAAATAACAATGATTTAAATATCTATATTACCTATAAATATGATCCGGTATCAATAGATTTCCTTGATATAGTCTTGAAGAAAGATCATAGGGGTGAGATACAAACGGATATTTTCCGTAAGCCAACTGCTACCAATATGTTACTCCATGCATCATCTTCCCATCCGGGACATATGGTCCAGTCGGTTCCCACCGGACAATTCCTGCGATTACGCAGGTTGTGTTCGACCAATGAAGACTTTTTCAGGCAGGCGGAAGATTTAAAGGAAAGGCTACTTGAGCGAGGTTTCAGCAACCGAATGATCAAAAAGGCATTCAATAGGGCCAGATATTCATCAAGGGACACACTCCTATATGGTACAAAATCCAGGAAAGAATCGGGTAAAGTGAGGTTTGTTACCAATTATCATTCACACTTCCCGCGTATGCGTAAGATTCTAGATAAATCCTGGCATATATTGAAGGCTGACCCGGTCTTGTCGAGTCTCCTGCTGGATAGGGCTACTGTCGCGGCCAGAAGATCAAGGAATTTGCGTGATAAGTTGGTGCAAAGCCACTATGTGGGTGAGCCAATGGTCACCTTCCTTGATCAAATGGCTGGGAGTTGTGGTAGTACTCCGTGTGGTCGCTGCGTCGCTTGCCCAAACATTGATCGCACTGAAGTTTTTGTTACTCAAAATGGATCTCGAGAGTTCAAAATAAAAAAATATATTACATGTACTAGTAAAAATGTAGTATATTATGCTGTCTGCCCATGTAACATGATCTACGTGGGTATGACTACTAGACAGCTAAAAGTTAGAGTGCGGGAACATGTTTTGGGCATAGAGGCTGCAGCGACCGCGGAGGATATAACATCACTAAAGACTATTCCACGCCATTTTCGGAGATACCATGGCTGCGATGGCGGCCTTCTTAGAGTGAGGGGTATCGACATGGTCGAGACGGGGATCCGTGGGGGTGGGATTTCCAAGAAGTTGGCCCAACTTGAGTCCAGATGGATATGGACAATTGGATCAGTCCATCCATCTGGACTCAATGAAAACATCAGCTATGCCCCATTCCTATGAATTCTGCTCTGTGGGTAAACATCGCCTATGATTTGTGAAATCACTTTTTTAACTTTTCTTTTAATATTTTTATTATTGTAGTGTTGGGATCTATAAGGATGGATAAAGTGAACCATATATCTATGGACATCATATATATTCTAGCCCCTTGTGGGTGAATATTGCTATCAAGAAATGAAGAAGTCAGCAAGGATTATGATGAATATTGTGTATATTATATATATCCTTAATCTATTAATGATATGCAAGGATTATTGTTGTATGAAGTAATAATTGTTATATCTTATGGAAAAGAAATATATATGTTAATGCCCTTATAGATGGTTGCTGATCCTGTGTATAATTGGTAGTATGTGTATACTGCAATTAATGTGTTTTTTGTATGTTTTCTATGTAGTTGTGGGTCGGCGCCAGCGGCCCTGTACGCGCCTGTCCCCCTGTCACCGCTGCCCCTGTCCGCATGTGGCGTCTTTACATGGTGGGGCTGGCCCGCCCCAGCCACTCCCACTGTGTGACGCTGATGCTGACCGGCGTTGTGGTTGCCTCGGTGACAGAGCGCGTCACTTTCGGGCCGCGGACACGACTTCTGGTAACGCCGTTTTCGCGGCGTACGGGTACACTATTTAAGGACGCTGGTGTATACACCGGCTAGGCCCCTTGAAAAAGGCGGATCCGAAACGCGCGTCGGGGCGGACGCGCTAACCAGACACCTGCACACCTCCTGACCACCATTGCGGGTAATGATTAGTTTAGTATGGACGTTAATCTATACATTTAGCGGCTAATGCTGTAATGACTATTATGGTGTGATGTGAGTTTTGGTATATAGCGGCTGTTGCTGGTGATAACTCTTATAGCATGTTTAGTGGCCACTTTAGCTGAGATAAGTGGCTATGTTTAGATACCACACCATATAAGATCTATTACTATAGTGATCACGTCCATTATGTATAACGGTTAGTTTCTTGGTGGAGGAGGCATGATACAATAGTCACCGAATAAGAATTGTCTTAATCAGCTGTAGGATATGAGGACATAATAAATAATGTCCACCTTGAGATTGATATATTATTTTTCAGCAAAAACTGTCAATTTTTTGATAGTCAGATAATTATAGGTGTATAGGTTACACCTTCTGGTGCTGGTTATGTGCGTCTTTTTAGATGTGTAATCACAATATACATAAGTGTATGTTTACTTCCCCTTAATCCCCTAATTTCTGATATGTAATATTTTATCTATGGTTCTAAACAATAAAGTTGCTTTTTATATTAGTAATACAAGCCTTCTAATCATCGTTTTCTTTTGTGGGATATGTAAAATATTGTATATAGTTATACAGGGGGGTGCAGAAGTAAACATATAGTTTAACCCCTTTCCAACAATGGGCGTAAATTTATGCCGATGTCAGACTCCTTCCCTTTGATGTGGGCTCCAGCGGTGAGCACACATCTTTCCCGACACGTCAGCTGTCATGTGATCACGGGGCAACGATTGGTTGGCATGATAACCAGAGGTCTCCTGGAGACCTCTATGGTTGTCACTTCCTGATTGCTATTAGCGCCGTCCAATGGTCGGTGCTCATAGCAAGTAATTCTGCTACATACAGGTGATCTGATCATCGCCTCTATGTAGCAGTGCCGATTGTTATGGCAGCGTGGAGACTATTGAGTCATGCCAAAAGTTCAAAAAAAGTTAAGAATATAAAAAAAATAAAATATTAAAGTTCAAATCACCCCCCTTTCACCCCATTAAAAATAAAACAATTTAAAAAAATCAAACTTACACATATTTGGTATTGTCGCGTTCAGAATTACCCAATCTATCAATAAAAAAAGGATTACCCTGATTGTTAAACGGCGTAGCCAGAATAAAATAGTCAAAACGCCAGAATTTTTTTTTTGGTCGCCGCGACATTGCATTAAAATGCAATAACGGGCGATCAAAAGATTGCATCTGCACCACAATGGTATCATTAAAAACGTCAGCTCGGCGCACAAAAAACAAGCCCTCACCCAACCCGAGATCATGAAAAATTGAGACGCGATGGGTCTCGGAATATGGTACAATTTTTTTTTTTTAACAAAGTTTGGAAATTTTTTCACCACTTAGATAAAAAAGAACCTAGACATGTTTGGTGTCTATGATCTCGTAATGACCTGGAGAATCATAATGGCAGCTCTGTTTTAGCGAACCCAGTAAAAAAGCAAAACATAAAACAAGTGCACTTTTTTTGCAATTTCACCGCACTTGGAAATTTTTTACTGTTTTCGAGTACAGGATATGGCAAAAACCAATGGTGTCATTCAAAAGTACAACTTGTCCCGCAAAAAACGAGCCCTCACATTGACGGAAAAATAAAAAAGTTATGGCAAAAATAATGAAAATTCAAAACCAAAAATACTTCTGGTCATAAGTGGTTAAATAATAATTTAATTTTCATCATGTTATCATGTTACGTAATCTTTGGTAACTCCCCAAAAGACAAGGTCCATCTACCTAAGGTCTGGTAACTATTGTGGTAATTCAACCAGACCTTGTCTACTTATTCGCTTATTTAAAAAAAATGTGAACCGACACTGTGCATACAGTTGAAACTAGAAGTTTACATACACACATACATACACAAAAACGACATACTTTACATACATACATAAAAAGACACATGCATGTTTTTATCAATATCTGACATGAAATCAGAATAAAACTTTCCATTTTTATTACTTACGGCAGAGTCAAAAGTTTACACACATTAAGATTACTTTGCCTTTAAACAATTCTGGACTGCCCATATAATGATGTCATGTGTTTGGAAGCTTCTTGGAAGACCTCCATATAGGGTCTGCCGGAAAAATGCTCGGATTTCCCAATGACTCCCATTATACTCGCTATTCGAAACGAGCATCCAAGCATTAGGAGTTGCTCGGTTCGTGTAATGCGCATCCTGAGTGTTTTAGTGCTCACTCATCCCTAGTATTTATCTATTGGTTTGCAAGAGCAACCAGGTCTGAAATACAGGCTATTACTTATTCTGTTATATTCTTTAGGAGGGAACCAAACTATGGAAAAAGTAGACCCAGGGACACAATGCACATGGGAACAATGACTAGAAGGATATGCAGACATTCTTTTACATATATGAAAACCCATTCAGAGCTAGTTACAAAGGGATTAGCAGAATAAAGGCGATTGTAGTACTGTGTAGTCCGAGCTTTTGCCATGTAATGGGAAGACCTTTTATTTTTTCTAAACAAAGTCCTCTCTTCAAGGTGAGTGTGTATTGTAACAGGCCAGGGAGAATTCCACTTAAACATGAGTTGTCTTAACGCCAGTGTACCCAGTCTTTGAATATGGCTTCCCTTATTTCTTCTGCTTTATACTTCACATAACCCAATGTGTTGTGTATATGAAGAGAATTTCATGCATTGTGTAATGTTTACTGCAAGGTATAATAATGCATTTATATGCTATTTATTGCATTATTTAAGACCAGAAAAGTAAGTGAGTGCTGTGCGAAAGTTCTAAGGAAGTGTGGAAAAATGCTGCAAAGTGAAAATACTTTCAAAAATAGAAATCATAATAGTTTACTCTTATCAGTTAACAAAATGCAGAGTGAACAAAAAGAGAAATCTACATCAAATCCATATGTGGTGTGACTGCCCTTTGCCTTCAAATGAATTCTTCTAGGTACATTGCACACAGTCAGGGATTTTGTAAGATTTTATTCAGTTGTAAGAGTAACTAATAGAGATGAGCGACTTTGCCTTTTTTCCAGTTGAGTCGGGTTTCACGAAACCCAACTTTCGCAAAAGTCGGGTCGAACGAAATCGGCCGATTATCGTGAAAAGTCGAAGTCCGACTGAAACATGAAACCCAATGTAAGTCAGTGGGGAAGAAAAGTCGGCAGTGAGTGGAATACAGGAAACACGCCTAGAGTGCCCATTTTAATGCCAAAAACATCAATTCTTATTCCTTAAGCTTGTCAACCTTAATTTACTTTATAATAATAGTTAGGCATTGAAAACTGGGGGTTATTTGGCTAAAGTTGTGGGGGGGGTAGTGCTGGCTCCAGATTTTCGTGGGCCCAGGGCCAAAGAGTGTCACTGGGCTCCTTTAACACATGACACAATTCATGATCCTCTGATACGGCAGAGAAATAGCGGTACAGTACAATGAAAAATACTTAAATTCTTACATCACATGACTGATATCCATTTTAAATTCTCCAATAGCTCCAAAACAGACAGAATATTACTCCATACAGTATTATGGCCACCGCATAGTGCGCTATACAGAGTAATGAGGCCCATATATTTCTCCATACAGAATCATTGGTCCCATATAATGTTCGATACAGTATATGATGAGCTCCACATAATGCTACAGTATATGTTGTTCACCATGGATGAAGCTCTAGTGTATTATGGGCCCAAATAATGCTCCATATATAATGGGCCCCATTTCTAATGCTCCAGTGTATAATGGGCCCTGTAAATGCTGCTCCAGTGACTGATGTCCACCTTTGGAATGCTCCAGTGTATGGTGGGCCCCAGATATCATTCTCCAGAGTATCGTGCTCCCCAAAAATTGCTCCCAACCTTTAAAACAATTAAATAAGTCTCCTCGCTAAGGAATCCCTGTACTCTGGACTCCTCGTCGTCCCCATCTTCCATCTCTCTGCACTTGGACTGTTTAGGCAGAGGGCGTACAGACGTGATGTCATTGTGCTCTTTGACCAGAATGTCACCGTCAGGAAAAGTGTTTGGTTTCCGGGGGCAGTATGGTTGCAAAGCTGAACCTTAACGGAATGTCAAGAAGGGCACCACCAGGAGTGGAGCCTGCAGCTTAATTGGACTAGGCCCAAAGTATTAAGTGGTGTAAAAGCAGTCAAAAACTGGTTCTTTCATAAACAGGCGGCATAGCTCGGTTCACGGATGGGCTCCTCTTCTGAGTAGCAGACACAGTTACTAGGCCCAAAATGATTTTCAGGACAATATGCGGTAAAAAATTATTAGAAACACACATGGTGTAGCTCATTCACAGGTGTACTACACCGCTGGCTACCAGACACCGCTACTATGCCCTAAAACTGTCTATTGTCATTGAAAACCATTATTAATGTGAAAAAAAAATACGCTTTTGTTTAACGAAACGTACTCGAACAGCCGAATTTTAATCAAAGTGTTGTAGTTCGACGAACGGATCTAACACCGCCCCAAACAGCTAGAATTTGAACTTGGCCAACAGTTCCACTCAAACACCACTCATCTGTAATCAGGAGGCAGACTCAGATGGTCTCAGGCACAGTATGCATTCGACAAGATTGCAGAAAGTTGAGAAAGGGTACAGTATCACCGGATAACAGGTATGTATAGCATAGTTTAAACATTTAAAATCTCCGTGTTTATTTCCGTTGTCCGACAAAGACACTCACAGCCTCAGTATGGATTAGACATCAATCTAAAAAGTAGAAAAAAGGAAATGTTTTTGAAGCGTACACCAGTATACACTGTTGGGGTATTTTTAAATCTTCATATATATTTCTGTTTCAGTAAGACAGTCCAGACTCTCCGCAAGAGGAAACGAGATGGATAAAAGTACAGACATAAAGTCGAGTGATTGCAGAAATTTAGGAATTTCTAATCACGGGAAAAACTCCCGGGAGAATTCTCAGAGGCGATGCTGACCCTCAATTACTTTGTGTGTGGAGACAGCGAAAACAGTTCTTTGTGAAGAAAGGGTTGCTGTATCGCAGTACGGTTGATCCCATCACCGTTACTCATCTCCATCAAATTTTAATCACAGGGAGAGATGTAGACATGGTCCTCACTGCCTATCATGATCTGTCAGGTAACATTGGAGTGCAAAAGACAGAAGCCACAGGCTGTAGGCGATTTTATTGGATTGGCATGAGACGTCACATTTAAAAAATGTGGGCAGGAATGTCACACGTCTGTGAGTAGGAAAACTGTGAAAGCTGATGATAAACCACCACTGCATCTCATTGTGAGTCGACGTCCATAAGAAATGGAAGCCATTGATCATCTGAAGCTAGAGCCCGGCCAGCAAGACAGGGCATAGCTACGTCTTAACCATCATCTATCAGTTCACCAAATTTGAAGTGGCAGTCCCAGTGAAGGATCTGACAGCCCAGACTACACAGCGGAGGAGCAGGGAGAGGTAAATATTGCAAATGCTGGGGCCCTGACCAAGCAAGGGGGACCCACTCGTGGGCGTCGTTTCTGGCACTGGGCCCCTCATAGTACGCCGGTGTGTCTGATGGCGGGTGTGCACCCCCACCGTCAGAGACACTTGATTGCACTACTGAGGGACCCTGTGCCAGTGCCGGCGCCCAAGAGTCAGCCCACCCACCTGTCCAGGGCAATGGCACTCGCACGGTTGCGTGCGCTAGGTGGTGACCCCGGCCATGGGGGGGCAGCCCAGTTAGGGAGGTTTAAAAAATGGCATATGTTGGTGTTGGACATTCAGCAGCTGCAAATGGAGGAATTGGAGAAGTCCGAAGAAGAGGAGGACAAAGCGAGCCACTTTACTGGCAACCTATGTGTCAGCAGGGGAAGGTGGGACAAAATCCTTTGAAACCCATGCATGGTTCATTTTAATGAAGGTTAGATCATCAACATTTTGGGTCGACAGACGGGTCCTTTTTTCTGTCAGGATTGAGCCAGCAGCACTGAAGACTCTTTCCGATAGCACACTAGCAGCAGGGCAAGCGAGCTCCTGTAAGGCATATTGTGCCAATTCAGGCGAGGCGTCGAGTTTAGAGGCCCAATAGTCAAAGGGGAATGACCTGTGAGGGAGAACATCGATATGGGACGAGAAGTAGTTTGTAACCATAGTTGACAACTCCTGTCTCCTGTCACTTTCAATCGATGCAGTATTACCAGTCGTGTGAGCG
This sequence comes from Dendrobates tinctorius, assembly GCF_039654945.1. Classification (NCBI taxonomy): domain Eukaryota; kingdom Metazoa; phylum Chordata; class Amphibia; order Anura; family Dendrobatidae; genus Dendrobates; species Dendrobates tinctorius. The sequence continues at coordinate 12,544,924 of NW_027361717.1, read as the reverse complement.
GGACTTGAAAAATCAGTCCACAACATGGTCATGAAACCCCTGTCTCCAACGCCACTTCTGATGTGTGCACCACGAACACCTCTTCCATGTTGCCCCCTACGGCTCGTTGGAGAACCATCACCGCTGCTGTGTGCTGGGAATGCCTCAAACAAATGGTTTACCAGAGTTGCTTGTCTGTTAGTCAATATTAGGTCAAGGTTCTCCTGTGGCATGATGTTTTGGAATTTGCCTTTATAGCGTGGATCCAGGATGCTGGCCAACCAGTAGTCGTCATCGTTAATCATTTTGGCAATGCGGGGGTCCCTTTTTAGGATCTGCAAGGCATAATCTAACTTGTGGGCCAATGTTCCAGGTGTCATTGATGCGCTGCGAGTGCTGGGTGGAGGAGCACTTTCTGGCAAATCCACATCCCTCTAGTAACGTGCAAACCCTGTACCTGACCTTGCCACGCCAACATTTTCTCTTGCCCCACGAGAGAGAAGCATCCTCCTCCCCTAAATAATCATCCCCATCATCATCCTCCTCTTCCTCTTCTTCCTCCACCTCGTCCAGGAGAGGTCCCGGAGCAGACAGTGGCCGACTGTCATCAAGGCTTCCCGCCTCCTCTTCCTCATCCTCCTCGGCTGCAGACGCGTGCTCCTTAATGTGCGTAAAAGTTTGCATGAGCAGACGCATAAGTGGGATGCTCATGCTTATGATGGTATCGTCTGCGCTTACCAGTCGTGTGCATTCCTCAAAACACTGAAGGACTTTACAGAGGTCTTTCAGCTTCGACCACTGCACACCCGACAACTCCATGTCTGCCGTCAAAATGCCAGGCCGTGTATCCTCCCACAAATGCATTACAGCCTGCCTCTCAACCATGTGCAGGGTGGAGTTCCAGCTTGTTGCAACGTCGATAATTAGGCGGTGCTTGGGAAGTTGGAGCAATCGCTGCAGCTTCTGCATACAACTGGAGTGTACGGGCGACCAGCGGATGTGCGAGCACAGTCTTCGGACCTTCTGGAGCAGGCCTGTTAACTCCGGATAATTATTGAAGAACCACTGCACAACCAGGTTCAAGGTGTGAGCCAGGCAGTGGTATGTGTCAGAGTTTTGAAAGGGCTATGGCTGCCACAAAATTCCGGCCATTATCACTAACTACCTTGCCTGTCTCAAGATGTAGACTGCCCAGCCATGACTCAGTTTGTTGCTGCAAGTAGTCGGCCAGTACCTCCGCAGTGTGTCTGTTGTCGCCCAAGCACATCATCTTCAACACAGCCTGCTGACCCTTACCACTAGCTGTTCGATAGTGGGACACCGAGTGTGCAACACTGGCAGCTGCGGATGGAGTGCTCGTGCGACTGCTCTCTGTGGACGAGCTTTCACTTCTGGAGGAGGGTCGAACGCCTGCACCCAACTGTTTCCAATACCGTGGGCTAGGCAGCACTGTCCCACCGCCGCTGTCCCCTGTGGACCCTGCATCCACCACATTAAGCCAGTGCGCAGTGATGGACACGTAATGGCCCTGGCCATGCCTACTGGACCATGCATCTGTTGTGAGGTGAACCTTTCCACTCACTGATTGCTTGAGTGCATGGACAATGCGGTCTTTCACATGAAGGTGGAGGGCTGGGATGGCTTTGCGAGAAAAGAAGTGCCTACTGGGTAGGTCATAGCGTGGTACTGCGTAGACCATGAGTTCGCGGAAAGCTTCGCTTTCAACCAACCGGTAGGGCATCATCTCTAACGAGATTAGTTTGGCAATGTGAGCGTTCAAACACAGTGTACGCGGATGAGAGGATGAGTACTTTCTTGTCCTACTCATAGTATCTGGTAGGGTGAGCTGGACTTGAGAGCTGCATATGGTGGAACTAGAGGTGGACATGGCGGACTGAGAGACGGTTGATGATGGTGATGGAGTTGGTGTTCTTTCTGATGGCCTAGATTCAGTCTTTCGTAGCAATAACATTGTGACTCCCTGACTGCTTTTGCCTTACGATGACACCTCAACATTTGCTGCTGGTGGTGTGCTAACCGTTGGGCTTACAGTGGGGGAAATGATGAAGCGTTGCTGGCTACCTTCATTGGGAGCAGTTACACATGTGGTACGTGAGGTTTGGTAGTCCGTCCACGCTTGCAAGTGCATGGTGGTTCAATGTCTAAGCATGCAACTGGTATTCAAATTTCTCAGATTTTTCCCTCGGCTAAAGGTCTTTGCGCACTTCTTACAGATAACCTTTGCCTGATCATTAGGATTTTGTTCAAAAAAGTGCCACACTGCACTCTTCCTCCTATGGAAGACATTTTGAGGCCTTGCACGCTGTGCTAATTTGACCATCTGGCCTAGCTGTCCTGCAACTCTTTTGGTTTTTGTAACCCGTTTTTGGACTGATCCGGGCCTGCCAGATAACAGCTGTTGTGATGTGGATGCCTGCTGCGGATGCACCTCCTCCTCTTCTGAGCTTTTGGCAGCGGCACCCTCTTCCCCCAATGGATGCCAATCTGGGTCAACAACTGCGTCATCCATCACCTCCTCTTCAATGACATGTGCACCTTCCTCTGTGTCACCATGTAAGGTGCGGGAAGGCGCACCTGAGTTTCATCAGGGTCAGATTCTGGCTCAGTACACTGCGAGAACAATGTAGTGCTCTGAGTGAATGTACCAGCAGATAAATCTAGCAGTGGCTGTGCATCAGTGCACTTCATGTCAGATTCTTCTTGGACTGGGTAATTCACAATTTGACTTGATAACCCAGGCATGGTATGTGAAAAGAACTCCATGGAGTAATCTGTAGTGTATCCTGCCACATCCTTTACTTTTGGTAGGGGTGAAGGACACAAGGAAAGGTGTTGTTCCTGACCATGAGCCTCCAATGACGACTCAGTGCTTTTATTTTTTGAAAGTTCAGAAGAGTAGGCGATAGAACTGGAGGCTGTGTCAGCAATATAAGCCAAAACTTGTTCCTGAAGCTCCGGCTTTAAAAGCGGTTTACCTACTCCCAGAAAAGGGAGCCTTCGAGGCCTTGTGAATCCCGACGATGACGCAGGCTCAACACCTCCTGCATTAGGTGCTATTGTGCTTTTGCCACTACCAGCAGATCCACCACTACCACCAACACCATCAATACCAGCTGGCATCCCCCACCCACTTCCACGGCCTCTTCCAACACACTTCCTCATTTTTGGGAAAATGTACCCAAAATACCACCAGCAATATGGTATTGTAAAACAAGTTACAAGGTGTATATAGTATTGGGGAGAATTTGAATCTCCCTACAGACTTGAGGACACTGAACTATTACCTCAGGCCCAGTGTAGATTACACCTCAATATAACAGGCTGAAATTGGATGGTGTATACAATGTCTATATAGGACTGGGCAGAATTTGAATCTCCCTACAGACTTGAGGACACTGAACTATTATTTCAGGCCCAGTGTAGATTACACCTCAATGTAACAGGCTGAAATTGGATGGTGTACAAAATGTCGTTGGGTCGCCCTCCCAGGGCTGTGGGGTACTCGGTACCAGGCCAGTATCAGTAGGATGTGTCACAGCAGCGGGGACCCGGTCCGTGGCCCTGGGCCCCAAGTAATGGGGGAATGTAATGGTTTGAATGAATAGTTCGTGACGCCACCTGTGGTGTTCGGCAAGTGAGGGGTTAGGCCGACGCTGCATGCAGATCCTCTGGGGCTGGTGGTGTGTTGCAGACAAGATGGTGAAGCTCCCACAGGTGGAGCTGTAGCCCCAGGGCAATGTAGATGTGGGGGAAGAGGACAGGCACAAGCAGTGTAGAAGCTGGTACCCAGTTGTAGCGGGGCTGGATGCGTTGGCGCAAGAATGAATGGAGGACACCAGGGCTTGCAGTTCCAAAGCTTTACTCACAGTCTGTAGTACACACAGGTGCCTGCCTCCGTGCCGTGTCCCCCGGGTCACGGACTCAGTCAACCTCCAGGCAAGATGGAATGTTCCTTTCCAACGCTCCGCCAACATGTGCCTTTCTGAATGTCTCCTCTATAGCGCCTTTAAGTGTGAAGTACTCCCAGTACTGAGTTACGCTGGAGTGCCTCCTGACAGGTGTTCCCAAGAACTCTACTTGTACGGCAGACAGCTGTAGCCTGCTTCGGGGACTCCCTTCTCCTGTATCCTGGCTCACTATCCAAGTTGCTGTTGTGCCCCCAAGTCTTAGATGGGAGTAGTGCATTTACAGCCTACTACTCCACTGGTGTCTGCTGCAGAACCATTAGTGTCCATACAACCTCGGGACCGGGCCCCGGCCTTGCGCTTAGAACTTCTAGGCAGGGTTCTTCCTCTAACCCACGTCCTCTGTGTTCCCTTTTACTCCTTCGTTCCGTTCTAATCTCTCTCTCCTATGGAAGATCAGGTTTCAGTTCAATGATTTTTTCCTTCTTTCCTTTCCCGTGCCAGCAGACCCCGGTCACTCATGTCTGCTGCAGCACCTCCTTCCTCCATCCCTCTTCCAGGGATCTCCTTTCCTCATTCCTCTCTGAGTGGCTTCCTCTCCCAGACTGACCTGTAATTCTAAACCTTCCCGCTCTTTTGTGTATTCTCAACTCCACCTGCCTCAGGGGCGCCACATCTATATAGGACTGGGGAGAATTTGAATCTCCCTAGAAATTTTAGCAAGCTGACAGTGATGCTCTCAGTCCCAAGTATGGCAGCAGGCAGCCTAGTAAGCAGGACTGCTGCACACAAAAGTGTGGAAAAATGATCGCTTGGTAACTCGGCAAAAAAGAGGATAAAAAGTATTTTTGCTTTTAAAAAAGCACTTTGCACAGCAGTGTGAAAACAGCAATGCAGCTATCAGGGAGCCTTATTAGGCAGCCTAATAACCAACAGAGCTGATGCACCAAAATATAGCCTCCCCTTGCACTGCACACTAACTGTTGTGTTGTACAGGCAAAATCGCTAGCAGCAGAAGCAGTTTTTTGTATCTTCTTCCCTGCCTAACGCTCTCCCTTCAGAATCAGCAGCAGAGGCAGCTCTTCCTATGCTAAGATCAGCATAAGTAAGATGGCGGTCGGCATGCACGCCCTTTTATAGCCCCTGTGACGCCACACAAAGCAAGCCAATCACTTGCATGCCCTTCTCAAAGATGGTGGTGACCGCTGCCTATGTCATCGCGTTGCCCACAGTGTGCGTCCTCCATCATTGGCTGAAAAAGGGCGCTGAAGCATCATTTGAAACGCGAATTTGGCCGACCTCACGCTATGGTCGGGTTTCGTTTCATGAAACCCGACTTTTGCGAAAGTCGGCGACTTTTGAAATTGACCGACCCGTTTCGCTCAACTCTACCACAAACGAGAGGATTTTTATAAATATATTTAACTTTATTGCACATATATTATAAAGATATACATAGTATTTATGATGAGGTAGATAGAAAAATAGCAGCCAAGCAATAGTGGCATAATAAACAGATAGAAATTACAGTGCCAGACAGACAATAAGCATCTCAGGGCTAGAGTCTACAGTCAAACCGGGATCCAAAAATGTCAACCATGAACAACTCCCATATACTTTAGAAGGTAAACAGTCAGTTTCTATCATAAAGTATTATCTCAGCATGCTCGGTGTATCCAAATTATATAGATAAAATCTATGATATTATAATATCCCATCTAACTGAGCAATATGATCCAAACAAATTCCAATAGTAAAAGAGTTAAACGCTAGATCAAACAAAGAGCTGTTCAGCTATACCTAGTCAAAATGACTGTATTTATTTATTATTTAGTCTGGCACTGTAATTTCTATCTGTTTATTATGCCATTATTGCTTGGCTGCTATTTTTCTATCTACCTCATCATAAATACTATGTATATCTTTATAATATATGTGCAATAAAATTGAATATATTTATAAAAATCCTCTCGTTTGTGGTTATACTTCCACTTATTAGATATCCTTTTATGCTATTAGGAATGCTTTTTCTATATAAATTTCGATTCAGATTATTGTGTTTTTTGTTTGGTGTAAGCTTTTGGCCTGAGGGGATTTTCCGGTTGGCCACGGTATTGTTTTAGGTTTATAATCTATGTTATATTGTTTCTACAGACCCACCAACAGGTTTCATGGATTACAAGAAACGTGATAAAACCTGGGTAACGCAACTCGGGATGGTGTTTGGTGAGAGGCAGCCAATTGATAAAGACAGATCTGATATTAAGGACTTGAAACTGAATATTAGGGAGCTCCTGAGGAAGCGAATTAAGACCTGGTGGAATAAGGCCGCTTTAGAAAACTATCTACAAAAAGATATAATACTAAGAGGCCTGTGTGGCGCCCCTAAGGCTTCAGTCGCCACAGAGGTACTGCACCTTCTCCTAAGGTGTAGTGCCCCACCATCCAGGTAAGGTGGGAACTCCTGACCACGCTCCACACCTGCATTCCACACACAGGATAGGTCAGTGGGGCCACCTAACAGCTTCAGGCTGGGGGTTAGCAGAGCACCCTCGTGGAACCCTGCTTCGTAACACGAGATGTGCTGGGAGGCGGGTGGAGTGAGATGATATAAAAGAGTGGGAAGAGTGTGAGTTAGGGAGAAGTCAGTTGGTTAGTTGGAGAGAGAGGAGAGAAGATGGGTGTCTGAAGGACGTGCTGCAGCAGGTCCCAGTGATCTGGGCTGCTGGCACGAGAAAGACCAGAGAAAGAGACTGATAAGATTGAAAACCTAACCTTCCATAAGAGAGATAGAACAGATCGGAATGAAGGAGAATAGAAGGACGGTGGGAAGCTGGTTGAAGAAAGATAGAGAACCCTTCCAGTCCAGAGAGCGCAAAGGCCGGGGCCTGGTCCCCGAGGTTGATTAGATCTTTATGTCCGGCAACAGACACCGGAGTAGTGAGCCGCTGACGCCTTGCTCCCATCATAGACTTGGGACACAACAGCAACTGAATAGAGAGCCGGGACGCAGTGAGGAGTCCCCGAAGCAGGCTACAGCTGTCTGTCATACAAGTAAAGACTAGGAACACCTAGAGAGAGGCATTCCAGGGTAACTAAGTACTGGAGTGCTTCGCACCTAAAGGCGCATTGGAAGAGTCGTTCAGTAAGGTACATGTTGGCGGAGTATGGAAGGGAGAATCCTATCCTGCCTGGAGGTTGGCTGGAGCCCTGACCTGGAGAACACGGTACGAAGGTGGGCAGTTGAGTGAACTGCAAACAGTGAGTAAAGCTTTGGAACCGCATACTCGGGTGTCCTCCAGTTATTCCCGCACCACTACCCCTGGGTACCAGCCTCCATACCATTCTGCGCCTCTCCTCATCCATTGCACCTACACTGCCCTGGGACTACAGCTCCACCTGTGGGGAGCTACACCATCTTTGCTGCACCACACCATCAGTCCCAGCGGATCTGCATGCAGCGTTGGCTCAACATCTTACTTGCCAAACACCACGGGTGGCGTCACAAACTATTCTAATAAACTTTAACACCATTAACATCACCGCCATTGATATTGGGCGCCCAGGGCCACGGACCGGGTCACCGCTGCTGTGACACATTCCCACCTTGACACCGGCCCGGTACCGAGTACCCCGCTGCCCTGGGTGTGCGAGGGCGACCCACCTGCGTGTTCTTCTTTTTCCTACACTTGATATAGAAGATCCTTATTTTACTCTTCGGTGGGAGGAGACTTTAACTAAGTGCTCCCGTACTTTATTAGAACTGGTATTGACAAGAAAGCATTGGAAACTATAGAAAAGGAAATAGAGACAATACCCACTAAAATCCAAGAAACCTTATCCAGTGACGACTATAACAAATTTGATGGTTCACTGGAAGAGGATCTCTCTAAATGGGAGTTAGAAATACAAAACAACAAAACTAAGAAATACTTACGCGAACTATAGGATTATCAAAAAAAGCGAGTTTATCGCTGGCGTAAGAAGCAGACTAGTCATCAATCTAGATCACAATCAATTTCTAGTGTTTCCACCTTATCTGAAGGGGCATGTGGTGACAATTTTTTAGAACAAAAAGGTGGACCGGCCATCATGGGTGGTCCAACGGGCAATCATCTTCAACCTCCTTATACACCAATTGTAAAAAGGAAAAGACATACATACAACATGAGAGACTAGAGAAACGAGAGACATTAAAGGTAATCAACCTATCACAACATCCTTTATCTTTATCACAGATTGAGGTGTTATCGAGGGGTCTTTCATTTTCACCGGTAGAAGGCTCCGATCGTTTTACACTTGGTAAAGATCTCGAACTCTTCGCTCGCAAATTGATTCTCAAAAAATATTTTTCAGCTGGGGAATCTTCTACAAAATATGTGACTGAATCACAAGCTTTGAGTGATTTAGAATCACTTGCGGCAGAGAGTTCTTCTTCTGTAACTGTTGCCACCCCAGTGCATCTCCACCAGCGGTCTCAAGTATTTCCCCCCTTGTCGGCCTGTCCTCAGGTGGAGATTTTTGTTAAGCTGGTCTGGGAGGACCTAGATAGGCTTGATCCACACATCCTTCATGATAATTTATCTTATCATCATAGGAAAGCTATCAAAACTCTAAAAAATCTGAGGGATGTAGTCATCAAACGTGCCGACAAGGGGGCAATGTTGTTATCTGGCCTGTGGAGATGTACGAGGTGGAGGCATTCAGGCAATTACACAATAAAACGTGTTATCAACGCCTAGACTGTTTGCCTACATCCAAATACCAAATGGAACTCTCTCATATTCTAGACAATGGGATGGAAGATAATGTTATCTCCTCTAAAATGCGAGAATCACTTCTACCGGAATTTCCGGTAGTCCCCACGTTCTATCTGCTACCCAAAGTCTACCTCATCATAAATACTATGTATATCTTTATAATATATGTGCAATAAAATTTAATATATTTATAAAAATCCTCTCGTTTGTGGTTATACTTCCACTTATTAGATATCCTTTTATGCTATTAGGAATTCTTTTTCTATATAAATTTCGATTCAGATTATTGGGTTTTTTGTTTGGTGGAAGCTTTTGGCCTGAGGGGATTTTCCGGTTAGCCACGGTATTGTTTTAGGTTTATAATATATGCAACGCTCTATTAACTGGCCTCCCCATTACTCGACTATCCCCTCTCCAGTCTATCCTTAATGCAGCAGCCAGGGTCATCCATCTGGCTAATCGGTACTCGGACGTGTCCGCTCTTCACCAGTCCTTACATTGGCTGCCCATTCATTACAGGATCCAATTCAAAGTACTTGTTCTAACCCACAAAGCTCTCCACAGTGAGGCAACCCCTTACATCTCCTCCCTTAATTCTGTCTATCAGCCTAGCCGATCACTGCGCTCTGCAAATGACTTTCAACTAACCTCTGCACTAATCCGTACTTCCCACTCCCGACTCCATGACTTATCCCACGCTGTGCCAATCCTCTAGAATGCTCTACCCAAAAAAATTAGGACCATCCACAACTTGCACAGTTTCACGCGTTCCCTCAAAATACATTTGTTCAGAGCGGCTTATCACGTTCCCTAATCAAAGTCATTTTATGTGTGTATGTGTGTGTGTGTGTGTGTAGCCCATTCACAATCTCTATCCATCCCCCACTCCTTCAAGATGACTGGACCATCATTGTAAATATACACCTGTACTTTGTATCTCCCCCACCTCATTGTAGATTGTAAGCTCTCACGAGCAGATTAGTTTTATTTTGCTTTAATTATTGCTATGTTAACGTTGTTACTTTTGACTTGTGTTTGAAATTGTTAAACTGTAAAGAGCTGCGGAATATGTTGGCGCTATATAAAGATTATTATTATTATTATTATTATTATCTTGGCCTAAATGAAAGAATTGTGGCCAAAAATCCATATTTTTGATATGGAAACAAGGCCAAGTGACTCAGGAATGCACAAAAATAGGAACTGGTCTGTAGAAAAAGGAACGAAAGTGCTCTGGACTGATGAGTCAAAATGTGAAATATCTGGCTGTAACGGAAGGCAGTTTGTTTGCCTAAGGGCTTGAGAGTGGTACAATAATGAGTGTCTGCAGAGTGCAGCATGGTGGAAAGCCCTTAGGCTAGTTTCACATTAGCGTTTTTTTGCGCAGCGCATCGTGCGCAGTCCAAACGCATACAAAAAACGCATCTAGCATTTTGCATGCGTTTGCTTATTTTATGCGCATGCGTTTTAACCAGTTTGTTGCCATGTGAACTCTTAAAACGCATGCGATTTGTAACGCTGATGTACGCATGTCTAAGCGCACGCCAGCGTTCCCATAGACTGTAATGTTTTTTTTTGTGCATTCCGTGCGCTTTTGTGCGCATGCGTTTTTTTGACACAGGTTGGGCGCACAAAAAATGCAACAGGGTGCGTCTGGCGCGCATAGGCGCACACTGCAAAAAAACGCATGCGCACAAAAACACGTACAAACGCTAGACCATGCGCACCCATGTTAAACATAGGGGCGCATAGCGCATGCGCATGTACGTGCACGATGCGCTGCACACAAAAGTGCTAATGTGAAACCAGCCTTACAAGTTTGTGGCTGCATTTCAGTAAATGGAGTTTAGGATTTTGTAAGGATAAATATTGTCCTCAATGCTGATAAATACAAGCACTTATCCATCAGGGAGGCATCTGATTCACTACAAACTTATTCTCCACCAGGACAACGACCCGAAAAATACAGCTAATGGTAATAATGACAAATCTTAAGTGTAAAGAAAAACAATGAGGGCTGGAAGTTATTATACGGCCCCACAGAGCCCTAATCTCAACATCCTTGAGTTTTTCCAGGACTACATGAACAAACAGAATCATTTGCACAATCCTACCTCTACAGAAGATCTTTAGTTAGTTCTCCAGGATGTTTGGAACAACCTCACTGCCAAATTCCCATCAGAAATTGTGTACAAGTGCACCTAGAAGAATTGATGCTTTTTGAAGGCCAATGGCGGGCACACCAAATATGGGTTTGGTTTAGATTTTGCATTTGTTCATTCATTTTACATGTTGCTAACTGATAAAAATAAATTTATTAACACATCTACACTCACTGGCCACTTTATTAGGTACACCATGCTAGTAAGGGGTTGGACCCCCTTTTGCCTTCAGAACTGCCTCAATTCTTCGTGGCAGAGATTCAACAAGGTGCTGGAAGCATTCCTCAGAGATTTTGGACCATATTGACATGATGGCATCACACAGTTGGCGCAGATTTGTCGGCTGCACATCCCTGATGCGAATCTCCCGTTCCACCACATCCCAAAGATGCTCTATTGGATTGAGATCTGGTGACTGAGGAGGCCATTTGAGTACAGAAAAACTCATTGTCATGTTCAAGAAACCAATCTGAGATGATTCGAGCTTTATGACATGGCGCATTATCCTGCTGAAAGTAGCCATCAGATGTTGGGTACATTGTGGTCATAAAGGGATGGACATGGTCAGCAACAATACTCAGGTAGGCTGTGGCGTTGCAACGATGCTCAATTGGTACCAAGGGGCCCAAAGAGTGCCCAGAAAAAATTCCCCACACCATGACACCACCACCACCAGCCTGAACCGTTGATACAAGGCTGGATGGATCCATGCTTTCATGTTGTTTACGCCAAATTCTGACCCTACCATCCGAATGTCGCAGCAGAAATCGAGACTCATCAGACCAGGCAACGTTTTTCCAATCTTCTACTGTCCAATTTCGATGAGCTTGTGCAAATTGTAGCCTCAGTTTCCTGTTCTTAGCTGAGAGGAGTGGTACCCAGTGTGGTCTTCTGCTGCTGTAGCCCATCTGCCTCAAAGTTCGACGCACTGTGCGTTCAGAGATGCTCCTCTGCCTACCTTGGTTGTAACGGGTGGCAATTTGAGTCACTGTTGCCTTTCTATCAGCTCGAACCAGTCTGCCCATTCTCCTCTGACCTCTGGCATCAACATGGCATTTCCGGCCACAGAACTGCCGCTCACTGGATTTTTTTTCTTTTTCGGACCATTCTCTGTAAACCCTAGAGATGGTTGTGCGTGAAAATCCCAGTAGATCAGCCCTTCTGGCACCAACAATCATGCCACGTTCAAAGGCACTCAAATCACCTTTCTTCCCCATACTGATGCTCGGTTTGAACTGCAGGAGATTGTCTTGACCATGTCTACATGCCTAAATGCACTGAGTTGCCGCCATGTGATTGGCTGATTAGAAATTAAGTCTTAACACACAGTTGGACAGGTGTACCTAATAAAGTGGCCAGTGAGTGTATGTTTGAAAGCATTCCTACTTTTCATGCACTATATAGTTGAAGGAGCAGTTGTCATGCATACTTACTGACACAGTTCAATCACACGGCACTTTGAGAGCACAATTCCCATCATCAGTGCAAATCCCTGAGGTTGGACTCCCAACGACGCATTGGATCGTTGACATATGATGTTTTTGGGATTACTTCTTTCAATAAATATGAAAACAATATAGATAAGGAAGTTAAAATACAGAAGTTGTAATTTCGGTGTTTTTGACCCTGAAAGGTTTTTTTTGTTTGTTTTTCTATGTATTGTGGCCATATTGGAGCCTATTGCAGTGTATCAACAAACCCTTTTCCTACAGCAGTAATGTCTGTTCATCTAGTAAAGCCTATTCCATTGAATTAGGGTCATCAAACCGTACACAAGTCACCTGAGCATGATCAAAAAGCATTTACAGGAAGGTTAGACAGTGCTGCAAAAGAATATACCTAGATTAGGAAGCTGAACTGATGGGCTATATGCTTAAATGAATATAAATTAGCTGATAACGTCCCAGAAAAAATAACATTTCCCTCTTCTTTGTTATTTTATTCTATTTTATAGATCATTGGTTTTTTGTATCTGTAATGCTCTCGTATCAGGATATACGGAATCAGTCAGCATGGATATATCATTCTCTTACTATCTAGAATGATATTAAAACCATGCAGCATTTTTTTATCCCTTTTTAAGCAAAAGCCTCCCCCCCTCCTCTATTTGCTTATCAGTGTATCCACCATTACATTTCTAAATGAAATTGTAGGTTTCCTTCTCTTTCTCTCATTCGTATACCAACCTTCCCCTTCCAAATTCCAAGATGTGGAACAGAAGTGAGGAACGCCTTTTTTCGCCTGAAAATGGGGACTTAGATTCAATTACAGATAGACACGGAGCTTCCATTTGCATAGACTGTCCTCCATTAATATCCATTTGAAGGCCAAACTTAAGACAAAACTAAATATCTTGAACATAGAATTTTTTAAAGATTTATTATATTATTCAGTTTCATATTATTATCTTCAGCAGGATTGTTACATCTTGTATTAATATAGCTATTATAGTGTTGAAAGATTTTCTTTATGTTTACCTTTAAAACGGCTTTGTACTTTTTTAGATTGCATTGTTTTACATATTTTATTATGCTACTCGTATTATTTTATTATTGCTATATTTTTACTATTACTTTCCGTTTTATTTTGAAAAACAAGATTATCTTCAAAAGCAGGATAGGGATATACAAGTCATATAATGCCAAAAATAGTGATATCCCTCATGGACACACACAAGGCAGCTACGGTAATTCTGAAAGGATAGCTGCAACACCCAATTAGAGTTGAGCGACTTTGCTCGGATCGGGTTTCGTGAAACCCAAATGAAACAAAATTTGAGTCGGATGAAATTGATCCGACTAGGGCAAAAAAAGTCGGAGTTTCATCCACTCAATGCCGACTTTTATTTCCCATTGACTTGCATTGAGGTCAGGTTTCGGACGAAACTCCGAATTTTTTTGCTCTAGTCGGACCAGTTTCATCCGACTCAAATCTTGTTTCATTCGGGTTTCATGAAACCCGATCCGACCAAAGTCGCTCAACTCTCGTTGAAAGTAGAGTTGAGTGAAACGGGTCGAAAAAATTGAAAAGTCGCCGACTTTCGCCAAAGTCGGGTTTCATGAAACAAAACCCGACCTTAGCGTGAGGTCGGCCACGAGGTCGGCGACTTTAGCGCCAAAGTCTTGTTTCAAAAGATGCTTGAGTGCCCTTTTTGCAGCCAATCAGGAAGAACGGACACTGTTGGCAACGTGATGACTAAAGTTGGGCGACTTTGGTCGGATCGGGTTTCGTGAAACCCGAATGAAACAAAATTTGAGTCGGATGAAACTGGTCCGACTGGGGCAAAAAAAGTCGGAGTTTCATCCACTCAATGCCGACTTTTTTTCCTCATTGACTTGCATTGGGGTCGGGTTTCGGATGAAACTCCAACTTTTTTTTGCTATAGTCGGACCAGTTTCATCCGACTCAAATTTTGTTTCATTTGGGTTTCACGAAACCCGATCCGACCAAAGTCGCTCAACTCTACCCAAAATGTAATAGTATAAAATAATTAAGTACCTCTTCGCACCCCACATTTCTAACTCACTACAGAACATAGAAAGTCCATAAAGAATATATGCTGCTTTCTTACCCACACATAACTTTTTAACAAGCTTAAATTTATTTTTTTTTACTTTTAGTTTTCTTGAAGCAAGTAATATATGACCCAGTTTGTAGTGTTTGGACAATCCTCAGAAGTTCACTTGTCAATAATTCCCCCTTCAACGTTCCGGTTGTGAGCGGGGAATGAAGTTCCATTGTCATCAGAAGAAGACCGAACAGTAATTATTCAGGTGAGATGGAGTAGATGGCTCTCTAGACACAAGGAAAGTGAGGAAAGATCAACCATACAATTGGGAAACTTGTCAACTTCAAAGTGATGTGCAATCTGTGGGCAGCATGTTATAGGGCAGGAGAAGCTAAACATTGATATAGGGTTTATGATAAAAAAATAAATCAGTAAAACTTATATTAAAACTTTTATTTTATTTATTTAAATCCCTGCACATTCTGGGATCAGAAGTCAAGATGGCTGTCCCTATGAGTGACTTAAAGCTTTTCCACATTAGAGTGCTTAGATACATAGCTGTCAGTCACTGGTTAGGGCCACCTCCTTGACTGTTAAGGTCAGAAGAGCAGAGACTTCAGTGAATAAAATGTCAGCAATTACACTAAACAAATTCCCCAATGTACTAAACTGAGATGAGCGGGATGATTTGCAGGACACTGGTCCAATGTCCAGGTCAGTGGTACCTGTCCGCTAGACGCGAGGCCCGCAAATTTCTTACCTTTTGGTATTCTGGGTGCAGTATTTGATGTGGTGCAATGACATCTGTATGATGTGACACTCAAATGATGTTGCGCCATCATCCATGGCTGATCAAATGCTGCACCAGGGATGCTGGAAGGTAAGAGATTCGTGAGCCTCTTTTTTATTCACCAGGTACCCCTGACATGAAACCTGGATCAGAGTCCCACAAATAGATCTGCTCATCTCTAGTGCTGAACAGTGTACCCAGAATAAAGGCCAAAGGCATGTGATCACATTATGAAAAATTCATGCTGATGACGGGGCACCTATACATGAACCCAACATGGGTCTGACACAAAAATCTACTCAACAGGGGAAGCTGCTGGAAGTGGGGATGGCCTTATCATGCATTTGGAGGAAATCCCATTTGGAGGATGCGTACTCAGGCAAACAGAGGCCATTTTGTAGAACATATGGGCGCTACAGATAGGAGTCACATGACTCCATAAATCTAATGTGTAATGACTATAAAATGACGCTCACATAAAGCACATCTCTTCCAGTGAAAAGCAAAGCCGGGTGTAACTGCCCCGACCTACAAATAGATTAATAAAGATATGACTGTTAAATACAAAGTGGAAAGAACTCTTCCAAAACTAGCCTGGTCCTCAAAGGGTTACATTCTGCCATTTAAATAAAAATATTCCCAATTTACGTCACCGAGTAGTAAATATATTCTGGTCTTGGGACAGACCTGCAATACCTGGTAATCATGTTCTTGGAGGCTGTATGGATTATAGTAATTGCTGTGACAGCACTATGGACATTTTGTATTTGTCTATGTTTCCCTTGGAGCACAGCAACAGGCTTATTATATACACCATATATTGCAAGAAATGATACCTACAAGATTTGTTTGGTTACCTTAGAAATCAGCATAGCTGAGCTCCTGCATCATTTATTTAGAACCTATAGAAAAAGTGAGCAAATTGCAATTCTCCCCATATACTGTTCATGAAAAAACACCAGGCACAGACATTGTCCAGATGACGAGGTCATTAAGCTGTCAGCACACCCATCCTGACGAGGGCATATCTTTACATAAAAATGTGTCCGATAGGATTACTGCCTGTCACAACCTGCGATATCATATTTTTTAAAGGATCACTTACTATTACATTTTGTTTCTATTTACAGCAGATAAATGCTCGATATTAGCACCTGCGAGAAGCCACTTCAGGGTAGGGAGATGATTATAGTGCTCCTCAATGGGATTGCTAAAATAAAATATTTAGAACATGTCTGCCCCTATAATTGCTTATTTGTCCTACATTTGCCCTGGTAGAACTTTTTAAACATTGCCATACATGTTTGTGAATGATAGAGATCACTGACTCTGTGTGTTTCACTTGACTTCTGAACTTTTCATTTTCTGTGCTCTTAAAGTGTTCGTGTTTCCGATAACACTAAGATTAAGCTGTCCTGTAAGTGGCCATGAAGCATCACACTATTTCTGGCCATTATATGACTTGTACACTGCATTTTTTCACTATTTGTCCCCTCGGCAAGCCTATCTTTAATTTACAGTTCTCTGAACTAGTAGGCGGAGACCAGATGCTATAATGTCTTCCTTACTCAGTAAGCAGTGATGAATTCCTGCTTTTGTTTCCCTGCACGACACAGTGAGAAGCAGCAGCAATACAGAAGATGTTCTACAGCAGTACTGAGCAGTGTGGCTGTGAATCCAGCACTAAAGTGAGGTAAAACAGTTGCTTGAAGATACAGATTTACCTACAGCTTGATCTCCCTGCCTCTGCCCATGTCTGTCTGTTACTGTGCTAAGTGCTCCTCACTCCTGCTCTTCTGCCTTCACTCTCCATAGCCTATAACAAGAGCTGTAACCTCACACATCAGTGTACTGGAAGATGAATTTGAGCTTTCTTTTGTCAGAGTGGATCAGGAATTCAGAAGCTAGTAGGAGGTGAAGAGATGGCTCGCAAGTGTAGGAAAAAAAAGACGATTTCTCCAATAAGTATTTTTTAAAATTGTTTGACAGGTTTTTTTTCTTTACAGATCACAATCTTACTTAAAAATATAAATTAGAAATGTTTTTTCACACTGATGACTAAGACTTTTTTAGACTCCTACTTCCTGTAGTTCCAGGAAATCCACATGTACATTAGCCACAATGTACTAGTACTTTAATACTAGAGGATAGGACCATCCCTAATAGGGTCACCATGATGAGGTCAGATGGCATTTACGCCTTTTCTCTCAAAATTATGTTACAGTAACTAAGCACCCTGCATTATTTTCATGTACTATTAATGTTTAGTTATTTACTGCAGGATATTTGTTTATTATTTTTTTATCTTGGGTTTTATCTGTTTAGTGGTCAAAGTGAACATGCGCTTCATTGCATGCACACCAGCGCATTCCAATTCATCTTTAGGTTTTTTCTTTCATTTTTTTACCTTTTGTGCAAATAAATGTGTGGCCTCCCTTTTCTTTGAGCTGGACATTATATTAATGTTGTTCTCCTTGCCTTGATGTCCTTTAGCTAGGTCTCAGTCCTTCTCAGCCCTTATCCACATGTACGTCACTTGACAAATGGTAAGGTTTTAATACTAGAATTTAAGACCATCCTGAATAGGATCACCTTGACATGGTGGGATGACTTTTAAGCTTTTTTTTTTATCAAAATTATGTTAACTAAGCATCCGATATTATTTTCATGCACTATTTCTGTTTATTTATTTCAGGGTATTTGCTTATTGTTTTTATCTTGGGTTTTATCAAATTAAAAATCTTGCATTTTTTCACACAGGAAACTAAGACTTTTTTAGACTCCTAGTTCCTGTTGTTCCAGGAATTCCACATGTACATTAACCACAATGATCAGTCTTTTACTAGTGCAACGGTCATTAATTTGGTGGTAGCAGGGTCCACTGTAACATCATTTATTGTGATTGGTGAATTCTGTATCAGATCTATATAGGCACGTTACACTGTGCTACATATTCTCAAAAGTTGTCACGTTCAGTTACGAAATGAGCCATTCCTTAATGATTTTGATCTCCTGAATTCAAATCTGACAATGAAAATTTTTAACTAACACTCTGTAGCGCTATAGTATGAAAATATTACTGCTCACGGCTCACGATGCTAGCGGAGTTCTCACCGAAGTCACCGCAGTTCAGTCTGGCTCGAAACAGAGCCTCAGTGACCAGAGGTAACCTCTATGACGTCACCGCCAGTCACTGACGCTGCGTTCCCAGCAGCTCAATCACCAGTGGTTCTCAGCTGGGACGGTCGCATCTTGGCACCATCCAGGTTGAAAACTAATTATCCCCCAGACATGGATTACGGTGTGGGACAGAACGACCGACAAGTGTGGGATACTTTTGGTTTTTCATTTTTGTTTTATTACAGGAGAATGAGGGCTTCAGTGGAATAGCCGTTAGGTGAGTATAATAGTGTTTTTTATCTAATATATAAAGCTCAAGTGTGTGTATGTATGTATATATGTATGTGTGTATGTCCGGGATTGGCATCCGCATCGTCGCAGGTACAGCCACAAAATTTGGCACAGTCACACGTCTGGACCCCGAGAGCGTCCTAGGCTATGTTGTGAGGCGAAATTTTAACCCCACGCGTTCCAATTCACCAAACAATTTTGCCCCTATCTACATAATGGGAAAAAAGTGTGTGTGCATCAAGCCCCACCCCTCATTATGATGTCATAACGGCCATGGCGACGCTGATGTCATCATAGGTTGCAAGCCCCGGCGCTCATTATGATGTCAAAATGTTTGATTATGGGATGGAGGATGTGTGATGGGTATATGGGCACTGGACTATGGGATGGAGGATATGTATGATGGGTATATGGGCACGGGACTATGGGATGGCGGATATGTATGATGGGTATATGGGCATGGGACTATGGGATGGAGGATATGTATGATGGGTATATGGGCATGGGACTATGAGATGAAGGATGTGTGATGGATATATGGGCACTCGACTATGGGATGGCGAATATGTTTGATGGGTATATGGGCATGGGACTATGGGATGGAGGATGTGTGATGGGTATATGGGTATGGGACTATGGAATGGAGGATATGTATGATGGGTATATGGGCACGGGCCTATGGGATCGTGGATATGTATGATGGGTATATGGGCACGGGACTATGGGATGGAGGATAATTATAATTTGCTATAACTAACCACAATTAGTTACTATGCTCGGGCAGCGCCGGGCTCTTCAGCTAGTTTTTAAATAAAAAAGAAAAACTGTGTTTTTTGTTTTATTTCTAATAAAAGACTTTATTCTGATTTTGTCTTTATTTACCATGTAACTATAGGATTAGTAATGGATAGATGTCTTATAGATGCTTCTCTATTACTAAGCTTTGGGCTTGATGTCACCTGACAATACAAAGGTGACATCAACCCCACAAATAAAAACCCTACTTGCCACCCTACAGGTCAAATGGAAAGAGCTGAGCAAAGCACCAGAATTGGTGCATCTAATAGATGTGCCTTTTCTGGGTGGCTGCAGGCTGCTATTTTTATGCGGAGGGCTCAATATGCATGGCCCTTTACCAGCCTGAGAATACCCGCCCCCAGCTGTGAGCTTTAGCAAGGCTGGTTGTCAAAAATGTGGGGGACCCTATGCCTTTTTTTAATTATTTATTTAAATATTTTTAAAAAAAAAAAACAGCGTGTGGACCCCTCTAATCTTGATAACCAGCCTTGCTGAAGCTAACAGCTGAGGGTTGCTGTTAGTTTTGGCTGGTTATAGAAAATACAGGGGAACCCACGCCATTTTTTTCATTTATTTATTTATAGCACAGGCGGCGGCTGATGAATATCCCCTTCAGCCGCTCCTGCTGTCAATGTTATTAGCGGCAACAGGGGTAGTCTGATAGGAGTAATAGTCCCATCAGCCTCTGCCTGCTGCCTCTTTTATCACTTAAATATAACTCTCATCATTCTCCCCTATTCTCGCCGATCGCTGGCATAGCAGGGAAGAATTATGAGAGCTGTGTTCAGCACCCAGCACTGGGGAACAGCACTTACTGTAACGCTTCTTCCCTGGCACCCGTCTGTGTGGTATTGATGCGGCACACGCATGTCACACGTGTGCAGCAAGTATTACACACACAGACACTGACAACTCTGGTCCCAGAAATAACAGGACGTGTGAAAGAGACCTTATAGCGGGTTTTTGTTTGGCCGCTGTCACACACTAAAAGACGCTTTTTATTGCAAAAAATAGTTTTTGCATCACCTCATTTTGAGAACTATAATTTTTGAATATTTTGGCCCACAGAGCCATGTGAGGTCTTGTTTTTTGCGGAACGAGATGACATTTTCAATGGTACCATTTTCGGGCACATAACATTTTTTGATCGCTTTCTATTCCTATTTTTGAGAGGCAGAATGAGCGAAAACCAGCAACTCATTAATTTCTGACTTACCTTCAGAACTTCCATTAAACTGATGACGTTGCATGCCACAAGATCACTCTCCATGAAGAAGTATTGGAAAAAATGTTATCATGGTTGCAGAACAAAGAAATCTCACCCGCTAGGAGATTACACAACTCTAGCCTGGAACCTAAGGGCCCCGTCACACATAGCGATCTCACTAAGGAGATCGCTGCTGAGTCACAAGTTTTGTGACACAACAGCGATCTCACCAGCGAGATTGCTGTGTGTGACAGCGATCAGCGACCGGCCCCCCTGCCGGTATCGCTGATCTCTGTAGGAAACCGCTGGACATTTCTTTTGTCGCTGGTCTCCCGCTGGCCAGCACGCATCGCTGCGTGTGACAAGTGGGAGACCAGCGATCTGCTGGTAACTAACGTAAACATCGGGTATCCAAGGGACGTGCGTCCCTTAGATACCTGATGTGTACATTAGTTACCAGCGCGCTGATGCAGGGAGCTGGTAACTAACGTACACATTGGGTATCTAGGGACGCACGTCCCTTGGATACCTGATGTGTACGTTAGTTACCAGCTCCTTGCATCAGCGCGCTGGTAACTAACGAACACAGCAACGCCGCACGCTCAGCGTCACTGTGCTGATCGCTGGTGAAGCTGTCTGTGTGACAGCTCACCAGCGATCACATAGCGACTCACCAGCGATCCTGACACGTTGATACCATTGTCGGGATTGCTGGTGAGTCGCTATGTGTGACTCCAGCTTAAGAGCTCAGCCTTAAGCCCCAGTGACACACCGCGAGATCGCTGCTGAGTCACAAGTCTTGTGACGGAAAAGCGACCTCAGCAGCTATCTCGCTGTGTGTGACACCTATCAGCGACCGGCCCCCCAGCCGGGTATCGCTGATCATTCAGGAAGTTCCTGGTCCTTTTTTTGATCGTTGGTCTCCCGCTGGCCAGCACGCATCGCCGCGTGTGGCAGCGGGAGACCATCGATCAACGAGCTCCCAGCACTGTAAGCAGACGCTGGGAGCTGGTATACAAGGTAAACAGTGGATAACTAAGCTCGCGCGTGGCTCAGTTACCCGCTGTTTACCTTGTATACCAGCTCCCAGCGAGAGCACGCTGGTATCTAGGGTACACAGCGAGTAACTAAGCGACACGCTTCGTCGCTGGTCCTAATCGCTGGTGAGATCTGCCTGTTTGACAGCTCAGCAGCGATCCTGACCAGGTCATATCATTGTCGGGATCGCTGGTGCGTCGCTTAGTGTGATGGGGGCTTTACTCTTGGGCAGATCCAAATCTCTAACAAGATTATTCAGTTCACTTTGTTTTACAAGGTGTGGTTCAGTTGAGGTTGCTGACTGAAAGTTTGGGTCATTAGAGGACGGTGCTTCATGACACCAAGTGCCCTCTTCTTCTTCATTTTACTAGACTGAAATGTTTCTGCTTTTGGAACCAGCAGTTCTTTTGTATGTGGTACTGGGCGTATTGCATTTGTAATGTTAGGATACTGTAAAGTCCACTTCCTCTTCCTTGAAACATCTTTCCTAATGGGGGGCACCATGCAGAAATAGCAGTTGGCATAGATTGTTTCTTCCAACGCAACCACTGGCTAGGATGTGATGCACATCTATTGCAGCACATGCAGTATGTGGAGCCTTGTCGTGATCTCATATTCTGTAGCCAAAATACATGTTGTAGGCTTTCCTTATCATTGTAGTCAGGTTTCACTTTCTATACAAAAAAGTGACTTCTCCGATTATGTAGCAAAAGTATTCCCTTTGTTAATGCAAGAACGAGGCATATTTGAAAAAACATATAGAAACATGTCAATATGTTAATAAACTAAGTTTAGAAATCCTAAAACTGTATACCCTACACCTAGAGAATATATAAAAGTAGGTGATGCAACTGTAATTAGGATTACGTCATCACAGCTGAGATGGTGTCTTTTCACCCGAAGATGATAGCATACTGAAGGCAGAATAGACAAAATAGTTGATGTAATAGACTAGCTACAAACAATTTTATTAATGATGGTGAAATAATCTTTAATTAACACATCAATAGCATTTGGCCTGAGTTATAATTCTCTATCCAACACAGTCCACCAGTATTAACTTCCTGGACACATACAGTGCTGGCACTGTATATATGCAAAGGCACTGATGGCATTTTAGCTATTGACCTATACACCAAGCCTACAGACCGGAATAGTCTCCTGCACTTTGTCAGTTGCCATCCACCAGCCATAAAGAAAGCAATTCCGAAGTCTCAGTTTAAAAGGATAGACAGAATAGTCTCTGACACACAGCTAAGGGAACAGAGATTGACAGATATGGAGAACAGGTTCCACAACAGGGGATACCTATTAGCAGTATTATCTAAAGCCAGGGACAACTCCAGACCCACAGAGACACGTGACAGTAACCAACGCATCCCTTTTGTTAGCATCTATCACCCCTTCTCCAACCAGATACAGTCGTCCATCAGAAGACACTGGAATCTCCTAACTAAAAGTTATCATATCATTCCGGAGTTCCAGGTACCATTCCTTTTGTGTTATCGCCGGCCCAGAAATCTGAAGGATGGATTGGTAAAAGCTGATATAGGGTCTAGCACTATACAACCCAAGCAGACATTTCTTCAGACCCAAAAATAAGGCACTTTCCCCTGCCTACACTGTTTACAGTGCAACAATGTACAAAAAGGTGTCAAAGTTTTTCACCCACATACAGGACAGGGGATCCCCATTCAGGGCTTTTCACGTGTGAGTCATCATATGTCATTAACGTCATCAAGTGTCCATGCGGACTTGCCTATGTAGGGGAAACGACACAGGCCATCAGGGACAGGGTGTCCCAACACAAGTCAAACATCCGATGTAAGAAAACTCAGCTTCTCCTCCCATACCACTTCCATCAAAAAAATCACAATATCTTGCAATTAAAGTTTCAGGTCCTGGAACAAGTAGATATCTCAAGGCGGGGTGCCAATAGGATTAAAATCCTAAAAAAAGGGAGGCCTACTGGATCTATACCTTGCAAACCCTAGAACCTAAGGGCTTGAATAGGGATTATGATGTGTCGGCTTCTTTATAACTTTGTTATAACATGTTTATCATGCTCATTATAATGTCAATAATAGGGATGGGCGAATCTACTCGTTAGGACTCGTTACTCTGCGAGTAGTAGGGGACTCGCAGGAGTCGGTACTCTGCGAGTTTCCAAGCGATTACTCGCACAGTAACGAGTCCAATGCAAATGCTAGCGTTTTCCAAGCGATCTGTAGCATTGCTTGGAGAACTGATTGACAGGTTGGTCACACTCGTCAAACATAGTGTTTGACAAGTGTGACCAACTTTTTACTACTGAGGCTGCCTATGCAGCATCAGTAGTAAAAGATAAAATGTAAAAAAAATAAAAAATATTGTTATTCTTACCCTCCGACGTCCCGCGCAGCCTTCCCGCCTCTCCACGCATCCGTTCCCAGTAGTCCTTTGCGAAAATGCCCGCGATGGCGTCCGTTCTCGCGGGATCGCGATGTCTCGCGGTTATTCGCGATGACGTCGCGCGAATGACCGCGAGACTTCGCGATCCCGCGAGAACGGACGCCATTGCGGGCATTTTTGCAAAGGACTACTGGGAACGGATGCGTGGAGAGGCGGGAAGGCTGCGCGGGACGTCGGAGGGTAAGAATAACAATATTTTTTATTTTTAAATTCTGTTTTTTACAGGGATATGGTGCCCAAAGCCCGGAGGACAGTCTCCTCTCCTCCGGACCGTGGGTACCATCCGCAATTGTTCTGCTTACTTTCCGCATGGTGTGCACAGCCACATGCGGGAAGTAAGTGGAACAAAAAAAATGGCAGCACAGGAATCGCTGCAATACTCGCATCCCCATTCATTAACATTGAACTCGCTAGACTCGCAACGAGTAGCGAGTTTCCGAGTCGGACTCGTTAGAGTCTAGCGATTCCGAGTATTTCAGGATTCGCCCATCCCTAGTCAATAACCCTGTTGTGTTCTGTTTACCTCTTTCTCTTATAGAATCGTTGACTGTGTCTTTCGCTTTACCACTGGGCACTATCTCTATCACTTATGGTATAGTATGTATTTGCACCCACTTTGCATCTTACAACATATTCCCTCCAAATCAACCATGCATGCATGTATGTGCACATAACTATGTGTATATATATACATGCATCCACTCATATTTATACCACACTACATATAGACCCCTTTGGTACTCGAGACTGACTACATATGATTCACTCCAATTGCCTCAATCATACCCCAATCGATAGCTGGCCCCAATATATTGCAGATACGTCGCACTGCTAAATAATCCACTATCCCTTCCTTGCAGTTTCCCTTTTCTTGCCACTGGCATATCATCGCTGCATTATAAATCGCCATTTTTTTACCTAATCCCCTTTAAATATGGCCAGCATTTCACAACAGGCTCCCCAGATCACTACGGGGTTAAATGCCTTCCTTGCTTAAATGAATACTAATACAGGAGGTATGACCACTTTAGAGGCGGTCCTACTTCCTATTTTGCCTTGGAACCTGTAAACAGGAAGGTATTTGTGACCATTCCTGTTTACAAAAAAATTCCAGTTCAGTTAAGTTTGATGGTCGCCTAGCATGGACAGCCCGCTTCAAATCATCCCACAGATGTTCAATGATATTCAGGTCTGGGGACTTGGATGGCCATTCCAGAACATTGTAATTGTTCCTCTGCATGAATGCCTGAGTAGATTTGGAGCGGTGTTTTGGATCATTGTCTTGCTGAAATATCCATCCCCTGCGTAACTTCAACTTCGTCACTGATTCTTGCACATTATTGTCAAGAATCTGCTGATACTGAGTTGAATCTATGCGACCCCCAACTTTAACAAGATTCCCGGTGCCGGCATTGGCCACACAGCCTCAAAGCATGTTGGAACCTCCACCAAATTTTACTGTGGGTAGCAAGTGTTTTTCTTGGAATGCTGTGTTTTTTAGCCTCCATGCATAACGCCTTTTTGTATGACCAAACAACTCAATCTTTGTTTCATCAGTCCACAGGACCTTCTTCCAAAATGTAACTGGCTTGTCCAAATGTGCTTTTGCATACCTCAGGCGACTCTGTTTGTGGCGTGCTTGCAGAAACGGCTTCTTTCGCATCACTCTCCCATACAGCTTCTCCTTGTGCAAAGTGCGCTGTATTGTTGACCGATGCACAGTGACACCATCTGCAGCAAGATGATGCTGCTGGTCTTTGGAGGTGGTCTGTGGATTGTCCTTGACTGTTCTCACCATTCTTCTTCTCTGCCTTTCTGATATTTTTCTTGGCCTGCCACTTCTGGGCTTAACAAGAACTGTACCTGTGTTCTTCCATTTCCTTACTATGTTCCTCACAGTGGAAACTGACAGGTTAAATCTCTGAGACAACTTTTTGTATCCTTCCCCTGAAAAGCTATGTTGAATAATCTTTGTTTTCAGATCATTTGAGAGTTGTTTTGAGGAGCCCATGATGCCACTCTTCATAGGAGAATCAAATAGGAGAACTACTTGCAAGTGGCCACCTTAAATACCTTTTCTCATGATTTGATACACCTGGCTATGAAGTTCAAAGCTCAATGAGGTTACAAAACCAATTTAGTGCTTCAGGAAGTCAGTAAAAAGTTGTTAGGAGTGTTCAAATCAAGAAAATGATAAGGGTGCCCATACTTTTGCACCGGTCAAATTTTGTTAAAATGCAGATTGCACATTTTCTGTTAGTACAATAAACCTCATTTGAATCCAGAAATATAACTGAGTCCATCAGTTATTAGATATATGAAACTGAAATAGCTGTTGCAAAAACCAAAATTGTTATAAAGAAAAAAGGTTAACATTAATAGGGGTGCCCAAACTTTTACATATGACTGTATATATATATATATATATATATATATATGTGTGTGTGTGTGTATTCTGTGTGTCAATATCTATTCTTCTGTTTCTTTATTTAACCTGTCAGTGTGATTTTACATATGACTGTATATATATATATATATAATTCATGCAGTTCTTCATAGCAGAATAGCCACTGTAATTTGCCGGCTTCTGTAAATTCATTCCCCTACCCGACATGAAATGACACATGGTTTACATATAGTTAAGCATTTCATTTCATGGTTTTTTTTATGTCTATCACTAGTAATTAGATGAGGGTTTTTGTGTAAAATTTGGAGTTGTTGGTGTTAATTTAAGGGGTTAATTCGTTGTAAAAAATTGCGGGGAATTCCGCTGACGTCACTGAGGCTGCAGGGAGTCCCCGCAAATTTTTACAACAAATTAACCCCTTAAATTAACACCAACAACTCCAAATTTTACACAAAAACCCTCATCTAATTACTAGTGATAGACATAAAAAAAAACATGAAATGAAATGCTTAACTATATGTAAACCATGTGTCATTTCATGTCGGGTAGGGGAATGAATTTACAGAAGCCGGCAAATGTTACAGTGGCTATTCTGCTTTGAAGAACTGCATGAATTATATATATATATATATATGTATTCTATGTGTCTATATCTATTCTTTCCTTTGTGTTTGAAAACCTGTCATAGGGCTCCATTAGATGTCCATTTTGCAAGTCTGCGAGAAAATCTCGCCAGATGGATGTCAAACGGATGCTTACATGCGCATAAAATCAGGTCTACGCTGGAAAATCGGATCACAGACGGAGCCATGGTGAAGAAACCTTTGTGCGATTTCGGACCGTTAAAATCGGACCGATTTTTTAATCGTTGTGTGTGACTTCAGCCTTACAGGTATATCCTCCTTGCCATCCATATTTGTCAGCATGGACATTTCTATTCTATTATAGTGATGAACACTCTGGGAGTACATAGATATCCTTTTTACTTATAGTCATTTCACCATAGTTATGGACTTCGGTCCCTGAAAAAAATTTTTTGTGACTCATAAATTCGTTTTCCATAACCATGTTCTCACCCTCATTTATGGCACAGATGAAATCTGAAAACTGCATCTACACTTCTGGAATGAATTTCTGCAGTCACTTTCCTTCACTATAGATCCTGCTTCTGACATCAGATTATTATTTATTATTTAGAAAGTGTATTATATGTCTGTGGGGAGGTTGAGCTGGTGGACAGCTCTGTCTGTAGTAAGAGACAGAGAGATAGGAAAAGAGGGTGTCATGTAGCAGTCTGTCCATTAGAGGTCAGTGGAGAGCACCGACGGCGGTGGTTATGTAACTGTCAAGAGAGTGTTACATAACTGCTAGAGGTCAAGGTGACTCTGATTGGGCAAAGGTGACTGTCAGGTGACAGTGGGCGGGGCTATCCAGGCTGACAGTACAAATACTGAGGTAAGCTTCTAGAAGCTTCAGTCAGCATGGGGAACTCACAAGGAAGGAGGGTCTGTTGTACTGGGGAGAGCCTTCAGAAAGTTTGGACAGTGGAGACGGTCATCGGGGGTGACCCTAAAGGACGTTGGTCACAGACAGAGACGGCCTGTGAGTGCCTAGTGTTTGGTGGACTTTGTCGGGTGAAACGCCGTGGTGGATTGGCCTAGGGCAGCCACAGTGGGAAGAGCCACGAAGTACACCATGACGGTGACAATCAATAAGTGAAGGTACTCGGGCCTGTGTACAAGAGAGAACAGTGTGAAACTCCTGTCCTGCATTGTGCTGGTCGTCACAAGGGCGGCTAATAAAAGCGGAACCTGTTGTATACTACTCTTGTCTCTGTCTCGTGCCTGCCGACGTCAAGAAGTGGGTCACCCCCCATTCCTGTGAGTACAGCACACCTTTGCCGCCTATCTGCACTAACATCAGCAGCACCATCAAATCATTGACTCAGCTCAGCCCAGCCCAGCCCCCGACCCTACATGTCTATGGCAATTTTCTGACATATTGTTTTGTTCTCTTGTTTACGTTCTTGTAACTTATAGTCTACTCTAAAGAAACAAAAAGACCTTTCTGATGAAGGTCTGTTGTTAGACCGAAAACTTTCATATGATATGAGGGGAGAAAAACAAGAGGATGCTTGAGTCCAAGTCTATCTATAGCAATACGAAATTTTATTAGTAAAAAACAGGCATGTATAGAGAAACAAGTCAGTCATCGCAATTCAATAGGCAATTGATTTTTGCCCGGAGCCCAATGAAAATGACAAATCAGCAGCCAATACATGAAAATAAAAGTAAAGAGCACTCAGGCACTAGAGCAAAGAGAATAAACAAGTGTAGACAGTAAATAGTAACGGCACTGGAAGGTTTATGCTAAAAATGGTTAATCCCATTATAAATTGCACTTAGCCCTGATAGTGTGACTCCATGGCACTGCAGTGGTGAGTAACAACCTCCATTAATGTTAAGTCCAGTATAATATGCAGTTATCTGTCAATGCAGTTTGTAATGGACGGGGCAACTGGTGCAGTATAAACATAGCAGCAGGCCTTCAGCACTACATATATTGTCTTATTGCACATGAGCCCATAGAAGAGAGGGGGGAGAGAGGAGTACCATCATATTAACATAACCATCATATCCTGGTGCGAGAGAGGCGCTGATCCGTGTACCCCAACGCGCGTTTTGCGGTGAAAATACCGCTTCCTCGGGGGCGTGGCTAGATATGTAAATAGGCCCTAGTTAAATATCTGGCCAGAGGTGGTCACCTGATCCAGAGGACCAATCACGGAGCATACGTCGGGCATGCGCCCTGCCAGTGAATGAGAGCGCTCATGTGAAGCAATTGCAATCTGTGCTGACGTCACCCGGGAGGCGGTCGGCACCAAGTCGTCACCCAGGTAACAGCCTAAACACAGGGGAGAGGAATGCAGGGAACTAATGTCACGTGTGAGTGGCCGGCGCTAGACCACTTCCCAGGCAGCACCAGGTCCCGCCCTCCCTCAGTATTCACAATGAATAGCCGATCTCAGAGAAAAACACATCACCCAGCAGGGCACATATCCGTGGCTAAACTCAAAAGGGCCATAAAAGGTCCAAAAAGGGACCAATACAGGGGATGAATAGACGTGAATAAAGTGAAATAATCATTCGTCTAACCTATAGATATATATGAAAATGTATCTCAAATATAGTTATACATTCCACAAATAGGAAATGTGAAATGCTATTAAACAGCCAACACATTAATAACAATAACCAAACATATTGTATAAAGTATTACAGACAATACCATACATATAAAAGATCAGATGACAATATAATTATTCAACATCAGTCTTTTTAAATTCATCTCCATGGTTCTTCATTTATCCTCATGGTCCTGATGGGCAAATCCACCGAAAAGACGAAATCACAGCTCGAACGATGTACACCAGTATATCTAAGGCCAGATAAAATTAAATACCGTAAGAACAAATGGGTCGCCCTCCCTGGGCTGTGGGGTACTCGGTACCGGGCCGGTCTGTCAGAGGGGAATGTCACAGAAGCGGTGACCCGGTCCATGGCCCTGGGCGTCCATGTAAAAGGGGTAGAGTGGTGCAATAAAGTTTATGAGTGAATGATGCGTGACGCCACCTGTGGTGTTCGGCAATGAAGATGTTAAGCCGACGCTGCCGATAGATCCTCTGGGACAGATGGTGGGGTGCAGCAATGATGGTGTAGCCCTCCACAGGCAGGGCTGTAGTCCCAGGGCAGTGAGGATAGGTGTTTAGGAAGAGGGTGCAGTGTCTGGCACAGAGATGTAGCAGTGCTGGAGAAGTTGCAGAAAGAAGGCAAGGGCACAGCGGAATGTATAGTTTCTTTACCTTTACTTTGTAAGTGCAGTCCAGGGTCCAGATTACGGATGGCACAGGAGCTGACTAGTCTAGAAGCAACTCAGGAATCTCTCTATCCAGATAGGTTGTGTAGTCTCCTTCCTAGCGCTTACTTGAAGTGCATGCAGTACTGTGTTACACTGACGTTCCTCCTTCTTCTTCCCTTTTGGATCTACCTCGTATGGCAGACAGCTGTAGCCTTCTATCTCCTTTGGCTCACACGTCGCTGTTGTGCCTCCGAGTCTTAGATGGGAATAGAGCATTTACAGCTTCCTATTCCTCTGGTTTCTGTTGCAGGACCTTCAGTATCCATACAACCTTAAAGACCAGGCTCTAGATCATGCGCTCCAGCTGGGAATGAGCTCTCAACTCTGCTCAGTCCCCCAGCTTCTCTCTCCACGTCTACACACTTCGCCCTTCTCACAGAACAGACTAATTTCCCTTCCTGGCCCTCAGAGAGCACTCCTCCCCCAATTCTGGTTCAGAGCTCCCTCTGCTGGCCCGGAGTGGGAACTGTGCTGCATGTTAGGGTTAACTGCTAGAGAGACCCTTCATTGCTTCCAAGCCTGACATCACCCTCCCTGAAGGAAGGCAATGCCACTGTGGCGACCATACTCCTGGGGGCGCCACATTAATATACAACAAGAAAAGTGACAAAAATTATATTAAAAACAAATTAAAAAAAGAGGGAGCGGAGGAAGGGGGGGGAAACCTATTGTAGAGGACAGAACTTATTATTTTATAAAAAAAAGGTGAAAAACTCAGTGATTTGTTTAAACCATGTGGTGTCATGGTCCCAAGGACCATGATCCACCTGCATTCCTTCTGAACAAGGAGGAGTTTGATATCTCCTCCCCGTATGCCTCTTTTGACATGCTGGATGCCCCTTACAAAAAAAGACCTAGGGTCACAGTTGTGCACCATTTTGTAGTGCCTGGGTATTGTCTTTAGCTGTGTCAAATCGGAAACTGCTTTGGCTGCAGAAATGTCGCAAACGTGTTCTTGAACACGTATTTTAAGCTGACGGCTTGTTAGACCAACATAAATTTTGGAGCAACCACAGGTTGCATAATAAATCACCTGACTGGTATTACATGTTATATGTTGACGTATGCAAAAGGTTTTTGTGCCATCAGCTGATTGAAAAGATAATGACCGCACAACATTTCTGCATGCCACGCAGTTTCCACAAGGGAAACATCCTAACGGAGGACCACGAGAGTCAAATGGATTCTTAATGGATGGAACATAATTGGAGCGTACCAACATATCCCTCAGATTAGGGCTCCTCCGATATGTCATGAGGGGGCGCTCAGAAACCACATTAGCCAATGTTGGTTCTGTTCTAAGGATGCTCCAATGTCTGTTGAGGATATCCCTCATCGTGTCCCATTCCCCATTGAAAGTCGAAATAAATCTGACATTAATCGATTGCTGTTGTTTTTTCGAGTTTAGACGAAGGAGGGATTGCTGATTGGTCCTCCTAGCTCTGTTTAGACCCCTCTTCACACAATGATGGCTGTATCCCCGATTAACAAAGCAGTCGCCAAGCTCACTCGCCTGATGTTGGAATTTAGTTTCTGAGGAGCAAATGCGCCTGATGTGCAGAAATTGTCCAACTGGGATGGCCCTAATGGTTGTCTGTGGGTGGCAGGATTGAGCATGGAGGAGAGAATTCACCGAGGTGGACTTCCTGTACACATCAGTCTGCAGGTATGATTGTGAATCAACCTAAATCTTGATATCCAGAAAGTCCACCTCGGTGTTACTGGAAATATATGTTAATTTGATATTAAATCTGTTACAATTTAAGCTCTCCATGAATTCATGTAGTTGTTGTTGTGATCCCTGCCACACCACGAACAGATCATCTATATTTCGCAGCCAGCACTGCACATGGTCCACGGCCTGCTCCCCTCCCCCAAAAAAACCTCCCACTCCCAGTAACCAAGGAAGAGGCCAGCGAAAGAGGGAGCACAAGCCGCGCCCATGGCAGTGCCGCACTGCTGCAAATAAAACATCCTTGAACACAAAAAAGTTGTGTGTTAGTATGTATTCAAGTAGTTCCAATATCAGATCACATGCATCAATACCATCTTGATGGCGGATGCATGTATATAGCGACTCAATGTCTGCAGTGACAAGGAGCATGTCTGGTTAGAAGGACATACTGTCAATCCTCGCCAGGACGTCCGTCGTGTCACGGGCATATGAGGGAAGTGCCTCAACCAAGGGTTTGAGGTAATGGTCAATGAATTGACAGATGGGTTCGCACAATCCCCCAATGCCCGACACGATAGGACGTCCGGGCGGATCAAGGGGGTCTTTGTGTATTTTTGGTACAAAATATATAGTAGGGATCCTAGGAAATTTAGTCAAGAGACCATCAAAGATTTGTTTGGGGATGATACCCCGCTCAAGGACTCTGAATAGAATCTCCTCCAAAGTGTCAGAGAATATCCTCAATGGGTTGTGATCCAGCCTCCGGTATGTCACCCTATATCGTAACTGTCAATTGGCATCACTTTCATACATCTCCTGGGGCCATATCACTATGTTCCCCCCCTTGTCCGCAGGTTTTATCACTATGTCTGAGTATGATTTTAATTCGTCAATTGCTTTACGTTGTTGGGCTGTTAGATTATCAAAATTCCGTCTAGTAGAGACTGCCCGAAAATCCTCCATAACCAGCTTTGTAAAAATTTCCACCGCGAGACATAGGGACAAGGAAGGGAACCTAGTAGATTTTGGACGTATAGATAGGGGAAACATACCTGAAGGACTAGGATCCTGTTCACCCAATATTTCCTCCAATGCATGTGGGGCCTCCTCCTCCAGCTGAGTATTGTCAGATTGTTCTTGTTTATTGCCATGGTGAAGTTTTTTGAGGACCAATTTACGAGAAAATAAATGTAAGTCTTTTATGGCTGTAAATAAATCGAAAGCATGAGTGGGAGAAAAAGTTAATCCTTTAGAGAGTACATCAGTCTGAATAGGAGTCAACACATGGGTGGATAGGTTAATTACCTGAAGTGTCTGACTCTTAAGGGCCTGTCACACTAAGCGATATCGCTAGCAATATCGCTATAACGTCACTGGTTTTGTGACGTAGCAGCGATATTGCTAGCGATATTGCTATGTGTGATACTTACCTCCAACCGGCTCCCCCGCTGGTTATCGCTGATCGCGTGAGAACGTCCTGGGACGTTTCTCATCGTCAGCTTCCTGCTGGGCTTCCTGTGGCGCCGACGAGCGACGCGTGGATGCGGGCGGGAGGACGTCAGGATCGCCTCGTCAGACAGGTAAGTAACGACCCTCGACCGCTGCTATGTTGCTGGTGAGATCTGCCTGTGTGGCAGCTCACTAGCGACCACTTAGCGATGCACCAGCGATCCTGACCACGTCATATCGCTGGTCGGGATCGCTGGTGCATCACTAAGTGTGACAGTACCTTTAGACTTCTCAGCTTTCTTAGGTGAAAGAGATTTGGTTCGATTAGACTGTACGTCTCGATTGGAGCCAAAACGTGTCCCCAGAGGTTTAGAATTGGATCTAGTTGACCCCTCACTGGAGGCATAAGAGGTTACTGAAGTAGATCTGCCCCGATTGGGGTTTCTTGTTTGTTTAGGTCTACGATTCCATTTGTATACTGTCTCGGATTGGTAATCACCAAAATCTCTAGAAAATTTTTTTGTTTTAACTTCACAATCTCCTTTTCCCATTTGATGAACTCAGTGTCAAGCTCACGATTAAATGCCACCAGCTCATCACCAGACATGTCTTTTTTAATGGAAATTTGTAATACTTCTATCTCATTATCAAGACTGGCAATTGTGTCCCCATTCAGCTGGATGAGGAGCTCCATAAATCCTGTGGAACATGCACTGGCCAAACTCTCCCATTTTTGTTTAATATCTAAATCCTCTATGGGGAAAAAAGGAAAAACCTGGACCCTAAGTCCACGTGGTATAAAACCCTTCTTAATGTATTTATGAAGGAATGCATGATTCCACGATGTTTTAGTCCGTCTGTTAAGAAGAGATTTCATCTTTCTGCCTGTCTCCTTAAGGTCTTTCCCACTAGAAGCCACCAATGTTCCGGGTTTATCGTTAAACACCTCGTCAATTTGATTAAGCCAAGAGTTGTCTCTATCGAATGAGATTTTATGAGGCACAGCTGTTACATTTACAGTAATGAATTTATGATGTTAATTGGAGGTTTTCTTTTATATATGTTCATATGATATGAGTCTATTTTTGTCTGGATGCACAATAAAGTTAAAATTGCTTCTCTGATTTTGAGTGCCAAGTATTTTTGCATATGTCTCTGGGTTGGAAACCTTACTTGAGCACCAATTCTCCTCTGTTTTTGTCTGGAGTGCCGTGTTTTTTCGTATACTGTAATTAGGATTACGTCATCACAGCTGAGATGGTGTCTTTTGATTGGTCACACGAAGATGATAGCATAGTAAAGGCTGAATAGACAAAATAGTTGATGTAATAGACTAGCTACAAACAATTTTAATAATGATGGTGAAATAATAAAGATGCAATATTTCTATAAACTTGCATGGAAGTTGTCTTAAGTAATTACAACCTCCTCCGGATGTTCAAAATTGGAGCCAGTCAGCAAATTTAAGCATCATATTTGTTTTCAGCACTACTAAATTAGTTAGGTTCAACTGTTTTAGTCTCTGAACCAATTTGGCTGCAGAATATATCAGTCATTCCAACCCTGGATCTGTAAACTATGTCAGAAAAGAGAGGAAATATTAGTCTTAAAAAAAAAAACAAGTTGCCAGCACACCAATGAAGGAAACCACCTATGCCAAAACATGGTATCCATCCACAGATCTCCAGATGTTGATCTCCATCACTGCGTTGAGACTGCCCTTCCCGTGGTTGTTCCCTCCCGGGGAAAGACCTGGCTAGTCATTGCTTGCGTTGAGAAACATGTGATGGTGTCTCCGTGGCTTGTGTTTTGCATATATTTACATATTTCCCATAAGGGTGGGGGCATTGCCCTAGAATCACTGCGTTGAGAAACATGTGATGGTGTCTCCGCAGTGTTGGATGTTGATCTCCATGAGTTCATTCATCCTCATTTTTCACTAGTTTATTGGCCGTCCTCCTGACGCCCGCCGCAATACACCGCAGCACTTCCACAGCTCTCCGTATTCAGGCCCGGGTACCTGCACCTTCCTTTTGTCTTAGTGACGTTCCTCGCGGCTCTTTCACTGGGGCTGCCCTAGGCCTATCTACTGCCAGCGTTTCACCAGTCCGAGATCGTCGTCAATTTGGTACCCCCGGGGCCTTGTCTGTTCTGCGGTTCTTCGTGTTGGGGCCAACCCCCTGACTTCTTTTCTCCTCTGTCCCCTAATTGGGCTCTCCACTACTGTTCATACTCCTTCACTGTCTCCTCTCCTGTCGAGCTCCTCCCGGGACTGGAACTTTCTGGAACCCTCTCCTGTCTTATTTATACCCTTCCTGGGCTCCTGTCTCCCCGCCCCCCGTGACTAACGGTTTCTAAAGCCATAAGCTGCTGTCAAGTCATGTACTCATGCTCCCCCCTGCCATCTTGTGGTCAAACTAAGGTACTGTACTCATTCTACACTTTTCCACAGCTGTTTCCCTTCTGTCATTACAAACATCTGTCTAAAGTGCACAAACCGTCCCTTTTCCCTACTGACAAGTCCGTCCGTCAGGTCACCTTCCCCACACTGTCACCAGAAAGAACACTATTAACCTGCAGATATGGGGTTAATCTGCATGTTAATAGCGTGTCTGACCTGCCTCACACCTGAACTTAGCCAAACACTGCCAGAAAAAAATGAACTTTATTCTACAGCTGGCAGCATTCGGTTTGAGTCACGGGGCAGTGGTGGTGGTGGTTCAGTCACTGCTCTAAGAATACAGAATGGCGGCTGTAGCCACACCTCCGGCCCTGACTGATGTGGTCAATGAACATGATTGCAGCCACCGCTCTGTATTCTCAGAGCGGTGACTGAACCGGTTCCGGAACCGCCCCTGTGACTGAAACTAAATGCTTCCTGGGAATAATAAAGTTCATTTTCTCCCCGCAGCTTTTGGCTCACTGCAGGTGCCGGCAGGTTAACACCATGTGCAGGGCCTGCCCGAGACATTACGGCGCCCTAGGCGAAACAATTTTGTTGCGCCCCTACTATTCTTGGCAGTAGATGAAAACTTGGGATATAAATTTAGGAGCAAAATAAACCACAACAACAATAATTAACTCTCTCCTAACTCTTTAATCTTCTGAGAAGTTGTATAGGACAAATATATACAAAGTAATCAATAACACAAAACAAAAACGACCATAGGTAATTAAAATTTTTGGTTCCTTGCCTTTTTTTTTTTAAAAGGATGACACAAAGTCACTGAGATTAATTTGTTTAGCAACTTCAGATTCTATCGAAATTGTTGCCAACCCAACCAACCTCTCTTGCGTCATATTTGCCCTTAAATATGTACACTTTTCTTTCCATCCCTAAAACTTTTTGCCTTTTGAAAAGATTTTTTATAATTTTTTCTATTTTTTTTCTGGCGCCCCCTTTGGGTCGGCGCCCTAGGCGGCTGCCTAGTTCACCTATATGTTCGGGGCGGCCCTGACCATGTGTGCAGGTTAATAGCATTTTTTTCTGGTGACAGGTTCCCTACTCTTTAACAGTAGAAACACAAGTCTCAGCAATAGCTACTCACTCCTTGATATAACAGGCTTGGGGTCACACAGGTATTGAGCTTGGGGCTGCAGGGCCCCAGTGCCAGACACAAGGGATGTTTTGTAGACTCATTCCCTTAGTTAACCCAGATGGCAATGGACATCTCCTGGTAACCTGGCTGGTCTGCAGATGTGGTTGGGCTGCAGGATGATCCTCTCCCCTCACACACTGAGCGGCCAGACTATTAGCACTCACTCTGTGCCTCTATCTCCTGTTCTCCAGGATTAGACTCTCACATGTCTGACATGGAGGATTGCGCACATCTCCCTGTCCGCTCTAGCTTCCCCCTTCTTCCCCAACTTGCTCCACCAATCATTCCATTCGTCTGCTGATCATCCACCCCTATGAAACAGAGAGGAGCAATGTCTGCTGGGAGCTGTAGTCCAGTGCAGTGCATCCTTGTTGCAGTGGTAATTACAAAATAATAAAAATGGGAATAATTTTGCTTTTACCAGTTATCCCTGCTAACATTTTTGTAACATTTTCAAAGGGCCTCAGTAAGCGATACACGTCCTTCATCACCTGCCAATGGCCGGTCTCAATACACACAAGCTTCAGTTTCTTAGCTATGTATTATTAATCCCCTCACTGCCTTATCCTGAGGATGTTAACCAATGAGAAAAAGTTGTTTTGTAAAAATGCATGGCAGCCATGATGTTTCTGGCATTTTCTCTTAATAAGCTGTCCGCTTGTTGTTGATGAAGAGACATCTGGTGCGATATTTGATAAAATGCTCTGTCCTCTTGCTGTTGGATAAGAGGATATGTCTATTAAGTTGGAGGTGCTTGAAAACTTTTTTCAATTACTTTTCAGATTTTTTTTAGTCCACGTATGATCACTTTTCTATATCGCACTGCCTGTGACTCTTGTCATCCTTGCCACTCTTACTTCTGATCCCTCTACCTCTTGCCCTCTCCACAGCCTTAGCAGGTAACTGTAATCTGATCCCTCACTTTCTTGAGCAAGACAGATTTTTAGCAGTATTTTTTAGAGTTTTTAATTAATTCAGGAGGCAGAGGGAAAAGAAGTGACTCACAAATGAAGAACAAAGCTATTATATCCACATGCACTATTGATTTATATAAAGTTTGTTAAAGTGACAGTGTCCATGGAATACCAACTGGTATACTACTTGTAAGTGAACAATCACATTTACGAGATTTCCTAGACACATGCATACATAAGGTTCTTAGAGAAAAAATTCATAAGATGCCATTTGACTATTACTCGTTCCACTCTTCATCTTTACAGATTTTCTTACATTTACAATAAAGAAGCAAACTATTTAAGGCAAAAGATTGTAAGGTGCAAGTCAACGACAAATACAACTTCTCTCCCATAAATGTATTTACAACATTACTCAATGCCTCTTTGAATATTAACAGCAGGAAGGAAAAAAAACACTACAGTAATTCTAATCTTCTGTATAAAAGGTCTGTTCATCCAGCTTGTGGAAAGCGTTAAGCTACTTTGAATGATGGACAAGACTTCTTGTAGGAGGATCTGCAGTTCAAGGGAGATGCTGAGTGTCATGGAATATACAGTATTGCCCCACAATGCTGACTACATTTACTTTGTTGAAAGAGTTATTCTCATCTTACAAATTCATAGCATAGCCACTGGAAATGCTGCTTGCTCCACTTTTACCAAGCCACTTATTAACTGCAAAGGAGAGACCAACACAAAACAAGCCCACTTTTCAATTTACCATGATGGTGAATGCGTCCATGGCTTCCTTTCCTCTGCTGTGTAGATGCATAAATATCTATTATTAGAATATTCTTTTAACTTAATAGACATTTTCTGGACTTTCTGGCTTTCTCAAAAAGCAAGATTTTTACATGCATTTCAGTGGCATTCTTTATGCCTTTGGAGTGTAGTATGTGTTGTAAGTGCTACTCATCCCTACCTTCTAACTAGCTGTAATGCAATACTTTCTCCTAGATTCCTGAGGTCTTTTCCTACTGCCAGGCTGCTCTGTCTAGTTGTGTATTGTTAGGAAATAAGAACCTTTTATGCTCTCTGTCATTCATCCAAACGTATAAATGTTTTTGCACTGCCGCAGCCTATGCACAGCCTCAGACATGAGACTGGTAACATAATTCATGTTAATCTATGGATACATCAGAACCGTTATTTCTAATGAATGCCATCTCAGATCTAACCACTATCAGTGGCATGTTAATCATGTTATCACTTCTACAACATGATCAAGGGTGAGCCAATGCAATCAATAATGATACAGCAGTCTTTTTCAGTCCATACCAAAATTGTGCGATTCAAGTAACAAACGTCCTTAACTTTTTTTGATCGTGTGCAGACTCCTTTTAAGCTCTCTGACACCATCCCAGGGACACAAACCTGTAGCAACACCAGTCCGACCAAATAATCCAGTTCTGCCTACTCCATGGAAGAATGGGCAGTCAGAGCCTAAGGCCTCTTTCACACTTCAGTTTTTTGTCTCAGTTAAAATCCGCCAAAAAGGCGGAAATCGGATCCGTTCCTAACTGATGTGAACGGATGCCACAGGATCCGTTTTTTGACGGATCCGCAGAATGAAGAATTTTAAAGGAACCACTGGCCGGAAGAGGAGAGAGAGAGAGAGAGAGAGAGAGAATTTTTTTCCTCCGCCAGGAAGGATTTCAGGGTTAATTTTCTCCCTGACTTCCTTTCTCCGGGCATGCGCACTGGAAAATGCGGATCCAACATCAAAAAAAACGTTGCAAGGTCCGTCCAGGCATGCCGGCGGATGAAAAAAATTTGGCGGATCCTCACAATAACGGATCCAACGGATGGTCATCCGTCAAGATCCGCCAGTAATGCAACTCAATGTGGAAAAAAATGGATCCGCAAAAAAAATGGCGGATCCGTTTTTTTCAAAACCTGGCGGATTTTGACTGATGGACAAAAACAGAAGCGTGAAAGAGGCCTAAGGTGGCACCAGCCCTGTCATCAGACATTACAAATTTAGATTTTATTTCACATACCAATCTTCTGTCCCAGCACCATTCTCTTTTCTGGTGGCAGAGGAAAATGCAATGTGGGCAAAGGGCTGCTTTACAGAACACATGAGAGAATGATTGAGGAAATACGCAGTGCCATCAGCACACAGTGCCTTCTGAGCATGTGAATGGTGACACAGGGTTGCAGACAGAAGGAGGTAGCAGACAGAAAAATGCTTTGGAGAGAACATAGACTAGTACTGTACTGTGACAAAATTCAGAAGCTGGCAATGAGAATGTGTTTGGAGTTAAAAAAGTGGGATGGTGTTGACAACTTGAGATGTAGCTGACCACTACTTCCCTAGGTGGAACTATGAAGATGTGTCAGTTGTGAGAAATGCTTCAGTGTTTAGATGCTCTGGAGATTAACTGCTCTGGAAAGGAAAAAGGAGTCAGTGATCGGTATTATTATTAGTGATGTGATAAGTGGGCGTGCTCAGCACTGCTCGATACTCGATCGAACATTGGGGTGATCGGGCATACTCGGTACTCGATCGAGAAACAGCTGTAGAAGGCAAAGTGAGTATTATAAGCCTTGCTAGTGAAAAACATATAGCCAAATAGTCCTTTTCAGGGCTACATATATTCTATTCAACACTGCTATTAGCTGTAATATGTAGTGTAAGAATGGATAGCAATGCATTACAGGTGTTGGTGCAGAAAAAAAAAATCCTTTCCAGAGCTACATCTATTGCTGCTGGAGAATAGAAAGTGAGTGTTTAAAGGTAGTGATGGGCGAACCCGTGGATGTTCAAATTCAGTGAGTTTGGACAAACATTTTAAAAAAGTTCAGTTCGGGAACCAGAATGGTACCCAAACTCGAACCCAAACCCGGACCCCATTGTAATGATGGGGGGCCCGAACATCCATTGTTTCCCATGCTGTCATCTGTGTGACAGCGTGAGAAATGCTGACTCTGATTAGTGGTAACCTTTTAAGTTACCGCCGGTCAGAGCGCTACGGTTCCCTCGCTGTCATACAGATTAGAAGAGGGAACGCCGATGACTGGGGGCTGAAGTTAAAATTCTGGGAACAAATCAATAGCCATAAAAGGTTCCCAGGCTACTGATATCAACTCACAGCGCTCAAATCATGCCAGCGCTCATCCATGCAGTCCAGATGTAGCAGAGTTGGAGCACATCATGTTACATATTGATTATTGTCAGACAGGTGAGGAATTTGGTGTTTTATTATTATTTTAATGTTACAGTAATAAATGGGTAAAAGAGGGTGGGGAGTGTTTATTTCAATTAAAGGACTTTTTTCTGTGTGTAACTTTATTTAATTTTCACTACGAGGGTTAGTAATAATGTGTCTTATAGACCCTTCTCCATTACTAAACCCTGGGCTTGATGTCAGCTGACATTACAAAACTGACATCAACCCAACAAATATTACCCCATTTGCCACCGCACCAGGGCAAGTGGGAAAAGTGAGGCTAAGCGCCAGAATTGGCGCATTTAATGGATGCACCATTTCGTTGGCAGCTCAGGAATGATGGTCAGCCAGCAGCTGTGTCACGGGGTTACCGTGATAGAGAGGAGCCAGAAGACAGCAGCGTCTGAGTTCTGCTACTCTGAATAGAAGCACTTCACATTTTTATTAAACAGTGTTAATTTCTTTGGGCAGTGCAGGGATTAATCTGGCATGTGGAGAGCTCTGGGAACTAAGACTTTCAGCTGTGCACTGTAAGCCACTCCTATCCCCTATATAATCTGGGTCCAGACTAACACACATCGTCAGAGGTAACTGTTGCTTGTTTTTTGAGTGATATCATTTCGTTCCTTCTCCTACTTTGGTTTAACCCCAACCTTCACTCCTCGGTGCATACCTCTGTTATGTGTGACTGTATATTTTTATGTTTGGTATTTTCCATATGCCTCTATTAGTCCAGTAGGTGTACAATGGTGCACTACTACTCCCCTTTCCCCAGGTGGGGAAAGGGTGCAGACTGAGGGTGATTCAGGAGCCAAGGCAAGGTACATGGCCCAGTCATATTCACCTTCATAAGTAACCCAGGGAACAGGGTGATCTAGGGTGCCTCGTAGCGTTAGAGACAGGGAAGGAGCCCATGGTCCCGGGACACCCAACAACAGAGTCGTGACATTAGCTCTGACCGAAACTGTTTTTTGATCCATTATTGCAACTGCAGCAGCTCAGCCTGGAGGTGGCAGATCTATGCACTGTCGTTTTGCAACAACCCAACACATCAGGTTTGGGGACCATGAATCCCAGGTAACCCTTAGTCAAGCTAAAGATCACTTTGCCTGACAGGTTCTCTGGGTGGCGTGACAAGTTTTTTGTTTTCATGGAGGCCTGTAAACTATACTTTAGGTTACGTCCTTGTTCCTCAGAAACTGAGAAGCAACGAGTGGGGATAATAATCTCACTCAGGGTAACTTCCAAGCATGGGCATTTTCTTTCCTGTGTGACCCCCAGTCTCTCCAGATGGCGGAGGAATTTTTTCTGGCGCTGAGTCATATATACGATAACCCCTGACCACATCTACAAAGCAACCATCCTTCACGTATAGACCGCTGACAACACCGACTTAATGGCACAGTAAGTACTGCATTTTCTAAACTTTGTAACACTGTATCACCAATGAAAACACACAAGAGCACATTGCAAATGGTTACAATTTGAATTCTGATATAACCATTAGGGTATGTGCACACGTTGCGGATTCTACCGTGGATTTTTCCGTACAAAATCTGCATCTCTTGGCAGAAACCGCATGTGCGTTTTTTATGCGTTTTTGCCGCGGATTTGATGCGGTTTTTCAGTGCGGTTTTGCCTGCCAGGGATTTGTCTTCATTTTTGTAAGCTAAGTAAAGATATGTATGTTATTTAACAAAAAAAAGATTTGTGATGTCATTTCTGGTCCAAAGAATGGGGAAGATCCCGCTCAAAGGATAAAATTCATGATTTTTATTTTCAATTCAATAAAATCATAGGTACAAAAGGGCAGCTATGTACAGATAGGTATACCCTGTGAAGGGAATTACCTTGGACTGAATTGCAGAGCACCTGGACGCGTTTCGAACAGAAGGTTCTTAAACTCAGGCTGAGCTCTGAAGAAAACATTGCATTATACAGTATAAAGAAAATAACAGGTGAAACTAATCATTTGTATGATATTCTACATAGTACCACCAGACATATGTCTAATATCTCTAAACACTTTGTGTCTGTACACAATAGAAGTGTTTCTTTTTACAGGGTTTATGCAATTGAACGCATCAGTAAACATCCCAAAGGAGGTGATCGTGAACAAGTGCTGCGCAACAGAGAAGCTTTTTGGATTTTCTTGTTGGACACACGTGTACCTTTGGGTCTCAATCTGAGAAAGGAATTCATGTTATATTATTGAATTTTCGACATTTTGTTTTTTATTTTGTATAAATGTATTTTTTCCCCTTTTTTATTGCTTTCATATTGTATTTTTGTATTTTGGTTTATGTGTGTTGGTATCACATGTGTTTTTCGTAATGATTAGTTTCACCTGTTTTTTTCTTTATATAATGCGACGTTTGCTTCAGAGCTCAGCCTGAGTTTAAGAACCTTGTGTTCGAAACGCATCCAGGTGCTCTGCAATTCAGTCCAAGGTAATTCCCTTCACAGGGTATACCTATCTGTACATAGCTGCCCTTTTGTACCTATGATTTTATTGAATTGAAAATAAAAATCATGAATTTTATCATTTGAGCTGGATCTTCCCCATTTTTTGGAATACTTCACATGTTTGCAGAGACTGATCCGTGCTCGAATTGCATCATGTTGGAGAAGAAACAGTGGAGGTGAGCTGAAAAAAATCTTGTGTGTTTTTGCATTTCTGGTCCAACCTCCTCTTTTACATTTGTGCAACCCATACACATTACACACACAGATAGACTGATAGATGATAATAGATAGATAGACAGACAGATAGGTATGGGATAGATAGATAGATAAATATGGTATAGATAGATAGATAGATATGGGATAGATATTTCCATAGATACTGTATATTCATAGATATATCCATGTTTATTAATGAACAATGATTCATTAAAAAAAATGGCGTGGGCTCCCGCGCAATTTTCTGCGCCAGAGGGGGAAAGCCGGGGGCCAATATTTGTAGCCTGGGAAGGGGGTAATACCCATGGGCCCTTCCCAGGCTATGAATATCAGCCCGCAGCTGTCTGCATGGCCTTTACTGGTTATTTAAATAGGGGGACCCCCCAAAAAAATGATGTGGGGTCCCCCTATATTTTATAGACAGAAAGGCTACGCAGACAGCTGCGGGCTGATATTCATAGCCTGGGAAGGGGCCATGGATATTGCCCCCCCCCCCCCGGTAATTAATCTTTTGAAAGGGTTAG
Source organism: Dendrobates tinctorius (assembly GCF_039654945.1). NCBI lineage: Eukaryota > Metazoa > Chordata > Amphibia > Anura > Dendrobatidae > Dendrobates > Dendrobates tinctorius. Next base: position 12,500,511 of record NW_027361717.1, on the reverse strand, counting down.
AAAAACACACACACAAAAGAATAAAGTCTTTTAATGAAATAAAGCACAACACGGTTTTCATATTTTTATTGTACTCCCAGATCCAAGCGACGCCCTCGGTCTCCTATAATAAAAAGTAAAAAAATAAACCAACCATATACTCCCTGTCTGACGCAGTCCAATTAATAACGAGGGTCCCAAGACGATTTCCCCTATAGAACAGTGTCATCAGGTGATGTGACAGCTCTATAGGGCCTCCCAGTGATGAACTGACAGGAGACAATGCCTCCTGCAGTCCATCACTGAGGTTACCTGAGTTCAGAGTCTCACTTTACAGCAAAGCTGCGTGAGAATTAGGGTTAGGATTACGGGACCTCTTTCATGGCGGCAGAGGGATACACAGCGGAGGATTACCTCCACCTGTCATTTCATTGCGGGAGCCGCTGTAGAGCACTGACATCACCCGATGTCAGTGTTCTACACCGGAGATCGTCGTGGGACCCTCATTATTAATTGGACTATATAGGTTGGTTTATTATTTTAATTTTATTACAGCAACAGGCCCAAAACGTTCCTGCTCTAGAGGAGATCTGCATGGAGGAATGGGCCAACATACCACTAACAGTGTGTGCCAACCTTGTGAAGACTTACATTACAAAAAACGTTTGACCTCTGTCATTGCCAACAAAGGATATATAACAAAATATTGAGATTAACCTTTGTTAATGACCAAACACTTATTTTCCACCATAATTTGCAAAATAAATTTTGCCAAATCAGACATGGTGAGTTTCTGGATTTGTTTTCTCATTTTGACTCTCATAGTTGTGGTCTACCTATCATATCAATTACAGGCCTCTCTCATCTTTTTAAGTGGGAGAACTTGCACAATTGGTGGCTGATTAAATACTTTTTTCCCCACTGTATTTTTTCATTTATTCAATAAATACACAGATTGATACACCAGAACTCTAATGTTTGTGCTGTGTGTGGTACTGAACCCCGAAACACAGACTTTAAACTGGAAGTGCATCAGCTGCAACTAATAAAGCTTGGTGAAAGGCTACATCGCAACCAATCACCAAACTTTATGACTGTGATCACGTTCTGTATTGGCATGGCTGTGATTGGGTGTCGCGGCACATGAGTCAGACTGTATAATAGCAGGCTCATGTGTTGAGCCACCATTTTCAGCATTGTCAGATCGAAAAAAAGAGTGCAGTGCAGCCTATTGCATACAGCCACTATTAATCTACTCTTTACATCCTAATTAATATTGCTGGTGCAACCTAGTACACAGTGAAGATCCAGCCCTGTAAATTGTGCCTGTCCAGCCCGGTGAACAGTGCACTTCTGGGTCGCCCTCGCACACCCAGGGCAGCGGGGTACTCGGTACCGGGCCGGTGTCAAGGCGGGAATGTGTCACAGCAGCGGTGACCCGGTCCGTGGCCCTGAGTGCCCAATATCAATGGCGGTGATGTTAATGGTGTTAAAGTTTATATGAATAGTTTGTGACGCCACCCGTGGTGTTTGGCAAGTAAGATGGTAAGCCAACGCTGCATACAGATCCGCTGGGACTGATGGTGTGGTGTAGCAGAGATGGTATAGCTCCCCACAGGTGGAGCTGTAGTCCCAGGGCAGTGTAGGTGCAATGGATGAGGAGAGGCGCAGAATGGTATGGAGGCTGGTACCCAGGTGTAGTGGTGCGGGAATAACTGGAGGACACCAGAGTATGCGGTTCCAAAGATTTACTCACTGTTTGCAGTTCACACAACTGCCTGCCTCCGTACCGTGTTCTCCAGGTCAGGGCACCAGCCAACCTCCAGGCAGGATAGGATTCTCCCTTCCACACTCCGACAACATGTACCTTACTGAAGGACTCCTCCAATGCGCCTTTAGGTGCGAAGCACTCCAGTACTTAGTTACCCTGGAATGCCTCTCTCTAGGTGTTCCTAGTCTTTACTTGTATGACAGACAGCTGTAGCCTGCTTCGGGGACTCCACTCTGCGTCCCGGCTCTCTATTCAGTTGCTGTTGTGTCCCAAGTCTATGATGGGAGCAAGGCGTTAGCGGCTCACTACTCCTCCGGTGTCTGTTGCCGGACATAAAGATCCAATCAACCTCGGGGACCGGGCCCCGGCCTTTGTGCTCTCTGGACTGGAAGGGTTCTCTATCTTTCTTCAACCAGCTTCCCACCGTCCTTCTATTCTCCTTCATTCCGATCTGTTCTATCTCTCTTATGGAAGGTTAGGTTATCAATCTTATCAGTCTCTTTCTCTGGTCTTTCTCATGCCAGCAGCCCAGTTCACTGGGACCTCCTGCAGCACGTCCCTCAGACACCCATCTTCTCTCTTCTCTCTCCTCTAACCAACTAACCACTAACTCTCACTCTTCCCACTCTTTTATAACTCCACCCGCCTCCCTAGCACCTCTCGTGTTACGAAGCCAGGGACCACAAAAGGCACCCTATGACCCTTCCAGCATAAAGCATGGATGGGTCCCTGCTGAACTATCCTGTGTGTGGGGTGCAGGTGTTGGAATGCGGAAAGGAGTTCCCAGCCTACCTGGATGGTGGGGCACTACACCTTAGGAGAAAGTGCAGTACCTCTGTGGCGACTGAAGCCTCAGGGGCGCCACACTTCCAGTGTCATATATACTGCCTGACCTATCCATCCTAGGGCACAGTCGGCTTCAAGTGTCATGTATCGTGACCGTAAATATAGGTGCATCAAACAAGAGAGTAGTGATGATGGAGCTGCTGCAGGGAGAGGACATGGTAGTTCTGTACCTGTTATGTTCCAAAGTACACCTTCCTCTGGTACACGCAGGTGCCAGGACATTTGACATCTTTTCGTACGCCCGAGTAATGCTGGCAAAATGGTGAGGCCACAAGATCCAGAAAAGGTGGTAGATTGGATGCTTGATAGTTACTCTAGCTCCTTGCCATTGTCTTCCACCCATCCCCTGCAGAAAATGCAGATTTGGCAAGTAAGGACCATGGTCATGAACATTCTTCCACCTCACCCACTTGCAAAACAGCCATGCTGTCTGATCCACAAGTTGTGCAGCAGTCTTTTCTGCTGTTTGAGGACTCTGCTGGCTGTGGTTCTATGGTCCATCCACCTGGCCCTGCCCAACAAGTGGAAGAGACTGAGTGCACTGATGGCCAACAACTAATGTTGGTGGATGAGTATGTGGGATGGTCAGTGCATAGAGTCAGTGGACCACTGCAGTACATGTCAGAGGATGAGGAAACACAGGTACCAACTGGTGCGTTTTTTTGCAGTGTGCAGACCAGCAAGGAGGGCAGGGGTGCGGAGTTGTTTGAAGATGATGCAGGGGATGATGAGGGCCTAGACCCCACATGGAATGAAGGACATCATACTGACTGTGCCCAGGAGGAACAGGAGAGTGACTAGCTGCCCCAGCATCACAGGCAAAGAGGGAGCAAGGTGGAAAAGCACAGCCATTAGTCCGTAGCCAGAATGTTGGCTGTTACTGCCCACCGTGCCAAGGAAATGTGCGCACCCAAGTCAGCTCAAAGGAGTGCCCTGGCATGGGATGTCTTCAGGCAATGTCATGACAACAATACATGAGTAACTTGCAATCTGTACCATCAGAGCCTGAAGATATTTATAAATCTGCTGAACCTGAGCATCACTTGCATGATCATTCATCTGAAATTTAAGCACAAGCTGCAGTGGAGTACACATGTTAAAAACCATGACAGACCAGAGCCTTCTTCTGCTCCCTCTTCTGCTGAAAATTTTGGCCTCTTCCCCCAGCTCACAGTCAACAGGGCCACCTGCCTCCCACACAAATCAGTGATACCGAGCATCTCCACACTGTCCCATGGAATTTTTCAGCTTTCTATCCACCAAACCCTGGAGAGAAAGACTAAATTTGCCCCTAATTACCATTGAGCCATGCTCCTCAATTACAGCATTTCAAAAATTACTCGTCTTCAAAATGCCTCCATTCCAACTGGTGGAGATGGACAGTTTAAAAAATCTGATGGCAGTGGCTGTCCCTCAGTATGATGCTCCCAGCCGCTACTACTTCTCCAAGTGGGCCATCCTTGCCCTGCACACACATGTGGCGGACAAAATTAGGTGCGTAGTGCGCAATGCCATCAGTGGCAAGGTTGCTATGAGCGAGAGCAGGTGTAGCATAATGAGAGTAGTACTCTCATCAGCCACCGCCTGTGACTGGCAGTAACCTTCTTACTGCCGGTCACAGGTGCTGGCTCACAAGGTGTCAGCTGTATGACATCATAGGAATTGCAACACTCTGACCGGCGGTAATGAACTTACCGCCAATCACAGCCGGTGTTTCTCATGCTGTCACACAAATGACAGCGTGTGAAGCGATGGATATTCGGATTGCTGAACCCAAACAGTAACATGGACTTCAGGGAGAAGTTTGTGTTCAGGGTCCATGCACAGTCACTTGGTGTTCGGTACGTACCCCGAACTTTACCATTCGGGTTCACCCTTCACTAGTTACAGGTCTTGCTGGTGAAAAACCTACAACCAAACAGTCCTTTTCGGGGCTACATCTATTCTATTCAATATAAATACTGATATTAGCTGTACTATTTTGTGTAGGGATACATAGCTGCTGGAGAAGGGAAAGTGAGCATTACAGGCTTTGAGGGTGAAAAATCTATAACCCAATAGTCCTTTTCAGGACTAAATCTATTCTATTCAATATCACTGTTAGCTGTACTATTTAGTGTTGGTGATAGATAGCTAAAATCCTTATAAGGCATTCATCTAGGACTAACCACAACTTACACAGTTTTAGGCATTCCTTAAAAGCACATTTGTTTAGGGTTGCCTGTCACGTTCCCTAATCAAAGTGCTTTCTATACATAGCCCATTCAATATTTCTCTGAACATAATTCTCCATCAAACTCGACCACACCCAAAAGCACTACAAATATTGGCTGGTGACAACCTCATGCAGCCTTTATCTATTCCCACATTCCCACAAGATGGTTGGACCATCATTGTAAATAAGCACCTGTACTTTGTGTCTCCCCTCACCTCATGTACGTTCTTATGGCCAGGGTCATCATTGGTTCACTTTAGTTATTGTATTATCTTTAACCCATTTGTGACCGAGCCAATTTTTACCTTAATGACGCAGCCAATTTTTATGATTCTGACCACTGTCACTTTATGAGGTTATAGCTCTGGAACACTTTAACGGATTCCATTGATTCTAAGAAACTTTCTTCATGACATATTGCACTTCATGTTAGTGGTAAAATTTTTTCAATATGACATGCGTTTATTTATGAAAAAAACAGAAATTTTGCAAAAATTTTGCAATAATCAAACTTTTAATATTGTGCCCTTAAAGAGTCGTGTCACACAAAATAGTTAATAAATAACATTTCCCACATGTCAACTTTACATCAGCGCAATTTTGGAAACATGTTTTTTTAGCTAGGACATTATAAGGGTTAAAAGTTGACTAGCGATTTCTAATTTTTCCAACAAATTTTACAAAACCATTTTTTTAGGGACCACATCACATTTGAAGTGAGTGTGGGGGATCAATATGACAGAAAATACCCAAAAGTGACACCATTCTAAAAACTGCACCCCTCAAGGTGCTCAAAACCACATTCAAGAAGTTAATTAACCCTTCAGGTGCTTCACAAGAACTAATACAATGTGGAAGGAAAAAATGAACATTTTACTTTTTTCACAAAAAATTTACTCAAGACCCAAATTTTTTTATTTTCACAAGGGTATCAGGAGAAAATGGACCACAAAATTTGTTGTGCAATTTATCTTGAGTACACTGATACCTTGTATGTGGGGGGAAAGCCACTGTTTGGCGCATGGCAGGTCTCAGAACGGAGGGAGCACCATTTGACTTTTTGAACACAAAATTGTCTGGAATCAATGGCGGACACCATATCACATTTGGAGACCCCCTGATATACCTAAACAGTGGAAACCCCCCAATTCTAACTCCAACCCTAACACAGCCCTATACCAATCCCTAACTCCAACACACCCCTTGTGAGGGAGGGCTAAATTAACCCTTCACAGTTGACCAGGTGATTTCCAAATTAGTCCACAAGATGTTGCTAGCAACTGAGAATGACCAGACGGAGATGTGTCTCTGTGTGGGAGGATCAAAGGAGATCGCTAACCCCGTTTATTATGTCACACTTTTTTATAGTATTTTGCTTAATTATGCAAAGTACATAGCTACCAATAGCATTGTCGTGACACATTTACTTTATAAGCCAATAGTATTGCAAGAAAACCGGAAACTACATTTATGTCCATATCTACGTAGCATAGAGAATAGAACAATAGCACATTCTTCAGGGTCTCATATCTCATATCTTGTTCGGACTGGGACAGTCTGGTTTTATTACAGCCGTGAACTTCCCCTAGTTACAAAATTTAACTCGTAAACAACAAAATGGCGTTTCAAGCACAAAAATGGAGTCTTTGAAAACAAGATGTCCCGTACATCTAAATACTGTACTTCACACCCTAACCCTAATCCCAACCCTAACCACAACCATAAGCCTAACCACAACCCTAACCTTAACACCACAACCATAGCCCCAACCCTAACTCGAACACAACCCTAACTCTAGCCCAAACCCTAACCCTAGCTCCAACCCTAACCCTAGCCCAACCCTAACCCCAGCTCTAACCCCAACCCTAAGCCTAGTCTCAACCCTAGCCCTAGCCTCAACCCTAACCCTAACTGCAAAGAATGGAAAAAAATACTTTTTTATTATATGTACCTAACTAAGGTGGTGACAAAGGGGGGTTTGATGTACTATTTTTTTATTTTGATCACTGTTATAGGGTTTGTTTAGGTGACAAACAGCACACCAGCACCCAGATGTTGAAAGGTATAACAGGCTAGACAGATCTGTGGCTCTTGCCACTGAACCTACAGCCAGGTATGTTCGTGTATGATAATGGCCATAAACTGGTGGCAGCTCTTAATCTTGGCAACCTCACACACATACCATGCTGTTATGAATGAGTCACCGTAGGAGGCAAAAACAGAAATACTTGCTAAGTCCAGAAAACCAGAGAAGTTGGCAGCTATCGGATTGCAGACCCCTGAACCTAACAACAACAACTAGCAATAGCCGTGGGGGGTTCCTACGGTGCCCAAGACCCCTCGATCACAGTCGGAGAACTACATAGCCTAAAGAAAGAAAGGGAAATCTAAACTGCCCCAGAGCAGACCCCAAAGCAATAGGCAGCCCCCAACATATAATGACGGTGAAGCAAGATGAAAAAACACTCACACAGATAGAAAGATAGGCTGAGCAAATGATGGGGCCCAAGCTAACTAAATAGGACAGAATAGAAAAGCTGCTGTCTGCAATCCGCCAAAACCCTCTCAAAAATAAGAGCCAACAGACTGATAGGGAAAAAGGCCCTGAAGACGCTAGGCTTCAAAAAGACTATATCAGTACTCCGGTATTATCTGAAGACAGAGCAAAAAAAAGGAATTCAGCTCACCCAGAAGGGAAAGGCAGAAATCCAGAAAACCAAGACAAAACAAAACCAAAACACAAATGCAAAAAGTAGAGCAGAAAACTTAGCTTTTGAGGAGCAGGAATCAGACTGGTCTCCAAGAATCCCTCAGAGTAATCACCCGCAAGGCAGAAGGGCGTCGGCTGCCTTATATCCAGTCAGCAATCCCAGTCACCCAGTCATCATCATTCTGCTCAGGTGCTTTGTAATCAGCCTCACTACCTTCCTTCACCAGAAGAGGGAGTTCATCAGACCTCAATGGTGAAGGGGAAAATGAACTCACAACACCATGCCTGGCTTAAGTGCTCAACTTAGTGGTTCAGCAGTTTCTAAAAACCTGCTCAGATTTACCTAAGCTACTTGTGAAGGTATGTCGCATGTGTGTTCATTTCCGCAAGTCAGCAACAGGTGTCGCTGGTCTAGCAGTGCTGCAGCAACGCTTGCAAGTGCCAGCTCACTGAAAGGTGTGCAACGTGACCATGTGCTGGACTTCCACATTTCCTATATTGGCAAGGTTTTGTGAGCAGTACAGAGCAGTAGTTGAATACCAGCAACATCATGCCCATTGGTATTCCCATCACATAACAACGGATGAGTGGGCAAGCATGTATGATACCTGTGAGGTTCTACAAAACTTTGAGGAATTAACCAAGAAGGTGAGCAGCGATGATGCCATAATCAGCATAGCCATCCAGCTTCTTTGTCTAGTCAAATGCTAGCTGCTCCCAATTAAAGAGGAAGTTTTGTATGTGGAACAGGGGAGATGCAGGAAGAAATAATACAGGATGATACTACCCAGCCTAGCCTCATTTCATCTTCTTAGCACTGTTTGGGTGCTAATAATGAGGAGAAGGAACAGAAGATGGCTGCCTGTGCTACAGAGGGAACTACCCACATTAGCTACATCCCATCTGTTCATCATGAATGGGCTGAAGAGGAGGAAGAGAAGGAGGAGGAGAGGGAGGAGATTGAGAGTTGTCCTCCTTTTGGGGACAGGGAAGTCTTGCCTGTTGGGAGTCTGGCACACATGGCTGACCTTAAGTCCCACTTACTTTCCCGTGACCTGTGATCCTTCTTCCACTTCTTCCTGTGGTGGTGAGGACTAACAAACTGGTGCAATACCACATGTCCCTAGTAAAACAATAAGTTGACAATACTGGTGCCAGAGGTCATAGTTCCTTAGAAGATGGTAAAGGAGCACCTAACTGACCGTACCAGCATCATCTGTGATTCCTCTCTAACATACAACTAATGAGTATCCAAGCTGGACACCTGGCATGAACTGTCACTCTACACTTTAGAGGTACTTGCTTGCCAAGCTGTGAGTAGAGTTGAGCGAAACGGGTCAGTCAATTTCAAAAATCGCAGACTTTCGCCAAACCCATGAGGTCGGCCATGATGTCGGCGACCTGAGCGCCAAAGTCGCTTTTCAAATGATGCTTCCAGCGCCTTTTTTCAGCCAATGATGGAGGACGCACACTGTGGGCAACGCGATGACATAGGCAGCGGCCACCACCATCTTAGAGAAGGGCATTGAAGTGATTGGATGGCTTTGTGTGGCGTCACAGTGAGTATAAAAGGCTGTGACCGCCGACCGCATCTTACTTCTGACGATCTTAGCATAGGGAGAGGTGCTGCTGCTGATTCTGAATAGGGAGAGCGTTAGGCAGGGAAGAAAAAAAAAACTGCTTCTGCTGATAGCGCTTTTCACTGTACAGTTAGTGTGCAGGGAAAGGGGAGGATTTTTGCTTTTGTGCAGCAGCGCTGGTGGTGATTAGGCTGCATTGTAAGGCTATCTGCTAGCTGCATTGCTGTGTGCACACTGGTGTTCAAACTGCTTTTTTCAGAGCACTCCAACTTTTATTATTTTGTCCTGGTGAGTAGAGTTGAGCGACTTTGGTCGGATCGGGATTCGTGAAACCGGAATGAAACAAAATTTGAGTCGGATGAAACTGGTCCGACTAGGGCAAAAAAATGTCGGAGTTTCGTCCGAAACCAGACCCCAATGCAAGTCAATGGAGAATAAAAGTCGGCATCGAGTGGATGACTGTCATGTGGCAAGCTTGTCGACAAAGCGCAGTCGCACGAGCACTCCATCCGCAGCTGGCAGTGTTGCACACAAGGTGTCCCACTATGGAACAGCTAGTGGTAAGCTTCAGCAGGCTGTGTTAAAGATGATGTCTTTGGGCGACAACAGACACACCACGGAGGTACTGGCCAACTACTTGCAGAGACAAACTGAGTCATGGTTGGGCAGTCTACATCTTGAGCCAGGCAAGGTAGTCAGTGGTAATGGCCGTAATTTTGTGGCAGCCATAGCCCTTGCAAAACTCACACACATACCTTGCCTGGCTCACACTTTCAACCTGGTGGTGCAGTGCTTCCTTAATAATTATCCGGAGTTAACATCCCTGCTCCATAAGATGCGAAGACTGTGCTCGCACATCTGTCACTCGGCCGTAAACTCCAGTCTAATCATAGACGTTGCAACAAGGTGGAACTCCACTCTGCACATGGTTGAGAGGCTGTGCGAACAGAGGCAGGCTGTAGTGAATTTGTGGGAGGATACACGGGCAGGCAGTTTGAGGGAAGATAATGGAATTGTCGGGTGTGCAGTGGTCAAAGCTGAAAGACCTCTGTAAAGTCCTTCAGTGATTTGAGGAATGCACACGGCTGGTAAGCGCAGACGATGCCATCATAAGCATGAGCATCCCACTTATGCGCCTGCTCATGCAAAGTTTGACCCACATTAAGAATCTGGCGTCTGCAGCAGAGGAGGAGGAACAGGAGGAGGAGGAGGGAAGCCTAACAGTCAGCCATTGTCTGGTCAGGGAACTGTCCTGGACGAGGTGGAGGAAGAAGAGGAAGAGGAGGAGGAGGAAAATGAGGGGGATGATTATTTTGGGCAGGAGGATGCTTCTCAGGGGGCAAGAGAAAATGTTGGTGTTCCAAGGTCAGGTACAGGGTTTGTGCATGACTGTAGGGATGTGGATTTGCCCTAAAGTGCTCCTCCTCCCAGCAGTGGCAGTGCATTATTGACACCTGGAACATTGGCCCACATGTGCGATTATGCCTTGCGGATCCTAAAAAGGGACCCCCGCATTGCCAAAATGATGAAGGATGACGACTACTGGCTGGCCAGCATCCTCGATCCACGCTACAAAGGCAAAATACACAACATCATGCCACAGGAGAACCTAGAGATAATATTGGCTAACAAACAAGCAACTCTGGTAAACCGTTTGTTTGAGGCTTTCCCAGCACACAGCAGCGGTGCTGGTTCTCCCATGAGCCGTAGTGGGCACAATGGAAGAGGTGTTCATGGTGCAAACAGCCAAAGTGGCGTTGGAGGTTTCATGACCATGTTGTTGTCTGATTTCTCAAGTACCGCTCACACGACTGCTAATACTGCTAGATCAAAAGTGACAGGAGACAGCAGTCTAAGGTTACAAACTACTTCTCCTCCCATATCGATGTTCTCCCTCACAGGTCATTACCCTTTGACTATTGGGCCTCTAAACTGTACACCTGGCCTGAATTGGCACAATATGCCATTCAGGAGCTTGCTTGCCCTGCTGCTAGTGTGTTATCTGAAAGAGTCTTCAGTGCTGCTGGATCAATCCTGACAGAAAAAAGGACCCACATTGCTGTGTGAGAAATTTCCCACACAGCTTTTGCCATAAAGTGAGACTAGGGACTTTTTTTTTTACAGTGGCGGAGGAATACAGTGGGGAAGGATACCTACCTCCCGTCATTGGATTCCTGGAGCCTGTAGAGAACGGTAGCATCAGCTGATGCTGCTGTTCTCCACGCAAGATCATCGTGGGACACTCGTGGACTTCTGCGGATTAGGGGTAAGTATATTGGTGGTTTGTTATTTTAATATTTATTCCACAGATGACAATGGCTTCGGGGAACAAAGTGACAAGTGATGGTGAGTATGTACTCTATGTTATATGTACTGTATGTCTATATGTATGTATTGTATGAATGTATTGTATGAATGTATTGTATGTAGTATATATGTATGTTGCATGCATGTTGCAGGCATGTGGTATATATGTAGTATGTATGTATGTTGCATGCATGTAGTATATATGTAGTATATATTGTAGGGATGTGACTCGCTCAGGTGCAGCGGGAGACAATCATGAGGCAGGTTCTTCCCAAAGTTCATAAGGTTTATTTGCTCCATAAACCATAGACAGCATAACACTGAAATGTAACCTTCACTTCAGGCAAAGGAACAGAAATGTCCGTGGCTTCAGACTCGGACTGAGAGTCTCAGCACATGCTGGGAGCTGTAGTCCTCCCCATATACACTCTCTGTAGTGTCCCACCTGGACACATGGAAGTCTGTCCACACTCTGACAGACTCCCTCCACTCTCTCACATGTGCCAAACACCTCAATTACATAGCCCTGTAACCACACCCAAAGGGGATCACATGGCTATGACATCACCAAAGGTTGTATAGACACACAGGCTTCCCTGACACAGTGTAACAGAAAGATCAGCAGTACCTCTGCTGATCAATACACCCTGGAGCCTGCATCCCAAGGCCACCCACCTTGAGACCCACAATGGTCATTTAGGACCCTGCTCCTGTTACCACACTGAATGTGCCTGTACACCCGTCCTGGGACACCCACACAGCGCCCCCTAGCCGACACAGTGGTAACTACACCACATACCTCCCCCCTCTGTTCAAACTTGTGGGGTTGAACACATGACATCACCCAGGTATCTTGAGACCTGGCACCCATGTCACCTTGCCCTACAAGTCGAGAGGACCATCTCCGTCTGTTTCGGTAGTCAAACTGCCTCATATTCACGTTAGGCCTCCCCCGCCCCCAGCGGTCAGTATCTCGGCCTTGGGCTTTGGCCTTCCCGTCAACATCCGTCAGTGTGATCAGACACTCTTTAGTCTCCACCTGTTTGCAGTGCGCTCCGTCACCCGACCTTTCTCTCACCGGCCGGCTCTCCCAGTTCACACTGTCATGAGTCCCACGTCCAGCTGGGCCAACTGGCTGGTCTGAGTCTGACCCTCTGTCACTATGTCCACCACCGGGTCTCGTGCCTATGTTACTACGATTAGAATGGCCACTTGCGGACTCTCGACGTTCTTGCCTTCGACTACCTGTCCTTTCATTCCTTGGAGGATCCCTTCGGGTCCTTACACCTTGGGTTGGAGGTGGACGCCACCTGACGTTCTCTATCTGCTCATTCATCTGCAGTCGATCCTGTCTTAGCTGCTCAATCTCCTTCAGGTACGCTAGCCGATATTCCAGGAGCATGCGAAGCTTCCCAATGCTTTCCACCGAACCAACCACAATGACAGGAACCATGTCATCTTCAATAACGACTTGGATTTCACCAGCAGGTGGGATCCTCACTCTCTTCACACAGGATCGATTCACCATCTCCTGCATCACCTTTCCAAGTCTGAAAACGACTTTCCCCACCAGATTTCTGGGTACCGGAATTATGTCTTCCACAAAGCCCAGCCGACTTTGTGCTTCCCTTGCAAGCTCCAGACGTCGAGCGGCTTTCCTATTACGCTCCACGATCATCTGTTTCGTGCGGAGACATTGTAAGTGCATCTCCTTCAGGACAGCCACCCTTCTCTCTGTGTCTTCCGTTTCTGCCAGTATCACCAACTGGTCTGTTTCTGGTGCCCAGCTCACACTATAGGCCTTTACTGCCTTTTTAAAAGTCTCATGCACACCTTCGCTGGCACACGCTTCTCGCACGTCTTCGGGTACCTCCATCACGCACTTGAAGGTCATGGACTTGCTCTCATCCTGGACAGATGGCTCTGGGTTCCCCATGGACACTTCCCTCAAGGTATCTGCCAAGACCGGGTGACTGTCTTGTGCAGCTCTTGGTTCACCATCTTCCTGAGATTTACAGTCTTCAGGACCCTTTTCCAAGATGGGCTTTGGCAGTTCTGCCTTGCTATCAGTCGGGCACGGCCGCTGTACGTCTTCACCCATCCACTTCTTCTGCAGAAGACCTTTTACTACTCCACTGAGTTCTTGCAGAACTTTATCTCGCTCCTCTGCCAGGTAGCGATGCTGATCCTCTCTCCTGAGAATCTCCTGTTGATGCTTCTCTTGGGCCTCTCTGAGCACCTCCATATCTTCCAACAGGGTCTTGTTCATGGTTTTACATGCTGACAGGTGACCTCTGAGCTCAGAGACTTCCTTCTCCAGCTCATCCACTCTGTGCTCAGCTGCTTGCCTTAGGACTCTTTCCCGTTCGACATGTTCTGTTACAGTCTCCTTTATCAGCTGTATCTCACGATCTTGTTCTCTTTTGTCCATCACGTGTCGCACCACTACCTCTTTAATTATATCGTTAAAGGGTACCACTGGGTCAGTCACCCCAGTCGAGTGAACCCTCCAGTTACCGTCCAGCACCAATGTGTCTAGTCCAGTAGTCTCATCTCCCAGCCCACCATCTGTCTTATCACGAGACGTCAGGTCCGTCAGTTGGGCAGATGTACTTCTTCCTCTGGTCAGTTCTACCTCTGACCTGTCCATGTCAGGAGCCGTCACTGTCTCAGTGTCCGCTGGCCCCATAGTCGAAGCATCTCCATCATCCGACCAAATGTCATCAAACAAAAGAAAGTCCCGGCCCCTCTCCCAGGCATAGACTAAGTCCCGTGGTATCCCTCTACCTTGGCACTCACCACCTTTGGTCCCCTCAAACACTACTGTGTCTACTGCGTAGTTCACCGTGACCCCGTGTTTACAACGAACCCTGACGTTTTTCTCGGTCAGAGAGAAAACGAGAGGAATTCCTGTCAGAGTCACCTGACTCTCTGAGTCCAGCCGACCAAAGGCTCCTTCCCGGTGCAGCATCACTGTACACATCTGTGGCCCATCATTACTACCTGGAAAGGATATTCCACATTCTGAAAAAGACCTGCACATACACTGCGGTACTCCAGACATACCTACTGAGTCACCCAGTGCTGTCACTTCTTCACACTTGGCCCCTTTCTGGACCACCACCCCGCTTTGGGTTGCCACCCCAATTTTGGTCACCGCCCCCTTTTGGAACTCCACCCTTTTTTGGGTTACCACTCCAATTTGGGTCACCGCCCCCTTTTGGGACTCCACCCCTTTTTGGGTTACCACTCCAATTTGGGTCACCACCCCCTTTTGGGACTCCACCCCTTTTTGGGTTACCACTCCAATTTGGGTCACCGCCCCCTTTTGGGTTTCCACCCCTTTTTGGGTTACCACTCCAATTTGGGTCACCGCCCCCTTTTGGGTCACCGCCCCCTTTTGGGATTTCCCCATGTCCGTCCTGCAGAACCTCTTAGGCCACAGTTCACACAGTACAGTTTGTCTTTTAACGATACCACACAAGTCTTTGCTGGCACCACCACAGCTCCTGCTGTCAATGATCACCGGCACCTCCGGCTGCTGTTCACACACATACACAGCGGCTGGTGTCACTGCAGCTCCTGCTGCGCCATCTTCGTGGACCCGCCGATCCACCGGAAGCCGCTTGTCACCTTCGTAACCCCGCCGGGTTACTGGAAGCCGCTTGTCACCCTCAAAGATAAAAAAGCCACAAAAGTGCGCCCATAGGGCCTTACCAGTGTAGGTATAATGGGTTATGCAGCAATAATACAGGGTACTCACCCTTAATAGTTGTGTAAAGCCACAACTACTGTATCCGCTTAGTCACATGCCATAAAGCTGCAGCAGGATGGTGTAGACAGACAGCGTCTGCTACCAATGCTCCCAGGGCAGATCCCTTAAAGAAAACACCAGGTCCTTGTGCTGCGAGACCTTCGTGACCCCACTGAGCCACAGCAAGCACCTTCAGGTTTTGCAGAGGAAAAGAAAAAAAAAACATGCACAGTCTCTCACGTGTCCTGTTCGTGTGCCACTCAGGACGTACCGTCTCCGCCTGAGACCGTCCAACACACAGGGCACACCGGGTGCTATTCAGGGAGCCGACCCTCCTCCCAGGGTCTCCCAACACACCAGCCTCACCAGGTCCAGGGGCTCAGCGGGTGCTCTTCAGGACATCCGTCTCCGCCTGAGACTGCCCAACACACGCCTCACCAGGTCCAAGGTCATAGCACGTGTTCCAGGGATCCGATTCCTCTCCCAGAACCTCCCAACACTGACCCTCCAGGACCTTGCTCACTGACCCCTCCAGGAACACAGTCTCTCACTGACCCTGGTCAGTGCAACACAGACTCCTGTCTGTTACCTGTGTCGGCCACACAGGTTCCTGGACGCCTCTTCTCCTCAGAGGTATCCCACAAATATTAATACAGTCACTTTCTCTGACCTCGGTCAGTATTACTCACGGTTGTCAGACCGTCTGCTCTCCTGGCTCAGAATCGCCAGCGCTGCCACACGCGCTTCTGGGAGTCGCTGCCCGCAGTCTGTCACCAATTGTAGGGATGTGACTCGCTCAGGTGCAGCGGGAGACAATCATGAGGCAGGTTCTTCCCAAAGTTCATAAGGTTTATTTGCTCCATAAACCATAGACAGCATAACACTGAAATGTAACCTTCACTTCAGGCAAAGGAACAGAAATTTCCGTGGCTTCAGACTCGGACTGAGAGTCTCAGCACATGCTGGGAGCTGTAGTCCTCCCCATATACACTCTCTGTAGTGTCCCACCTGGACACATGGAAGTCTGTCCACACTCTGACTCGAACTTTTCGGATTTTGGCGCGCACGGCGCACCGTCATAAGTGCGCAGCGCAGGTCAAAGCGCAACTAGCGCACGACCTGCGCACGATCGGCGCACCCTATGCTAAAGATAGGGTGCGCCGATCGCAGGCGCCGCCGTCCGCTAGGAGGCGGCGCTACAGGCAAGGGGCGGGCACGCCGGGCAGAGAGCCGGCTCGGGGGCGGAGCTACCCCCGGCCGTGCGTGCGCATAAAATGCGCTAATGTGAAACCGGCCTCACATGTGCCAAACACCTCAATTACATAGCCCTGTAACCACACCCAAAGGGGATCACATGGCTATGACATCACCAAAGGTTGTATAGACACACAGGCTTCCCTGACACAGTGTAACAGAAAGATCAGCAGTACCTCTGCTGATCAATACACCCTGGAGCCTGCATCCCAAGGCCACCCACCTTGAGACCCACAATGGTCATTTAGGACCCTGCTCCTGTTACCACACTGAATGTGCCTGTACACCCGTCCTGGGACACCCACACAGCGCCCCCTAGCCGACACAGTGGTAACTACACCACAATATGTAGTATGCATGTTGCATGCATGTGGTATATATGTAGTATGTATGTAGTATGTATGTTGCATGTAGTATATATGTAGTATGTATGTATGTTGCATGCATGTAGTATATATGTAGTATGCATGTTGCATGCATGTAGTATATATGTAGTATATATGTAGTATGCATGTTGGATGCATGTGGTATATATGTAGTATGTATGTATGTTGCATGCATGTAGTATATATGTGGTATATATGTAGTATATATATATATTGTATATATGTATGTTGCATGCATGTAGTATATATGTTGTATATATGTATGTTGCATGCATGTGGTATATATGTAGTATGCATGTAGTATATATGTGGTGTATATGTAGTATATATGTATGTTGCATGCATGTAGTATATATGTAGTATATATGTAGTATGTATGTTGCATGTAGTATATATGTTGTATATATTTATGTTGCATGCATGTAGTATATATGTTGTATATATGTATGTTGCATGCATGTGGTATATATGTAGTATGCATGTAGCATGCATGTGGTATATATGTAGTATGTATGTTGCATGCATGTAGTATATATGTAGTATGCATGTTGCATGTAGTATATATGTAGTATATATGTATGTTGCATGCATGTAGTATATATGTGGTATATATGTAGTATGCATGTTGCATGCATGTAGTATATTTTGTATGTTGCATGCATGTAGTATATATGTGGTATATATGTAGTATGCATGTTGCATGCATGTAGTATATATGTTGTATATATGTATGTGGCATGCATGTATTATATATGTAGTATGCATGTTGCATGTAGTATATATGTAGCATATATGTATGTTGCATGCATGTAGTATATATGTGGTATATATGTAGTATGCATGTTGCATGCATGTAGTATATATGTTGTATGTATGTATGTTGCATGCATGTAGTATATACAGTCATATGTAAAAGTTTGGGCACCCCTATTAATGTTAACGTTTTTTCTTTATAACAATTTTGGTTTTTGCAACAGCTATTTCAGTTTCATATATCTAATAACTGATGGACTCAGTTATATTTCTGGATTCAAATGAGGTTTATTGTACTAACAGAAAATGTGCAATCTGCATTTAAACAAAATTTGACCGGTGCAAAAGTATGGGCACCCTTATCATTTTCTTGATTTGAACACTCCTAACTACTTTTTACTGACTTCCTGAAGCACTAAATTGGTTTTGTAACCTCATTGAGCTTTGAACTTCATAGCCAGGTGTATCAAATCATGAGAAAAGGTATTTAAGGTGGCCACTTGCAAGTAGTTCTCCTATTTGATTCTCCTATGAAGAGTGGCATCATGGGCTCCTCAAAACAACTCTCAAATGATCTGAAAGCAAAGATTATTCAACATAGCTTTTCAGGGGAAGGATACAAAAAGTTGTCTCAGAGATTTAACCTGTCAGTTTCCACTGTGAGGAACATAGTAAGGAAATGGAAGAACACAGGTACAGTTCTTGTTAAGCCCAGAAGTGGCAGTCCAAGAAAAATATCAGAAAGGCAGAGAAGAAGAATGGTGAGAACAGTCAAGGACAATCCACAGACCACCTCCAAAGACCTGCAGCATCATCTTGCTGCAGATGGTGTCACTGTGCATCGGTCAACAATACAGCGCACTTTGCACAAGGAGAAGCTGTATGGGAGAGTGATGCGAAAGAAGCCGTTTCTGCAAGCACGCCACAAACAGTCGCCTGAGGTATGCAAAAGCACATTTGGACAAGCCAGTTACATTTTGGAAGAAGGTCCTGTGGACTGATAAAACAAAGATTGAGTTGTTTGGTCATACAAAAAGGCGTTATGCATGGAGGCTAAAAAACACAGCATTCCAAGAAAAACACTTGCTACCCACAGTAAAATTTGGTGGAGGTTCCATCATGCTTTGGGGCTGTATGGCCAATGCCGGCACTAGGAATCTTGTTAAAGTTGAGGGTCGCATGGATTCAACTCAGTATCAGCAGATTCTTGACAATAATGTGCAAGAATCAGTGACGAAGTTGAAGTTACGCAGGGGATGGATATTTCAGCAAGACAATGATCCAAAACACCGCTCCAAATCTACTCAGGCATTCATGCAGAGGAACAATTACAATGTTCTGGAATGCCATCCCAGTCCCCAGACCTGAATATCATTGAACATCTGTGGGATGATTTGAAGCGGGCTGTCTATGCTCGGCGACCATCAAACTTAACTGAACTGGAATTGTTTTGTAAACAGGAATGGTCACAAATACCTTCATCCAGGATCCAGGAACTCATTAATAGCTACAGGAAGCGACTAGAGGCTGTTATTTTTGAAAAAGGAGGATCTACGAAATATTAATGTCACTTTTATGTTGAGGTGCCCATACTTTTGCACCGGTCAAATTTTGTTAAAATGCAGATTTCACGCTTTCTGTTAGTACAATAAACCTCATTTGAATCCAGAAATATAACGGAGTCCATCAGTTATTAGATATATGAAACTGAAATAGCTGTCGCAAACACCAAAATTGTTATAAAGAAAAAAGGTTAACATTAATAGGGGTGCCCAAACTTTAACATATGACTGTATATGGTATATATGTAGTATGCATGTTGCATGCATGTAGTATATATGTTTTATATATGTATGTTGCATGGATGTGGTAAATATGTAGTATGCATGTAGTATATATGTAGTATATATCTAGTATGTATGTTGCATGTAGTATATATGTAGTATATATGTATGTTGCATGCATGTAGTATATATGTAGTATGTATGTTGCATGTAGTTTATATGTTGTATATATGTATGTTGCATGTATGTAGTATATATGTTGTATATATGTATGTTGCATGCATGTAGTATATATGTAGTATGCATGTTGCATGCATGTAGTATGTATGTTGCATGCATGTAGTATATATGTGATATATGTAGTATGCATGTTGCATGCATGTGGTATATATGTAGTATGTATGTATGTTGCATGCATGTAGTATATATGTAGTATGCATGTTGTATATATGTAGTATATATGTATGCTGCATGCATGTAGTATATACAGTATGTGGTATATTTGTAGTATATATGTTGTATGTTGCATGCATGTAGTATATATGTGGTATATATGTAGTATGCATGTTGCATGCATGTAGTATATATGTTGTATGTATGTATGTTGCATGCATGTAGTATATATATGGTATATATGTAGTATGCATGTTGCATGCATGTAGTATATATGTTTTATATATGTATGTGGCATGCATGTGGTAAATATGTAGTATGCATGTAGTATATATGTAGTATATATCTAGTATGTTGCAAGTAGTATACAGTATATAAATAAATAGAAATAATAATCTTTTTATATAGCGCTAACATATGTAGTATATATGTATGTTGCATGCATGTAGTATATATGTAGTATGTATGTTGCATGTAGTTTATATGTTGTATATATGTATGTTGCATGTATGTCGTATATATGTTGTATATATGTATGTTGTATGCATGTGGTATATATGTAGTATGTATGTATGTTGCATGCATGTAGTATATATGTAGTATGCATGTAGTATATATGTGGTATATGTAGTATGTATGTTGCATGCATGTGGTATATATGTAGTATGTATGTATGTTGCATGCATGTAGTATATATGTAGTATGCATGTTGTATATATGTAGTATATATGTATGTTGCATGCATGTAGTATATATGTGGTATATATGTAGTATATATGTTGTATGTTGCATGCATGTAGTATATATGTGGTATATATGTAGTATGCATGTTGCATGCATGTAGTATATATGTTGTATGTATGTATGTTGCATGCATGTAGTATATATATGGTATATATGTAGTATGCATGTTGCATGCATGTAGTATATATGTTTTATATATGTATGTGGCATGCATGTGGTAAATATGTAGTATGCATGTAGTATATATGTAGTATATATCTAGTATGTTGCATGTAGTATATATGTAGTATATATGTATGTTGCATGCATGTAGTATATATGTAGTATGTATGTTGCATGTAGTTTATATGTTGTATATATGTATGTTGCATGTATGTAGTATATATGTTGTATATATGTATGTTGTATGCATGTGGTATATATGTAGTATGTATGTATGTTGCATGCATGTAGTATATATGTAGTATGCATGTAGTATATATGTGGTATATATGTAGTATGTATGTTGCATGCATGTGGTATATATGTAGTATGTATGTATGTTGCATGCATGTAGTATATATGTAGTATGCATGTTGTATATATGTAGTATATATGTATGTTGCATGCATGTAGTATATATGTGGTATATATGTAGTATATATGTTGTATGTTGCATGCATGTAGTATATATGTGGTATATATGTAGTATGCATGTTGCATGCATGTAGTATATATGTTGTATGTATGTATGTTGCATGCATGTAGTATATATTTGGTATATATGTAGTATGCATGTTGCATGCATGTAGTATATATGTTTTATATATGTATGTGGCATGCATGTGGTAAATATGTAGTATGCATGTAGTATATATGTAGTATATATCTAGTATGTTGCATGTAGTATATATGTAGTATATATGTATGTTGCATGCATGTAGTATATATGTAGTATGTATGTTGCATGTAGTTTATATGTTGTATATATGTATGTTGCATGTATGTAGTATATATGTTGTATATATGTATGTTGTATGCATGTGGTATATATGTAATATGTATGTATGTTGCATGCATGTAGTATATATGTTGTATATATGTATGTTGCATGCATGTAGTATATATGTAGTATGCATGTTGCATGCATGTAGTATGTATGTTGCATGCATGTAGTATATATGTGGTATATATGTAGTATGCATGATGCATGCATGTGGTTTATATGTAGTATGTATGTATGTTGCATGCATGTAGTATATATGTAGTATGCATGTTGCATGTAGTATATATGTATGTTGCATGCATGTAGTATATATGTGGTGTATATGTAGTATGCATGTAGTATATATGTTGCATATATGTATGTTGCATGCATGTGGTATATATGTAGTATGCATGTAGTATATATGTAGTATGTATGTAGTATGTATGTTGCATGCATGTAGTATATATGTAGTATGTATGTTGCATGTATTATATATGTTGTATATATGTATGATGCATGCATGTAGTATATATGTTGTATATATGTATGTTGCATGCATGTGGTATATATGTAGTATGTATGTTGCATGCATGTAGTATATATGTCGTACATATGTATGTTGCATGCATGTAGTATATATGTGGTATATATGTAGTATGCATGTTGCATGCATGTAGTATATATGTTGTATGTTGCATGCATGTAGTATATATGTGGTATATGTGTAGTATGCATGTTGCATGCATGTGGTATATATGTAGAATGTATGTGTGTTGCATGCATGTAGTATATATGTAGTATGCATGTTGCATGTAGTATATATGTAGTATATATGTTTGTTGCATGCATGTAGTATATATGTGGTATATATGTAGTATGCATGTTGCATGCATGTAGTATATATGTAGTATGTATGTAGCATGTAGCATGTATGTAGTATGTATGTTGCATGTATGTAGCAGACCCCCGGGCAGGCCGGTACAGACCCCCCGGAAGGCCCGAACTGACGGCGCATCATGATGTGCACAGACCGCGCATCATGATGACGTCATTTTGGCAGCCAATCAGAGCCACAATAGTGGCTCATTGCATTATGGGAACTTCCGATTCCGATATCCGATATTGAAAAAATATCGGTACTCGGTATCGGAATTCCAATACAGCGAATATCGGCCGATACCTGATATTTGCAGTATCGGAATGCTCAACACTAGTCGCGGCAGTTACGCCATGACCAATCAGCAACAGTCACTTAGTCGTCGCGGCAACACGGCTGCATCGCTTATTGTACAGGCACATTGCAGCTGTTAAAGGCATCATTGCTGCATCGCTCATTACACAGGCACAGTCCTGTACATATACAATACATTAGGTAAGAGCAGAACAGTGACTGCAGCTCTGGGTGTAACTGGAGAACAATACATTAGGTAACAGTAGAACAGTGACTGCAGCTCTGGGTGTAACTTGCGTACAATACATTAGGTAAGAGCAAAAAAGTGACTGCAGCTCTGGGTGTAACGAGTACAATACGTTAGGTAAAATCTGAACAGTGACTGCAGCTCTTTCTGTAACAGGAGTATAATACATTAGGTAAGAGCAGAGCAGTGACTGCAGCTCTGGGTGTAACTGGACTACAGTACATTATGTAAAAGCAGAACAGCGACTGCAGCTCTGGGAGTAACTGGAGTACAATACATTAGGTAACAGCAGAACAGTGACTGCAGATCTGGGTGTAACTGGAGTACAATACATTAGGTAACAGCAGAACAGTGACTGCAGCTCTGGGTGTAACTGGAGTACACTACATAAGGTAACAGCAGAACAGTGACTGCAGCTCTGGGTGTAACAGGAGTACATTAGGTAACAGCAGAACAGTGACTGCAGCTCTGGGAGTAACTGGAGTGCAATACATTAGATAACAGCAGAACAGTGACAGCAGCTCTGGGTGTAACTGGAGTACAATACATTAGGTAACAGCAGAACAGTGACTGCAGCTCTGGCTGTAACTGGAGTACAATACATTAGGTAACAGCAGAACAGTGACAGCAGCTCCGGGTGTAACAGGAGTATAATACAGTAGATGGTGGCCCGATTCTATCGCATTGGGTATTTTAGAGTCTCTCCTCTCACCACGCGCACGGCATCTTCCGGTTCCAGTAATGCTTAGCGAGATGGGCTGAAGATGACGTCACTCTCGCGAGAGCGCGACGTCATCAGCGGTGTTTCGCGCAAAGCATTACTGGAACCGGGAGCACAGAGAGGAGAGAAAGAGTCCGGGGTCAATCGGAAGGTGAGTAAATAACTATTTTTTATTTTAACAGAGACTCTAGAATACCCGATGCGATAGAATCGGGCCACCATCTAGTAATATATATACTTGCTATCTTGTTATCCAGTACCTTTTTTACAACATCTTTTATTATGGTCAAAACCCAGACTGAGTGAGCGTCTGAGGATGACTCCGGAAATATATACCGAGATTTCAAGTTTGGCCAACACTGTATACAGCTGTATGCTTCTGATACAGTACCTTTTTTGCTATTTAGATTCTGGTGTAATCCATAATGAGCCTGTGAAAGTCCGTCTATAACTTTGGAAATACATTTTGAGATTTAAGATTACCTCAACACTGTATACAGCTGTACACTTGTGTTACATTACCCATTTACAGCTTTTCATATTCTTGTGTAATCCATACTGGGCCTGAGAACGTTTGTGTCTGCCTCCTGAAATATATACGGAGATTCAGAATGTTTACACTATACTATATATTCCTTGTATCTGGTGATGCTGTACTCTTTTTCAACTTTTTATTTTATTGTGTAATCCATAATGAGCCTGTGAGCATCTGTGTATGACTCATGAAATATATACGGAGATTTAATGTTATCCCTAGACTGTATAGAGCTGTACGCTTCTGATATGGTACCATATATCTGCTGGTATTTTGGGTCCATTTTCCAAAACATGAGGAAGTATGGTGGAAGAGGACGCGGACGTGGGAGTGGGGGGCCACCTGTTACTGATGGTGGTGGTGGTGCATCTGCTGGTAGTGCCAAAAACACAATAGGCAGGAGGTGTTGAGCCTGCATCATGGTGTAACTCCGGAAGGCCTGTAAGGCTCCCTTTTCTGGGAATAGGTAGACTGCTTTTAAAGCCGGAGCCTCAGGAACTGTTTTTGGCTTACATTGCTGAAATAGCCTCCAGCTCTATCGCCTCCTCTTCTGAAGTTTCAAAAAATGCAAGCACTGAGTCGTCAGTGCAGGCTTCTGGTCAGGAGCAACACCTTTTCAATGTGTCCTTCACCCACACCAAAAGTGAAGGATGCTGCAGCACACACTTCAGATTACTCCATGGAGCTATTTTTACATGCCATGCCTGGGTTCATTAAAAATGGGGCCCATCATATACTGGAGCATTCCAAATGGGGGACATCAGACACTGGAGCAGCATTTACGGGGCCCATTATACACTGGAGCATTAGAAATGGAGCCCATTATATATGGAGCATTATTAGGGCCCATAAGACACTGAAGCATCATCCATGAGGCCCATCATATACTGGAGCATTCTAAATGGGGGACAACAGACACTGGAGCAGCATTTACGGGGCCCATTATACACTGGAGCATTAGAAATGGAGCCCATTATATATGGAGCATTATTAGGGCCCATAAGACACTGGAGCATCATCCATGAGGCCCATCATATACTGGAGCATTCCAAATGGGGGACATCAGACACTGGAGCAGCATTTACGGGGCACATTATACACTGGAGCATTAGAAATGGGGCCCATTTTATATGGAGCATTATTTGGGCCCATAACACACTGGAGCATCGTCCATAGGGACCATCATATACTGTAGCATTATGTGGAGCTCATCATATACTGTATGGAACATTATATGTGACCAATTATTCTGTATGGAGATATATATGGGGCTCATTATTCTGTATGGTGCACAATGTGGTGGCCATAATACTGTATAGAGTAATATACTGTCCTTTTTTTGAGCTATTGTACAATTTAAAATAGATCAGTCATGTCATGTAAGCAGTGAAGTATTTGTCATTGTACTATACCTATATTTCTGTGCCATATCAGAGCATCATGGGTTGTGGTATTTGTTAAAGGGGCGCACTGACACTCTTTGGCCCAGGGCACCCGAAAACCTGGAGCCAGCCCTTCCCCCCACAACTTTAGCCAAATAGCCCCCAGTTTTCAATGCGTAACTATTATTATGAAGTAAATTCAGGTTGACAAGCTTCAGTAATAAGAATTGATGTTTTTGGCATTGAAATGGACACTGTAGCTGTGTTTATTGTCCTCCACTCCCTGCCGACTTTGCTTCCCCATTGACTTGCATTGGATTTCGTGTTTCAGTAGGCCTCCGACTTTTCCCTATAGTCGGTCGATTGCGTTCGACCCGACTTTTGTGAAAGTCGGAATTCATGAAACCCGACTCGACCCTAAAAAAGGCAAAGTCGCTCATCTCTAATAATTACATTTTTACTGCTAAAATGTTGTTTTAGCCCCAAATTATTGATTTTTCTATAGGCTAGTAGGAAATCATAGACCAGAAAATTGTAAAAATTTCTCCTGAGTGCACCAACAGCCTTCATATAATCGGGAAATACTTTTCAGGAACAGTACAAAGCTCACAAGTGAAGGAGCACCATATTAGTGTGCAGATTTTATTGTTATGATTTGCTAGTGCTATACGCACTGGGAGAGTCTCTAAGATACCAGAACACCAGAATAGAGATGAGCGATCCCCTGGATGTTCAGGTTCGGTGAATAGTTAAAA
Source organism: Dendrobates tinctorius (assembly GCF_039654945.1). Taxonomy (NCBI): domain Eukaryota; kingdom Metazoa; phylum Chordata; class Amphibia; order Anura; family Dendrobatidae; genus Dendrobates; species Dendrobates tinctorius. The sequence goes on along the minus strand of NW_027361717.1, from coordinate 12,474,257 downwards.
AAAGGTTTGTTTCAGGTACTAGAACAGTACCTGAGCCTGAACCCAAACCCAGACCCCTTACACTTGAATGGGGAGTCCAGAATATCCAGTGTTTGCCACGTCACCGGCAGTCACTGAGGCTGCGCTCGCAGCAGCTTGTTCCCCTGTGGATCTTAGCCTGGATGGTTGCCTCTTGGCACCATCCAGGTTGAAAACTGCTTATCCCCTGACATGGACTACATCGTGGGACAGAACGACTTACAGGTGAGGGATGTGGTTATTTTTTATTTTCTATTTGTTACAGGATACAAGGGCTTAAATGGAATGGGCGCTAGGTGAGTATAACTGTGTTTGTTATTTTTAAATGAAAATGGAAAAGTGTCTATTGTTTTTATTTCAAATAAAGAACCTTATACTTGCTTTGTGTTTATTTACAATATAACTATAGGATTAGTAATTTAGTAATGGAGAGGTGTCTTATACTAAGCCACGGGTTTGTTGTCACTGGACAATAAGAAGGTGACATCAACCCCACAAATATAAACCTCACTTGCCACCTCCACAGGGCAAGTAGGAAGAGCCAGGCAAAGCACCAGAATTGGAAGATCTAATGGATGTGCCTTTTCTGGGCAGCTGCTAGCTGCAATATTTAGGCTGGGGTGCCCTAATATCCATGGCCCTTTACCAGAGTAAGAATACCTGCCACCAGCTGTCCGCTTTAGCTTGGCTGGTTGTCAAAAATGGGGGCCCCTGTTTTCAAAACGCCATGTGGACCCCTCTTTTCTTGATAACCAGCCTTGCTAATGCAGACAGCTGAGGGTTGCAGCCTTTCCCATCAGCCGCGCCTGCTCTTGCTGTTATTATCTGTAGCAAGCATTGGCTGATGGGAGTAGTAGTTCCATCAGCTGACACCAGTGACTGGAGGTAAACTTTTTCCCTAAAACCACAGCTGCGGGCTCACGCTTTCGTTTGATGGCATGGGAACCGCCTGTCTCTGATCGGCGGTAATGATTTACCATTCCGCGGGTCGAAGTCACAGCTGGAGGGTCACGCTGACATCTGACAGAGTGTCCCTGCAGCGCTCTGACTGATGGTAACAATCTTACCGGTAGTAACGTTACCACTAGAGATAAGCGACTTAGCCTTTTTTATGGTCGAGTCGGGTTTCAAGAAACCCGACTTTCTCAAAAGTCGGGTCGAACAATATCGGCCGACTATAGGGAAAAGTCGGAGGCCGACTGAAACACGAAACCCAATACATGTCAATGGGGAAGCAAAGTCGTCAGGGAGTGGAGTACAGTAAACACACCTACAGTGCCCATTTCAATGCCAAAAACATCCTTTCTTATTACTGAAGCTTGTCAACCTGAATTTACTTCATAATAATAGTTACGCATTGAAAACTGGGGCTTATTTGGCTAAAGTTGTGGGGGGGTAGGGCTGGCTCCAGGTTTTCGTGTACCCTGGGCAAAAGAATGTCAGTGCACCCCTTTAACACATACCACAACTCATGATGCTCCGATACGGCACAGAAATATAGGTATAGTACAATGACAAATACTTCACTGCTTACATGACATGACTGATCTATTTTAAATTGTACAATAGCTCAAAAAAAGGACAGTATATTACTCCATACAGTATTATGGCCACCACATTGTGCGCCATACAGAATAATAAGCCCCATATAGTTCTCCAAACAGAATAATTGGCTACATATAATGTTCCATACAGTATATGATGAGCTCCACATAATGCTCCAGTATATGATGGGCCTCATGGATGATGCTCCAGTGTCTTATGGGTCCTAATAATGCTCCATATATAATGGGCCCCATTTCTAATGCTCCAGTGTATAAAGGGCTACGTAAATGCTGCTCCAGTGTCTGATGTCCCCCATTTGGAATGCTCCAGTATATGATGGGCCTCATGGATTATGCTCCAGTGAATGATGGGCCCTAATAATGCTCCATATACAGTGGGGAAAAAAAGTATTTAGTCAGTCAGCAATAGTGCAAGTTCCACCACTTAAAAAGATGAGAGGCGTCTGTAATTTACATCATAGGTAGACCTCAACTATGGGAGACAAACTGAGAAAAAAAAATCCAGAAAATCACATTGTCTGTTTTTTTTTCATTTTATTTGCATATTATGGTGGAAAATAAGTATTTGGTCAGAAACAAGCAATCAAGATTTCTGGCTCTCACAGACTTGTAACTTCTTCTTTAAGAGTCTCCTCTTTCCTCCACTCATTACCTGTAGTAATGGCACCTGTTTAAACTTGTTATCAGTATAAAAAGACACCTGTGCACACCCTCAAACAGTCTGACTCCAAATTCCACTATGGTGAAGACCAAAGAGCTGTCAAAGGACACCAGAAACAAAATTGTAGCCCTGCACCAGGCTGGGAAGACTGAATCTGCAATAGCCAACCAGCTTGGAGTGAAGAAATCAACTGTGGGAGCAATAATTAGAAAATGGAAGACATACAAGACCACTGATAATCTCCCTCGATCTGGTGCTCCACGCAAAATCCCACCCCGTGGGGTCAGAATGATCACAAGAACGGTGAGCAAAAATCCCAGAACCACGCGGGGGGACCTAGTGAATGAACTGCAGAGAGCTGGGACCAATGTAACAAGGCCTACCATAAGTAACACACTATGCCACCATGGACTCAGATCCTGCAGTGCCAGACGTGTCCCACTGCTTAAGCCTGTACATGTCCAGGCCCGTCTGAAGTTTGCTAGAGAGCATTTGCATGATCCAGAGGAGTTTTGGGAGAATGTCCTATGGTCTGATGAAACCAAACTGGAACTGTTTGGTAGAAACACAACTTGTCGTGTTTGGAGGAAAAAGAATACTGAGTTGCATCCATCAAACAACATACCTACTGTAAAGCATGGTGGTGGAAACATCATGCTTTGGGGCTGTTTCTCTGCAAAGGGGCCAGGACGACTGATCCGGGTACATGAAAGAATGAATGGGGCCATGTATCGTGAGATTTTGAGTGCAAACCTCCTTCCATCAGCAAGGGCATTGAAGATGAAACGTGGCTGGGTCTTTCAACATGACAATGATCCAAAGCACACCGCCAGGGCAATGAAGGAGTGGCTTCGTAAGAAGCATTTCAAGGTCCTGGAGTGGCCTAGCCAGTCTCCAGATCTCAACCCTATAGAAAACCTTTGGAGGGAGTTGAAAGTCCGTGTTGCCAAGCGAAAAGCCAAAAACATCACTGCTCTAGAGGAGATCTGCATGGAGGAATGGGCCAACATACCAACAACAGTGTGTGGCAACCTTGTGAAGACTTACAGAAAACGTTTGACCTCTGTCATTGCCAACAAAGGATATATCACAAAGTATTGAGATTAAATTTTGTTTCTGACCAAATACTTATTTTCCACCATAATATGCAAATAAAATGAAAAAAAAACAGACAATGTGATTTTCTGGATTTTTTTTTCTCAGTTTGTCTCCCATAGTTGAGGTCTACCTATGATGTAAATTACAGACGCCTCTCATCTTTTTAAGTGGTGGAACTTACACTATTGCTGACTGACTAAATACTTTTTTTCCCCACTGTATAATGTGCCCCATTTCTAATGCTCCAGTGTATCATGTGCCCCATAGATGCTGCTCCAGGGTCTGATCTGCCCCATTTGGAATACTCCAGTATATGATGGGCCTCATGGATGATGCTCCAGTGTCTTATGGGCCCTAATAATGCTCCATATATAATGGGCCCCATTTCTAATAGTCCAGTGTATCATGTGCCCCATAGATGCTGCTCCAGTGTCTGATCTGCCCCATTTAGAATGCTCCAGTATATGATGGGCCTCATGGATGATGCTCCAGTGTCAAATGTCCCCCATTTTGAATGCTTCAGTATATGATGGGCCCCATTTTTAGTTAACCAAGGCACGGTATGTGAAAAGAGATCCATGGAGTAATCTGAAGTGTGTGCTGCCGCATCCTTCACTTTTGGTGTGGGTGAAGGACACAAGGAAAGTGGTTGCTCCTGACCAGAAGCCTGCACTTATGACTCAGTGCTTGCATTTTTTTAAACTTCAGAAGAGGAGGCGATAGAGCTGGAGGCTGTTTCAGCAATGTAAGCCAAAAACAGTTCCTGATGCTCCGGCTTTAAAAGCAGTCTACCTACTCCCAGAAAATGGAGTCTTACAGGCCTTTCAGAGCTACACCATGATGCAGGCTCAACACCTCCTGCCTTAGCTGCTATTGTGTTTTTGGCACTACCAGCAGATGCACCACCACCACCATCAGTACCAGGTGGCCCCCCATGCCCACATCCATGTCCTCTTCCTCATGTTTTAGAAAATTGACCCAAAATACCAGAAGATATATGGTACCATATCGGAAGCGTACAGCTCTAAACAGTCTAAGGATAACAGTAAATCTCCGTATATATTTCATGAGTCATACACCGATGCTTACAGGCTCAGTATGGATTACCCAATAAAATAAAAAGGTGAAAAAGGGTACAGTATCACGAGATACAAGGTATATATAATATAGTGTAAGAATTCTGAATCTCCGTATACATTTCAGGAGGCAGATACAAACGCTCTCAGGCCCAGTATGGATTACACAAGAATATGAAAAACTGTAAATGGGTAATGTAAAACAAGCGTACAGCTGCATACAGTGTTGGCAAATTTGAAATCTCGGTATATATTTCTGGAGCCACCCTCAGATTCTCAATCAGTCTGCGTTTGACCATAATAAAAAATGTTGTAAAAAAGGTACTGGATAACAAGATACCAAGTATATACAGTATATTATAGGGTACATTTGAAATCTCCATATACATAGTCCCGTAGTCAGTCTCAGACGCTTACTCAGTATGGATTTGACCGTAATACTAAATGTCGAACAAAGGTACTGTATAACAAGCTGTATCGAGTATAGGGTAAAAATTGGTATCTCCGATTCACCGTATATATAGAAGGCGTAAACCACACACGCTCACTCTCAAGGGATGATACCATAATACAAAATTTTGAACAAAGGTACTGTATCAGCACATACCAGTTGTATCCAGTCTAGGGGTAATTTTAAATTTCCGTCTATACTTCTGGAATCAGACACAGACACTCACAGGCTCAGTATGTATTACACCAGAATTTAACAAGTAGAAAAAGGGAAAGGTATTCGAAGTGTACAACAGAATACGGTGTTGTGGTACTTTTAAATCTTTGTATATATTTCAATCTCAGTAAGCCAGTCCAGACTCTCCGCTACTGTAAACTACATGGATACAAGTACAGATGGAAAATCGAGTGTTAGCAGAAATTTGGGAATTACTCATCGCGGGAAAACCTCCCGGTACATGTTGCAGAGGCGATGCAGACCCTCAATTATTGTGTCTGTGGAGACAGCGAAAACGGTTCTTTGTGAAGAAAGGATTGCTTTATCGCAGTAGCGTGGATCACATCACCGTTACTCGTCTCCATCAAACTGTGATCACAGGGAGAGATGTAGACATGGTCCTCACTGCCTATCATGATGCGTCTGGTCATTTTGGAGTGCAAAAGACAGAAGCCACAGACCGTTGGCAATTCTATTGGATTGGCAAGAGAGGAGACATTGAAAAATGTTGGCAGGAATGTCACACGTCTGTGACTATCACAACTCTGAAAGGTGATCATAAAGCACCACTGCATCCACTTGTAAGTTGACATCCATTACAAATGGTAGCCATTGATCATCTGAAGGTAGAGGCCAGCAGGAAAGGCCATAGCTACATCTTACCCATCATCGATCAATAAACCAAATTTCTAGTGGCTGTCCCTGTGAAGGATTTAACTGCCCAGACTACACAGCGGTGGAGCAGGGAGAGGTAAGTATTGCAACTTGCAAGTGCTGTGGCCATGACCAAGCAGGGGGTGCACTCTCGTGGTCGACAGTACTGGCACAGGGCCCCTGGTGTGTCTGATGGTGATTGGACGCCCCCACTGTCAGAGACACTGTTTTGTACTATGAGGGGCCCTGTGCCAGTGCCATCGGCCATCTGTGCGCCCATCCACCTGTTCAGAGCAACGGCACTTGCCTGGATGCGCCAGGTGTTGACCCCAGCCATTGGGGGGGTGGGCAGCCCAGTTAGGGAGGTTTAAAAAAGTCATATGTTGATGTGTTGGCTGAACATTCAGCTGCTGCAAAGGGCGGAATTGGGCAAGTCTGAGGAAGAGGAGGACATAAGCAAGGCCGTTTTCTGGCATCCTATGTGTCAACAGGGAAAGGTGGGACAAAATCCTTTGAAACCCATGCATGATTCATTTTAATGAAGGTTAGATCATCAACATTTTGGGTAGACAGACGGGTCCTTTTTTCTGTCAGGATTGATCAGGCAGCACTGAAGACTCTTTCAGATAACACACTAGCAGCAGAGCAAGCGAGCTCCTGTAAGGCATATTGTGCCAATTCAGGCCAGGCATCCAGTTTAGAGGCCCAATAGTCAAAGGGGAATGACATGTGAGGGAGAACATCGATATGGGAGAAGTAGTTTGTAACCATAGTTGACAACTGCTGTCTCCTGTCACTTTTAATCGATGCAGTATTAGCAGTCGTGTGAGCGGTACTTGAGAAATCATTCCACAACATGGTCATTAAACCCCTGTCTCCAACGCCACTTCGGCTGTGTGTACCATGAACACCTCTTCCATTGTGCCCACTATGGCTCGTGGGAGAACCAGCACCACTGCTATGTGCTGGGAAAGGCTCAAACAAACAGTTTACCAGAGTTGCTTGTTTGTTAGCCAATATTATCTCTAGGTTCTCCTGTGGCATGATGTTGTGTAATTTGCCTATGTAGCGTGGATCGAGGATGCTGGCCAGCCAGTAGTCATCATCCCTCATCATTTTGGCAATGCGACGGTCCCTTTTTAGGATCCGCAAGGCATAATCGCACATGTGGGCCAATGTTCCAGGTGTCAATGATGCACTGCCAGTGGTGGGTGGAGGAGCACTTTCTTGCAAATCCACATCCCTACTGTCACGCACAAACACTGTACCTGACCTTGGAAGCCAACATATTCTCTTGCCCCCTGAGAAGCATCCTCCTGCCCAAAATAATCATCCCCCTCATCCTCCTCCTCCTCTTCCTCTTCTTCCTCCACCTCATCCAGGACAGTTCCCTGACCAGACAATGGCTGACTGTCATCAAGGCTTCCCTCCTCCTCCTCTGCAGACGCCTAATCCTTAATGTGCGTTAAATTTTGCATGAGCAGATGCATAAGTGGGATGCTCATGCTTATGATGGCGTCGTCTGCGCTTACCAGCATTCCTCAAAACACTGAAGGACTTTACAGAGGTCTTTCAGCTCTGACCACTGCACAACCGACAATTCCATGCCTTCCCTCAAACTGCCTGTCCGTGTATCCTCCCACAAATGCATTAGAGCCTGCCTCTGTTCACACAGCCTCTCAACCATGTGCAGGGTGGAGTTCCACTTTGTTGCAACGTCTATGATTAGGTGGTGCTTGTGGAGGTGGAGCAATCGCTGCAGCTTCTGCATACGAGTGGAGTGGACGTTTGAGCGATGGATGTGCGAGCACAGTCTTTGCACCTTATGGAGCAGGGATGTTAACTCCGGATAATTATTAAGGAAAACTGCACCACCAGGATCAAAGTGTGAGCCAGGCAAGGTATGTGTGTGTTTTTTATGGGCTATGGCTGCCACAAAATTACGGCCGTTATCACTGACTACCTTGCCTGGCTCAAGATGTAGACTGCCCAGCCATGACTCAGTTTGTCACTGCAAGTAGTCGGCCAGTACCTCCGCGGTGTGTCTGTTGTCGCCCAAAGACATCATTTTTAACACAGCCTGCTGACGCTTACCACTAGCTGTTCGATAGTGGGACACCTCATGGGCAACACTGCCAGCTGCGGATGGAGTGCTCGTGCGACTGCACTCTGTGGACGAGCTTTCGCTGATAGAGGAGGAGGAGGATTGAAAGCCTACAGCCAACTGTTTCCTATACCGTGGGCTAGGCAGCACTGTTACTCTGCCGCTGTCCCCGGTGGAGCCTGCATCCACCACATTAACCCAGTGCGCAGTGATGGACACGTAACGGCCCTGGCCATGCCTACTGGTCCATGCATCTGTTGTGAGGTGCACCTTTCCACTCACTGACTGTTTTAGTGCATGGACAATGCAGTCTTTCACATGCCGGTGGAGGGCAGGGATGGCTTTACGAGAAAAGAAGTGCCAACAGGATAGGTCATAGCATGGGACAGCGTAGGCCATGAGGTCGCGGAAAGCTTCGCTTTCAACCAAACCGTAGGGCATCATCTCTAATGAGATTAGTTTGGCAATGTAGGCGTTCAAACAAAGTGTACGCGGATGAGAGGATGAGTACTTTCTTGCCCTACTCAGAGTGTCTGGTAGGATTAGCTGGACTGGAGAGCTGCATATGGGGGAAGTAGCGGTGGACCTGACGGAGTGAGAGGGGGTTGGTGATGGTATTGGTGGTGATGACCTAGATTCAGTGTTGTGTTGCAAAACCATTGTGATTCCCTGAGTGCTTTGGCCTTGCGACGACACCTCCAAATTTAGTGCTTGTGGTGTGCTTAACGGTGGCGGTGGTCTTACAGTGGGGGAAGTGATTTAGTGTTGCTGGCTACCTTCAGTCGGAACAGGTGCACATGTGCTACCTGAGGTTTTGTAGTCCGTCCACACTTGCAAGTGCATGTTGATTAAATGTCTAAGCATGCAACTGGTATTAAAATTTCTGAGTTGTTTACCTCGGCTAAAGGTCCTTCCGCACTACTTACAGATAACCTTTGCCTGATCAGTAGGATTTTGGACAAAGAAGTGCCACACTGCACTCTTCCTACTGTGGTATACATTTTCTGGACTTGCACGCTGTGCTAAGTTGACCATCTGGCCAAGCTGTCCTGCAAATCTTTTAGTTTTTATTCCATGTTTTTGGACAGCTGCGGGCCTGGCAGATAACCGCTGCAGCGATGTCAATGCCTGCTGTGGATCCTTCTCCTTATCTGAACTAATGCCAGTGCCACCCTCCTCCCCCAATGGATGCCAATCCGGGTCAAGAACTGGGTCATCCATCACCTCCTCTTCAAAGTCATCTGCACCTTCCTCTTTACCTTCCTCTGTGTCACCGTGTAAGGTGGTATAGTATGCGGGAAGGGGCACCTGAGTTTCTTCAGGGTCAGATTCTGGCTCAATAGACTGCGAGGGCAATGTAGTGCTCTGGGTCGATGTACCAGCAGAATCATCTAGCAGTGGCTGTGCATCAGTGCACTCCATGTCAGATTCATCTTGGACTGGGGAATTCTGGATTTGACTGGATAACCCAGGCATGGTATGTGAAAAGAGCTCCACAGAGTAATCTGAAGTGCGGGCTGCCGCATCCTTAGCTTTTGGTGGGGGTGAAGGACACAAGGAAAGGTGTGATGACTCCGTGCTTGCAGGTTTCGAACGTTCAGAAGAGGAGGCAATAGAGCTGGTGGCTGTTTCGGCAATGTACGCCAAAAACTGTTCCTGATGCTCTGGCTTTAAAAGCGGTTTTCCTACTCCAAGAAAAGGCAACCTTACAGGCCTTCTTGGGCCAGACGATGACGCATGCTCAACACCTCCTGCCTTAGCTGCTATTGTGCTTTTGCCAGAACCAGCCGGTGCACCACCACCATCAGTACCAGCTGCGCCCCCCTGCCCACGTCCGTGGACTCTTCCACCATACTACCTCATGTTTGGGAAAATGTACCAAAAAAAACAGCAGAGAGATGGTACTGTATGAGGAGCGTCCAGCTGTGTAAGGTGTATTAAAAAAATTAAATCTACGTATATATTTTGTTAGTCACAGATGCTCTCACAGTATGTATTGGACCCTAATCCAACAAGCGGATATACGGAACTGTATCAGAAGTGTACAGCTGTATACATTTTTTGTGTAACTAACAATCTCCGTATATGTATTTACGGAGTGTCACACACACACACGTTGACTCTGTATAGATGTGACTGTAATGCGAAAGGCAGATATACAATACTGTTTGAGAATCGGACAGCTCTAAACGGTGTCTGTATGGAAAATTGTCAATCTCCGTGTATTTGTATACGGACTGACACACGCTGTCTCTGTCTAGTTTAGACCATGATCAAACAGCAGATATACGAAACTGTTTGAAAAGCGGACAGCACTCTAAGGTGTAGGTCTGGAAAAACTCCTCGGCTTTTTTTTCCAGAGTCACACACAGATAGCTTCTATTTGTCCGTGATACAAGGCGGTACACGGTAGTGTGTGAGGAGCGTACACCGCTATACAGTGTGTGAAAAAATGAACGCTCAGTAACTCACCAGAACAAAATAATAAAAGTTGGAGTGCTTTGAAAAAGCAGTTTGAACAGCAGTGTGCACACAGCAATGCAGCTAGCAGGTAGCCTTAAAAGGCAGCCTAATCACCACCAGTGCTGTTGCACACAACAAAAATCCTCCCCTTTTACTGCACACTAACTGTACAGTGAAAAGCGCTATCAGCAGAAGCAGTTTTTTTTTCTTCTTCCCTGCCTAACGCTCTCCCTGTTCAGAATGAGCAGCAGCACCTTTCCCTATTCTAAGATTGGCAGGAGTAAGATGGCGGTCGGCGGACACAGCCTTTTATACCCACTGTGACGCCACACAAAGCCAGCCAATCGCTTCAATGCCCTTCTCTAAGATGGTGGTGGCCGCTGCCCATGTCATCGCGTTGCCCACAGTGTACATCCACCTTCATTGGCTGAGAAAAGGCACTGGAAGCATTATTTGAAACGCGACTTTGGCGCTCTGATCAGCGACCTCATGGCCGACCTCACGCTATGGTCGGGTTTCGATCGGCGAAACCCGACTTTAGCTAAAGTCAGCTATTTTTTAATTTGACCAACCCGTTTCTCTCAACTCTAGTTACCACCTATCAGAACCACCAGTAAGATCACTGCCTTAGTGGAAACCAGATCATTTACCGAATTTTGTGGACAATGCTTGGGAATCTGAACATGAATCCGAATGTGCAATGTTCGTGACGACTTTGAGATTGGCAAAGGTGGAGTGCCAATTTTGGTTTCACAAGTGTTTTCCAGAAACAAGCAGCAGTGGATGTTGCTGAGTGAAAATTGCAAACTGCAATTGTAGTTACCAGTACGTTGCAGTGACCAGTACGTTGCAGTGACAAGTACGTTGTAGTGATCATCATATTATGCCCAGCTTATGCATCTGAAGGCATGCAACCGTAAATTAGGCGAGTTCTCATCACTACAGAAATGCCAAACATGTGGTTTAGGTACACTGTGGCTCTCAGAAGCGAGGGGGGCATTTGGATTTGGGAGAGTAGAATTTGTTGAACTTCTTTCGGAGGGAAAGAGCCATAGCGCTTTTACAGGGCTTTTGTACTACCAATAACATGGAAGTCACCTACATTTCCATTAACAGATGATGGACCCTGAGTGGGGGGCTTTTTTTGTGCATTGAGTTGAAGCTTTTATTGGGAAAATTTTATATAACATTTTGGATCACATTTATCCTGTGCTCTACTCTGAGCACATCTCCTGATCCACATGAAACCCCTGAAGGATTAATTCACTTTAATGAGACAGCAGAGTTACTCTGGACTCCAACTGGCCTCTGTTCAGCCTTGTCCTTCTTTTCAGAGGTGCACAAAATTGTGGCCATCAGCACTTTTATACACACCTAAAAGGATGGATACTCTCAGATCAAAGGCCAGACAGAGTCCTCCGTGCCTCCATCTGCCTCATTATATGGAATCTGTTAGGTGTTGGGTTCTTTTCGCTGCACAGCAGGAATCCCAAGCCTTGCATTCGACGGTCTCCCATTCCTCTCCGGCCACACAGGAAGCTGCTCAGCAGACTCGTCGATCCAGGCGCTCTGGTCAGACCAACTCTGTAGGTTCGGTTGCTGCTGCCACCTCTGGTCCAGCTGTAGCAACACATGCTGGTCAGAAGCGAGCTATCCAGGGACTAAGTCCTCCTTTCAGTCCACTGAGCATGCCCGTGGGACGATCTCTCATTGGAGATCGGAGGTCACATGCTCAGGTCCTTCTCCAGCTCAGATTGGACCATCAGTAGGGTCAGGAAGGTCCCGGAAGGACGCTGCTATAAAAGAGCCGCATGGCCGCACGGCCATGCGCTAGTATAGACTCTTATTATGTTTTTTGTGAGTGATTCATGCTTCTGGTGACTGACTCATTATGACTCCCCTCCCTTGGATACGTTATAGGGCTATTAGAGTCAGAGTCAGCACCTTGTAGTGGCTAAGTCTAGTGCCACAGTGCTTCTAAGTCACAGCACTTTTCTAAGCGCCATATTGTGCCATTCAGCACAAGGCACCTGAGTGACTGCATCCACCTGCCTGACACCGTGCGCAGTCTAGCGCTTTCCTTACCCTAGTCAGGGTGGTTAGTGGTGCCCACCTGAGCAGTGCAGTGCGCACAAGGTGTGTTACTATTTCAATTGCTTCCTTGCTGGCACCACAGCTGCGGAGCCGAGTGCTAGTGGACTAGAGGGACTCTAACCCCACATCCTTGGGGCAGAGTCCAGTGTCTGCATACTAGCGCTCATACGGCTGAGACCTGTGAGCTTAACAGGCTCAGCTGTTTACACTGTGCGGCTACGCCGTTCTGTGGAGCAACAGGACTCACTCCAGTGCACACTGGGTGACATTAACCCACGTGTGTTCATTTATTTATTGCCGCATATCCTACGCCATTACTCAGCAGCAGGTTCCATCTCTGCACGGTGGACCCCGGGCTGCGAACGCACCTCATATCTCCTTTCTTATTATTTGGTGCATTCCGCGGGCCCTAACATTATACTAGCGCCAGGGTCTGGCTAGTAATAGCGGACGAACAGCAACTGCTGCAGTACATCTGGCAGCTGCAGGGCAGGTTGGCGGCTCTCGAGTGTTCAGCCTCAGCTGCGGATGTTAATGCGGTCACTGTTCAGGCAGCCACAGAGGCTGTCTCTCGTGTGACCACTGCCATCCCTGCCCCAACTTTGTCTCGCCTCCTGCTGCCCGAGAAGTTCTCGGGCGATAGTGCTTCTTGTAGGGGTTTCGTGAGCCAGTGCTCTATATAGCTGGAGCTGCTGGCAGCACGATTCCCCTCCGAGCGGTCTAAGGTGGGATTTATTATTTCCCTCTTGTCGGGCAGGGCTTTGGAGTGGGCCACACCACTGTGGGAGCGGGGTGATCATGTGGTGCAGAGTGCCTCGCAGTTCTTGGGCACTCTGAGGTAGGTCTTCCTGGGACCGCGAGTCACCCATGACACCGCGCTTCGGCTGCTGGCATTGTCACAGGGCTCGTCCATGGTCAACCACTTTGCCATCCAGTTCCGGACACTGGTCTCGGAGTTAGAGTGGCCAGATAAGGTCCTCATACCGGTGTTCTGGAGAGGTTTGGCTGACCGTGTGAAGGACGCTCTGGCCACCAGGGAGATTCCCCCTACACTGGAGGAACTTATCACCGTCTCCACCCGTATAGACCTTCGCTTTGCTGAGCGAAGGTTGGAGCGGTCCCATTGTAGGCAGAGGTTTAGGTTGGCCCCCAGTTTTGCTAAACCTATGGAATCTCCCAATCGGGCGTCCAATCGTCAGGGGGCTTCCCGTGAGGGATCCAGGCCCCAGTCCGCTCGAGGTCCTGTGATCTGTCATGGTTGCCAGCAGTCCGCTCACTTTGCCCACAGGTCCCCACAGCGGCTGGGAAAACGCTTGCCCCTAGTGGTCGTAGGAGGAGGCTCACTAGAATCCGCGGCGTTTTCCTCCAAGTTGTCCTTTAAGGGGACACTTGAGTTTGGTTCTTCCACTCTGGCGGTGGAGGTTTGCTTGGATTCCGGAGCGGAGGGCAATTTTATGTCATCTGACTTCGCTCAACGGCACACAATACCACTGGTTATGATGTCCAAGCCAGTCTCCATCAGAGTAGTGAACGGCGCGACTCTGCCCTCACAGTTTACCCACCAAACCGCTCCACTGATACTCTCCATGTCTCCATCTCATCAGGAGATGATATCCCTCCTTGTCATGCCCGAGGGTATCAACCAGGTCCTTCTCGGGGTTCCCTGGTTGCGGTATCACTCTCCCCATATAGAGTGGTCCTCGGGGAGAATTCTTGGTTGGAGTAAGTCACGTGAGGGTAGATGTCTGAGGGAGTGCATCCAGGTTGCCTCCACCGAGTTCCCCGCAGATCTTTCCTCGCTCCCCAAACACTATCAACAGTATGCGGACGTGTTCTCCAAAAAGGCGGCGGAAACCCTTCCGCCGCATCGCCCCTATGACTGTCCTATTGACCTTTTGCTTGTTGCAGAGCCTCCCCGGGGTCGAGTCTATCCCCTATCTCTCCCGGAGACAGAGGCCATGTCTCAATACATCAGGGAGAATCTGGCAAGAGGGTTCATTAGAAAGTCAGTGTCACCAGCGGGGGTGGGATTCTTCTTCATCCAGAAGAAGAGTGGGGAACTACATCCTTGCATTGATTACAAGGGTCTTAACGCCATCACTGTTAAGAATAAGTATCCTCTGCCCCTGAAATAGGAGCTGTTTGATAGGCTACGGGGAGCAAGAGTGTTTACCAAATTTGATTTGCGGGGGATATATCAAAAACATTGGGCCTAAATAAATGGCGCTTCCAATAGACTACATCAAATAAGGATCAGGAAGTACAAAGCCATAAAATAAATAGCCTTTATTAAAGTACACAACTATAAAATGCATAAAAGGATATATGTCCAATATAGTAACACAAGTTACGTATGCACATATACATGTGTACAAATATGCATAAGACATTAAGATGGCACTTACAACAAAGAGTTCAAAGAGTATCCATATTATAATACAGTGGATAAACACAGTACCCAGAGCAATAGTTTGTAACAAATATGTGTGTGCCTAGTATAAACTCTGCAAAAACAGCCCTACGTATAGCAAAATTTATCTGCACAGGAATCACAGATAAAAATGTATAACCTCAGCAATTAAGCAAATGCCAAGTAATAAATATGTGTGGCATATAGTGGTCATTAAAAATAACAAACACATGGGACCCTGCACAGGGCTGCTGGAAAATGTGACGTTCAGTGGAGACCAATATAAGGAGGTCAAAATACATTCCCTATGATGCTAATGTGACATGTCATGTTAAGCACCGTAGTGCGGTCACAACTTGAACCGTCCCAGTCACCACCACCACTATAACAATGGAAAATACAACAGCAGAGTATAAGTAGAAAGCGTACAACCTTGTGAAGTATAGCTCCCCGATGCGTGTTTCGCTTTAGCTTCATCTCAGGGGGGTTAATCTATGTGGCTGGATGATAGACATATCCTTATATAGCCGTTTGTGCCTTTTAATTACCTCACATGTGTTGTTGCATTGCATGGCTCCCGGTGTGTGACGCCACCATAGAGCGCGCCCGCCCACCGCTCTGCCACTCCCCCATCCCACACGTCAGAACGGGGAGGAAGCAGTAACGCGCCGAGCAGGACGCGTCTCCACGGTAACGCACCTCATCGCAAAACAACGTCGTCACCCGCCTTGCCACACCCCCATCCTACGTGTAAAGACAGAGGAGCCGCATCAGCAAGCTGCACGAATATGCCTGCACCATGAGTGCCCAAGAACAAGGGGGAGGATCAAATCTATACTGTGCAGCTGTCAATGAGGCTGATGTTATTGAAAAAAGAAAAATACGAACGTGATCAAACATGTAAAGAAGTGTAAAAGGAAAAGTATATAAACTAATAATATATTAATATCAGTATGTTAACTGGTGATAATCAAAATATAAATAAAAATAAATATAAAAATAAGAGTGTTTATTTCATGTCATAGTGACAAAATATATATTAATGAATTCAATAAGGGTGCAGGTGATATATGATAATAGCATATAGTGCTACAGTGAAAATAAAAACAAGTACCATACAGACCCCATAAAATAAAATAAAACTGAATCAGCTGCAAAAAGTATCCCCTATGATGAAAGGCACTAAAATAAGCTATGAAATCCATAAATTAAAAAAGAAAAGAAAAAGAGAAATACATACAGTAAAGGTATACATAACATACAGTATAGTGAACAAATATATTAATCCATGTTAATGATTGCTGCTATGAAAAGCAACTCCTAATCAGTAACAGCGATCATAACAAATATACAGATATCAACTGCCATCTCATGCAAAATGGATTAGTGTATATTCACAGAGTAGAAATATTATATATGTCTAAGGCTGGTTTCACATTAGCGCATTTTCAGCGCGCGCACGGCCGGGGGTAGCTCCGCCCCCGAGCCGGCTCTCTGCCCGGCGTGCCCGCCCCTTGCTTGTAGCGCCGCCTACTAGCGGACAGCGGCGCCTGCGATCGGCGCACCCTATCTTTAGCATAGGGTGCGCAGATCGTGCGCAGGCCGTGCGCTAGTTGCGCTTTGACCTGCGCTGCGCACTTTTGACGGTGCGCCGTGCGCGCCAAAATCCGAAAAGTTTGATTTTGGCGCGCACGGCGCACCGTCAAAAGTGCGCAGCACAGGTCAAAGCGCAACTAGCGCACGGCCTGCGCACGATCTGCGCACCCTATGCTAAAGATAGGGTGCGCCGATCGCAGGCGCCGCTGTCCGCTAGTAGGCGGCGCTACAAGCAAGGGGCGGGCACGCCGGGCAGAGAGCCGGCTCGGGGGCGGAGCTACCCCCGGCCGTGCGTGCGCTGAAAATGCGCTAATGTGAAACCGGCCTAAGAAAGTATAATATCCTTACACTACTTTATGGGGAGAATACATTGTCATAACAGGACTGAATTTTGTCCACGAGGATCCAAATAAGGTGCTTATATCCATGTACCTAGAGATGCATAAAATACATAAAATAATGCACCATAGATGTCATATTCTTCCTTATAGGTCCATAGGTGAAAGTCCCCTCACGATTCCTCCTCCATCCATAAAGAAGAAGAAAGCTTGATGGCAGAGCATAGTCCTACTAGTAATCCATCATAACACTCGTATTCCTCCATCCTCTCCATTCCATATAGCCCATAAGTAATGTACGTAAATCTAAAGTGAAAAGTATATGAAAAGTATTAAAATTCTTAAAAACACTGTGGGAATAGATAGCTCAGCTGAGATCTTTTGCTTTGGCACAAGCATGTGGCTATGGAGTCACTACAGCAGACTAGCAAGACTTGTTATTCAATGTTACAGATGCCAAACATGAAATAAAACATCTAAGGCCGTCTGACCACGAACTAACAATAGCAGGCTAACTACAAAATAAACCTATATAACAGCAAAGAAGTCCATGTAATCTTACTGTGTCAGCTCCCAGCTCAGCAGACGAGATAGACTGAGAGATCCCAGCTCCTCCTGATTATATCAGCTGGACCAGTCAGGAAACCAAAACCTGGATTGAATAAGTTGAGGGGGAACTACCAGTCCTTTCCATGCTGATCACTAAGGAAACCAGGACTGGATTACACTAAAATAAACAGGCTTCATCAGTACAGGGAGACATTTAAAGGAAACAGGGAGAAATATACCTGTTTTCTAGTACCTCTCCCCTTGGCACCTCACACACCCCCCTCCTCTGTTCGAGCCCGTGGGGTCAGACACGACGAGTCACCAAGCAGTGCGTTCTAGACAACGCATCTGCATTTCTGTGCGCTGTGCCCGCCCTGTGCTCAACGGAAAATTTTAACCCTTGTAATGCTAAGAACCAGCGTGTCACCCGCGCATTGCCCTCTTTTGCCCGGGACATCCACGTTAGGGGCGAATGGTCCGTCACTACCCTAAACTGGCGACCTAGTAAATAATAGCGCAAGGTGCACAGGGCCCATTTCACAGCCAGGGCTTCCCGCTCAACTACACTGTAGTTCTTTTCTGCCCTTGTAAGCTTTCTGCTTAGATAGGCCACTGGGTGTTCCTCGCCATTCACTTCTTGAGACAAAACTGCGCCAAGGCCCACCCCAGACGCATCCGTTTGGACAATAAACTCCCGTTTAAAGTCTGGTGCAACCAACACTGGTTGGTCACAGAGGACCGTTTTCAATCGTTGAAAAGCTTCCTCTGCTTCTGCGTTCCACTTTATTGTGACAGATTTCGACCCCTTAGTAAGATCTGTGAGAGGAGCTGCGATGGTCGCAAAATGTTTGATGAACTGCCTATAATAACCAACTATCCCTAAAAAAGCTCCAACCTGTTTTTTGGTTACCGGTCGTGGCCAAATTTGAATAGCGTCCACTTTATTGGCTTGAGGCTTCACAATGCCTCTCCCTATGCTATATCCCAGATATCGAGCCTCTTCCAATCCCAACGTACATTTCTTGGGATTGGCAGTCAACCCGGCTGCTTTTAGGGAGTCTCAGATGGCTTGTACTTTTGACAAATGCGTGTCCCAGTCATCGCTAAAGATAATGATGTCGTGCAAGCATGCAGACGCATACTGGCCATGGGGTTTTAGGACAATATCCATTAGACGTTGGAAGGTGGCTGCGGCACCATGCAACCCAAATGGCATATCTCGGTACTGGAATAATCCCTGGGGTGTAACAAAGGCAGTTTTCTCTTTTGCTGATTCCGTGAGGGGAATCTGCCAATAACCTTTTGTTAAATCAATAGTGGATATGTATCTGGCCGAACCCAGTCTCTCTATCAGTTCATCGATTCTTGGCATCGGGTAGGCATCGAATTTCGATACTTCATTTAATTTCCGAAAATCATTACAAAACCGGATAGTCCCATCGGGTTTGGGCACCAGTACGATAGGGCTAGCCCAATCACTCCTGGACTCCTCAATGACCCTGAGTTCTAACATCTTCTTTACTTCCTGGGCAATGGCTTGTCTCCGAGCCTCCGGAATTCGATATGGTTTTAGCCGGACCCGCGCCTGTGGATCAGTAACAATGTCATGTTTAATTAGGTGAGTCCGGCCAGGAAGTTCAGAGAAAACATCTGCGTTCCTCTGTATGAACTCCCTGGTCTCTCGTTTTTGGCTTTCGGATAGCGTGTCTGCAATACCCACTTCTGGTGGAGCTACCTGGGGGTCCTTTACCTTAGAAGGTGGTGCCCCTCGAGGCCCATCCTCAAGGGCAGCTCCTGCCACCAGACTCTCCCTGTCCCGCCAGGCCTTAAGCAAGTTTATGTGGTATATTTGTTCGGGCTTTCTCTTGTCTGGTTGGTGTATCTTATAATTTACTTCACCTATTTGTTCCAGCACTTTGTATGGTCCCTGCCATTTCGCAAGAAATTTATTTTCTACAGTAGGTACCAATACCAACACCCTGTCTCCGGGTTGAAAGACTCGTGTTTTAGCCGCTCGGTTGTATACCGTGCTTTGGGCATGTTGTGCGCGCTCTAAACACTCTTTAACTATTGGCATAACTGCTGCAATTCGGTCCTGCATAAGTGTTATGTGTTCAATTACACTGCGATAAGGAGTCACCTCTTTTTCCCAAGTCTCCTTGGCAATATCTAACAGGCCTCTAGGACACCGCCCATAAACCAACTCAAAAGGTGAAAAGCCTGTGGAGGATTGGGGTACCTCACGTATAGCGAGCAGGAGGTATGGTAGTAGGGCGTCCCAATCTCTCCCGTCCTTATCCACCACCCTTTTCAACATTCCCTTTAGGGTTTTGTTAAAGCGCTCCACCAAACCGTCAGTCTGAGGGTGATATACTGAGGTGCGCAAATGGGAGATTTTTAGTAGTTTACATAAGTCCTTAAGTATACGAGACATAAAGGGGGTCCCCTGATCCGTAAGTATCTCTTTCGGAATGCCGGTGCGGGAAAACATATTAACCAGCTCCTTTGAAATTGATTTCGCATTGGCATTCCGCAAGGGCACTGCTTCGGGATAACGCGTGGCATAATCTAATACTACCAAAATGTACTGATGACCCCTGGCAGATTTAACTAACGGGCCGACTATGTCCTTTGCTATCCTCTTGAAAGGCACCTCTATTATTGGTGAGGGCACTAAGGGGCTTCTAAAATGTGACATAGGTGCGGTCAATTGACACGTAGGACAGGACCGACACTACTGGGTCACGTTTCCCACTAGACCCGGCCAAAAGAAACGTTGCAGAATACGTTGTTTTGTTTTTTCAACTGCCAGGTGTCCTCCCAAGGGATGTTTATGTGCCAACTCCAAAACTACCTGGCGAAAGGACTTAGGTACCACTAGTTGTTCTACCACCACTCACCTTGTCTATGTGATACAGCATATCCTGCTGCACCGACACGTGTGGGAACTCGTTTTGAGCCCCTGGGTATAATGGTCTTCCCTTGGAGACCTTTACATTTTCCCACGCCCTTGCTAGAGTAGGATCCTGGTGCTGAGCAGTCCCCAACTTACCACGGGCCACCTCAAGATCAGGCATTTCTAAAACATCCTCTAGCTCGTCTGCCTCGCCTGCATACACAGCCAGAGGAGAGTCCACAGATTCTGGTACTTCCTCTGAGATGGGTACTCCGTCGTCTTGCTGCAATGGTTCAGGAGCTAGCTCCGGAGTACCGTCTTCAACTAGAGGGTTCATGCCACTTTTGAAGCTCCACAAGTCCCAAAATAAGGGAAAGTCTCTCCCCAGGATTACACTGTGTCCCATGGACTTTATGACTGCCGCCTGATGTCTTTTGGTCCCTACTGGCGTGGCAAGAGTAACCCAGGCAGAGGGGTAGTTCTTAGTATCCCAATGGATGCAACTAATGCCCATGGTTAAGTTCGTTAGGGCGCTAGAGTCCACCAAACTGGCATGTACCAAAGTTACTTGACTGCCGGAATCCAAGACGGCATTCACACTATAACCGTCAACCTCGACGTGGCATACGTGTTGATCATTTCCTGTGAGGGTCTCCGCCACACAGACTGACTGCACATATAACAAAAGACGCCTCATAGTGTTACAGCCCGCGACATCGCCAACATTGTATAGGCCCTTTCCTCCTCGATGGAGATCCCAGACGAGGTCTGCTGGCTTGCTGTGAGCCCGTACCACCTCCATAGTCCTTTGTAGGTCTGCTTCCCTTCATTGTGACGTTCTCTTCTTTTGAAGATGAAGTAGGTTTCACAGGACTCTCCAGCGATTTCTTGGGGAGCCAGTGGGGTGCTAACGTCCCTTGGAGTAGGCTTTCAGAAGCATTGTAGCGTTCGACCATATTCACCAACTGGTCAGCGATAGTTGGGTCACCCTGTCCAACCCACCTCTGGATCTTAGCGGGTAAGGACCGCAGGTACTTGTCTAGAACAACACGCTCCACCATCTGTGTGGACGTCAAAGCCTCTGGTTGCAGCCATTTTTTTACTAGATGGATGAGATCATACATTTGTGAGCGGGCTGGCTGATGCTCCACAAAAGTCCATAAATGCACCCTCTGTGCCTGTACATACGTGTTTACTCCCAGCCTTGCCAGGATTTCGCCTTTGAGTTTGATATAGTCCATAGCATCCGCTCCACTCAGATCGTAATAGGCCTTTTGTGGATCTCCGCTCAGAAATGGAGCAACTACCTCAGCCCATCTGTCCAGCGGTTAGTGCTCACGTTCTGCAATACGTTCGAACACGGTGAGGTATGCTTCAACATCATTGTCTGCGGTCATTTTAAGCAAAGTCTTCTGTACGGCTTTCTGCGCACTAGCAATGCTTTGTGCACGGTCTCCCTCATCTCGGGGTTGCTGAACCAAGGCCTGTTTATTGCCTCCAACTGCTCTTGCTGCATCTGGTGTTGCTGCTCCAGAGCCTTCTGGAAGCAAGTATTAGTATGCTGTTGTTGCACATTTGCTAGCAATAACTGCTTCACTAGTTCCTCCATATTACTGGACTCTTGGCTCTTCAAAAGCGCAGAAGCTTTCAGCCAGGACATACACAGCGTTTTCTCTGCAGTCACAGTCCAGCAGCCACAGTTGCCCGCATTCTCAACACCATTTGTGGGAATAGATAGCTCAGCTGAGATCTTTTGCTTTGGCACAAGCGTGTGTCTATGGAGTCACTACAGCAGACTAGCAAGTTCCACATGGATATGGACTCGGCATATTTATTGTGCACACTTGTTATTCAATGTTACACATGCCAAACATGAAATAAAACATCTAAGGCCGTCTGGCCACTAACTAACAATAGCAGGCTAACTACAAAATAAACCTATATAACAGCAAAGTCCATCTAATCTTACTGTGTCAGCTCCCAGCTCAGCAGACGAGAGAGAGACTGAGATCCCAGCTCCTCCTGATTATATCAGCTGGACCAGTCAGGAAACCAAAACCTGGATTGAATAAGTGGAGGGGTAACTACCAGTCCTTTCCATGCTGATCACTAAGGAAACCAGGACTGGATTACAGTGAAATAAACTGGCTTCATCAGTACAGGGAGACATATGAAATGAAACGGGGAGAAATATACCTGTTTTCTAGTACCTCTCCCCTTGGCACCTCACAACACCTACCACATTCAACACCACTTAAAAGAACTTTAGAGGAAGGGGGCAAAGCTCAAGACCTCGTTTTTGTATTTTGTCACTATGACATGAAATAAACACTCTTATTTTTATATTTATTTTTATTTATATTTTGATTATCACCAGTTCACATACTGATATTAATATATTATTAGTTTTTATACTTTTCCTTTTACACTTCTTTACATGTTTGATCACGTTCGTATTTTTCTTTTTTCACTAACATCAGCCTCATTGACAGCTGCACAGTATAGATTTGATCCTCCCCCTTGTTCTTGGGCACTCATGGTGCAGGCATATTCGTGCGTGTCGCTGATGCGGCTCCTCTGTCTTTACACGCAGGAAGGGGGCGTGGCAAGGCGGCTGACGACATTGTCTTGCGATGAGGTGCGTTACCGTGGAGACGTGTCCTGCTTGGCGCGTTACTGCTTCCTCCCCGTTTTGACGTGTGGGATGGGGGAGTGGCAGAGAGGTGGGCATGCACGCTCTATGGTGGCGTCACACACCGGGAGCCATGCAATGCAACAACACGTGTAAGGTAATTAAAAGGCACAAATGGCTATATAAGGATATGTCCATCATCCAGCCACATAGATTAACCCCCTGAGATGAAGCTAACGCAAAACGCGCGTCGGGGAGCTATACTTCACAAGGTTGTATGCTTTCTACTTAAACTCTGCTGTTGTATTTTCCATTGTTATAGCGGTGGTGGTGACTGGGACGGTTCAAGTTGTGACCGCACTACGGCGCTTAACATTACATGCCACATTAGCATCATAGGGAATGTATTTTGACCTCCTTATATTGGTCTCCACTGAACGTCACATTTTCCAGCAGCCCTGTGCAGGGTCCCATGTGTTTGTTATTTTTAATGGCCAATATATGCCACACATATTTATTACTTGGCATTTGCTTAATTGGTATTGCTGAGGTTACACATTTTTATCTGTGATTCCTGTGCAGATAAATTTTGATATACGTAGGGCTGTTTTTGCAGAGTTTATACTAGGCACACACATACAGTATTTGTTACACACTATTGCTCTGGGTACTGTGTTTATCCACTGTATTATAATATGGATACTCTTTGAACTCTTTGTTGTAAGTGCCATCTTAATATCTTATGTATATTTGTACACATGTATATGTGCATACCTACCTTGTGTTAGTATATTGGACATATATCTCCTTTTATGCATTTTATGATTGTGTACTTTAATAAAGGCTATTTATTTTATGGCTTTGTACTTCCTGATCCTTATTTGATGTTGTAGTCTATTGGAAGCGCCATTTATTTAGACCCAATTTTTGGGATACATTCTGACTATTTTCCTGTACTCTGTTACAGAAGTGTGTAGCCATTATGGACACCAGAGCCAGAGATCAAAGATGGCTCACTAGCATGGATTCTGTTTTTAATGGAGATACTATGTCCAATTGTTCTGTGGAAGGTGGGCAGAAATCAGACCTCAAGAGTACCATGAAGGTATTACTAAAAAAGCGCATTAGGATGTGGTGGACAAAAGCCTCATTGGAAAGTGACCTGGCTAGGAGCCTTATTCCTAGAGGATTGAGGATTAGAATCATGCCTTCTTATCCTGTGGAGGATTCTATTTTCAAAACCAGATGGGAGGATGCCTGTAATCTATGCTACAGATCTCTTATTGAATTGCTAACTGGTAATAACAAGAAGAGTCTAGGTTTACTGGATTCAGATATTGAGCAAACAAGGGTCAAGTTGTTGGAAAAGATGTCAGGATCTGAAGTGGAACTATTTAATAAGGAAATGGATGCACAACTGAATATATGGGAAAAGGAGATAAAGGATACAAAGGCAAAAAAATTTCAAAGAGACCTTAATGATTTTAAAAATGGCATGATCTGTAAATGGCAATCAGGTACAAAAGATGGTCAAAATCCTTCAAGATCATCTTCAGTATCCTCAATTTCATCTAGGGAGGATGATAATGTGTCTGGTAATAGAATGTACAATCTCAGGAAGAATATCAATAGATGGAGGAATGACTACTATAGGAAAAGAGATAAGAGGATGGACACTTCCGTGTCGTCCAGGCTACAGGTAATTAATCTGTCAGACATTGCATTGACACAACCTCAAATTGAGGTCCTTAGTCTTGGGCTTTCATTTTCACCTAATGCTCCATTCGACTCTTTTTCAGCGGTAAAAGATTTACATCTATTTGCACGCAAGCTCATTTTAAAAAAACTACATGAGAGGATTAAAAATGGAGACGAATGGAGTAATAAGGAACTTGAAGCTATTTCTATCTTGGAGGAATTTAGTGAGGAACGTGATAAACCAACCAATTGGGGTAAGTTTATGCCCCGGTTTCCCAACCTTAACCTATGCTCTAATGTAGAGTTATTCGTCAAGCTCATATCAGACGAGTTTGAGAAAATCCCAAAACATATTGTACATGGCAACCTTTCCTATGTCCAAAGGGAAGCATTGAAAGAATTGAGTAATCTTAAGGAGGTGGTAATAAAGCCTGCAGACAAAGGGGGGAACGTGATAATATGGCCTACGATAGTCTATGAAAAAGAAGCTATGAGACAGCTGAGGGATAGTGTCTGTTATCAGAGAATGACATACAACCCTACTTTAACATTTCAGAAAGAAATTCAGGCTTTCCTAGAAAAATCCTTTGAGGATGGAATCATTACAAAGGAGTTGAGAGACAACCTGATACCAGAACATCCTAAGGTGGCGTGCATATATTTTATACCTAAAGTGCACAAGAATCGTTTAGCACCACCCGTGCAGCCTATAGTATCAGGCAAGGGAAGTCTATGTGAGGCAAGCTCTAAATATCTTGATTTTTATTTAAAACCTCTGGTTAATGACCTATCGTCTTATGTTATGGATACGAGTGACGTCCTCAATAAGATAGATGGAATCCCTATGGACACGGACATGTGGTTAGTGAGCTTTGACATCGAGTCACTTTACACGTCTATCCAACATCATGATGGCGTGCAGGCGGCTAGAATGTATTTAATGATGTAGGATCTTGATATTGAACATACCAACTGTTTCGTATTGCTACTTGAGTATGTCTTGGAACATAATTATTTTTTATTTAAAGAGACTTTTTATTTACAGAAGCAGGGTATGGCTATGGGGGCGGCATTTGCCCCCTCATATGCCAACCTATTTTTAGGCATGTGGGAATGCAAAATCTTCTTCACAAATCCCATAGCCTATATTGAGAAGGTCCTGTTCTGGGTCCGTTATATTGATGACATTCTAATGATATGGCAGGGGACAGAGCAGGATCTTCTCAATTTCCTTGACATACTCAATGACAATTCTATGAATATCAAGCTCACTTGCAATTACAGCCAAACAAGTATAGATTTTTTGGATATCAAGATTTCCAAAGATGTAAACATTTTTTTACAAACTAATGTCCACCGCAAACATACTGCAGTAAACTCAGTCCTGCATGCAACCTCTTCGCATCCGAAATCTTTGATAGAGAGTATTCCAGCGAGCCAGTTTCTTAGAGCCAGAAGAATTTGCTCTAATGAGGAGACTTTTCAGGAACAAAGTCTAGATTTTTAGCGAGAGGATACTCCAAACGTGAAGTGAAGAGAGAAAAGTAACTTGCCCATAAGAAGGGAACACCACCCAAATAATGAGTATATAAATCAAAAAATCTTTATTAGACAGATAAAGGAACACACGTGATGCAACACTGCCTTAAAATCAATTAAAAATGCAAGAGCATAAACACGTCATATCATATAATAATGATATATATTCCCTCCACAACAACAACCCCACATATAAAGGCCAAATATATATTAGCATATAGAAGAGCACATGAACTATATAGAGTAAAAAATGCTTCAGTCCTGGCAATATGCATGTACAAAGAATAACGTGCAAAAAATGCAAAGAGATGTACAAAAAAGAGAATGTGGCTATTCACAGCACCAGACAAATGTAAAAAAGGCCCTAATCTCCCTGAAGTGGTCTGAATAAATGCAGCTTCATTCTCCCTTGAGAAAGCCACTTGGGCAGTGGCGATACGTGTGGGGTTTGCTCCCCTCACCACTCCAACTCGCACACGCACCTTGCACTTTATTTTCTGGTGCATTACCAGGTCCGCAGGGGTCTTTGACTATCTTGGCCCCCAGGTCTTCTCTTCTTCTTTGGTAATGTATGGTGGTCTCTGCATTTATTCAGACCACTTCAGGGAGATTAGGGCCTTTTTTACATTTGTCTGGTGCTGTGAATAGCCACATTCTCTTTTTTGTACATCTCTTTGCATTTTTTGCACGTTATTCTTTGTACATGCATATTGCCAGGACTGAAGCATTTTTTACTCTTTATAGTTCATGTGCTCTTCTATATGCTAATATATATTTGGTCTTTACATGTGGGGTTGTTGTTCTGGAGGGAATACATATCATTATTATATGATATGACGTGTTTATGCTCTTGCATTTTTGATTGATTTTATGGCAGTGTTGCATCATGTGTGTTCCTTTTTCTGTCTAATAAAGATTTTTTGATTTATATACTCATTATTTGGGTGGTGTCCCCTTCTTATGGGCAAGTTGCTTTTCTCTCTTCACTTCAGGTTTTTCCCATTAACATGCCCTAGGTGAACCCCCTTTTGACATCCTTTTATTATAGTCAGCTGTGCCCTCCTTACCTGTTTTTTCCAAAGGATACTCCAAACGTAGCATCAGAAGAGGAAAGAACAGAGCCAGTCAGGTTAATAGGCTAGACCTTCTGGTACCTAAGAAGAAAAAAACTGTCAATTCTCAACAAGTGAGATTAATAGCCACGCTCAATGATAGATGGCGGGAAGATAGAGAAGCACTTGAGAAATATTGGCCATTACTCCTGACAGATAGGACTTTGGAGGGATATATTTCAAAACGGCCGTCTATCACATATAGAAGATCGGGAAATCTGAGAGACCATTTGGTGCACAGTTATCATGGTGGCCCCAAACCAGAAAAAGTATTTGGGTCTAAGTGCCAGAAATGGGGCTTTTTTCCTTGTAATCAATATATTTCGTGTCCAAATATGGTACGGGCAACCACTTTTATTTCCAGTGATGGTAGCAAAACGTTCACCATCACTCAACATATCTCCTGCAACACAGTGGGAGTAGTTTATTATGCCACATGTCCGTGCATGAAAATTTATGTAGGGATGACCTCCAGACCGTTGAGAACACGAATTGGGGAGCACTATAGGGATATTAAGAATGCACATGAAATAGAAGATACCGTTACTCTTAAGCCAATACCCAGACATTTTAAAATTCATCATGGATGCAATCCTAAGCTGTTGAAAGTGATGGGTATTGATAGAGTTCATGTTGATCAGAGAGGTGGTAATATGATGAAAAGATTGGAACAATTGGAGGCTCAATGGATTTATAAAATAGGTTCAGTACAACCAAGAGGTTTAAACGAGGTCTTGAGCTTTGCCCCCTTCCTCTAAAGTTCTTTTAAGTGGATTTGAATGTGGTAGGTGTTTTTAAGAATTTAAATACTTTTCATATACTTTTCACTTTAGATTTATGTACATTGCTTATGGGCTATATGGAATGGAGAGGATGGAGGAATACGAGTGTTATGATGGATTACTTGTAGGACTATGCTCTGCCATTACACTGTCCTCATACACGTTAGCAGGGTGTGCAATGAGACATGTAGCTAAACCCCCTGTCTTCTTTAAGAAAAAGAGGCTGTAAAATTGTAACCTTCTTTTATTGATTGCAGATGTGACAGGAAAGGGTGAAACTATAGGATGCAATAACAGGAGCATTTCAGAATATATAACTGCACAGAGCATAAAAATACAGATAGTCTGCAATGCGCAGTAACATGAGGTAATACATAGGTACCATGAGGTAATTCATAGGTACCATGAGGTAATATATAGGTTCAATGGCGTAATACATAGGTAACATGAGGTAATACATAGGTACCATGAGGTAATATATAGGTTCCATGAGGTAATACATAAGTACCATGAGGTAATACATAGGTAACATGAGGTAATACATAGCTGATGATTACCTATTTAATACAACAACGTTATAAACACAGGATTATAACACCTAGATAGTGCTTACCAACTATGCTTAGAGCAGGCTGTTTAAGAAGCATGAAGAACACGAATGATGTAGTTTCTCCTAAGACATATGGAGGGATAATGGCTGCTGTTCCCCTCACAGTGTCATAAACAAGACTATGATGTAACAGGAACAATCCCATAATACATTGCAAATTAAACTAGACTCTATGCATTAAACGGCCAGCAGGTGGTGCTGTTACCTTACAGAATGAAATATATGAAGGATTAATACACACAAAAATGACTTTCTAGACAGCAATTACATGGCTGGACAGAACACTCCCCTCTTGACGTCAGCCGACATCACTATTGTGTTTATTGGACGAGAACAGCAGAACGAGTTCCCCTACTGGCCTGAGGAACAATTTGGTCTCGCCTTGTTTTCCTATTTTTACTACCACCTTACGTACGATTCCATCCTTACTTGGGAATGTCTGGGTAATGAGACCTAATGGCCATTCATTTCTCCGAGACTGACAGTCTTTCATTAGTACTATATTGCCAGGCTGGAGGTTAGGCTTGCTGGTTTGCCACTTTCTCCTCTGTTGCAGAGTAGGCAGGTACTGTTTTTTCCACTTGTCCCAAAAGGCATTGGAGAGACTCTGTACTTGTCTCCATCGACTCCTGTAACGGTCTTTAACATTAAATTCTCCAGGTGGAGAGCAATTAGGGTCGGTCTTCTGCGTAAGCAGCAGGGCTGGGGTGAGAACAGTTGGGTCATCAGGATCACTGGAAATTGGAGTCAACGGTCTGGCGTTTATGATGGCTGACACTTCGGCCATGAATGTTGTCAAGCTTTTGTGTGTCAGTCTTGCAGATCCTTCCTGTAAGAAGATTAAATCGAGGATTCTCCTTGCGACACCTATCATTCTCTCCCATACACCTCTCATATGTGAAGAATGTGGTGGGTTGAATGTCCAAGTACACCCATGTACACTTAGGTATTTTTCTACGTCCTTCATATCCAAGTTGGAAGACAGTTGCAGTTCTCTTGCTGCTCTGAGTTTCCTCAGAACACTATCTTTTGGTATTGGTCGTTGATTGGTTAAACAGTCGATTTCTTTGGCATAGTTTTCCCGTCGTACAGCTCGGATAATTATATTCTTCGACTGCTCTAGCTATAGAGCTGTGTGGACGTGTTTACCATGGTGCCAGTGGTCCTCAAAGTCTTGAAGCGTAGGTGCTAACTCTGCATGACCATTCTTACATATCTTCTCCATGAAGGTTAAGAAATGGTCTTTCATCTATGGTTTATTATGGAAGCTGTGCCTGAGGGAGACAAATCATTTGTAAACTTGTTCTCTGTTGTTAGGCAAGCGTTGTCTTTGAGGCTTGAAGGGTAGAGGTGCAATCCAGCTCTTCGTTTTGTCCTGCACCATTCCTTGCTCCATCATCTCTAGGAACAGTCTATCTTCAAATGACATTGCTATACGATTATCATCTTTGGTCTTGTGGAAGACCGTACACCCAAGGTGATCTTGGTCGCAATTCTGAATGCAACCATCATTGGCTCGACTCGCTAAGATACTTGGTGCTGAAGTGCTGTGTAGCAACTCCTTTATGAAGTAGTGATTTTCACATGGTTGAAGGAGAGAGAGATCAAGCGTACTGGTAAACATGTTGTTAACCACTGTCGGTTTGTGTGCTTCTCCTAAGCAGTCCTCTCCTACAATGACCCACCCAAGGTCGAGACTCTGGGCATATGGAGCATTGTGAGAGCCATTGATATGCTGCCTAACCTTGTGGACTCATAGAATATCTCTCCCAAGAAGCAAGACTATTTGAGCCTCTGGATCAAGGTTAGGAATCAGGCGTTCTATACGCTTCAGATGAGGATGATACGATGCCACTTCAGGCGTAGGTATCTCTGACCTGTTGTCAGGAATCTGGTTACATTCCAATATGGCTGGCAAGGGCAGACACATTTGGCCATCTATAGACTCGACTACGTAGCCTGTTGCTCTTCTACCAGCTGTCTCTACTATACCGGCACAAGTTTTCAAAGAGTAGAGGGCACTGGGTCCCCTGACGTTAAAGCTATCAAAGAAGGCAGACTTGGCTATTGACCTGTTACTCTGATCATCTAAAATCGCGTATACTTTGATGGCCTTGTCCTTTTCGTCTGCTGAGTAAACTCTCACTAGGGAAATTTTAGAGCAGGACTTGCCTCCTGTGAGATTTCCACAAACTTCTGTACACTTAGAAGTAATGGCTGGAGTGTCAGTATTTGAGTCCTTCAGCTCCCCGCTATGCTTTTGGGGCAAAGCATCCGATGGTGGTCCAGGGTGTAGAACTGAGTTATGTTCTGTGCTGTCACATTCGGTACACCTTGCACTAACCCCACAGTCCCTGCCCTGGCGAAGTGGGATGTTGAAGAGCAGCATTTGTAGCAGATGTGGTTCTCCTTAAGGAAGGCCTTCCTTTCTTCCAATGACTTTTCTCTGAAAGCTCTGCACTTAAGTATGGAATGTGGCTTCTTGTGTAAGGAACACTGCCTGCTTGAGTCCTTGGATTTGTCTTCTCCTTGACCGGAGCTGAACTCTTTGCGAACTGAACCTGTGGAAGAAATGTTAGTTTTGTGGACCTCTACAGTTGTTCTACGAGGTTAACTAACAGAGTTATTGGCACATGACAGCATGAAATCAAAGCTAGGATCATTTCTAATTTTTGCTTGTTCTGAGACAAAATCTACAAGCACATTGAATGGAAGAAATGGTACATTGTAAGTCTGTTTATACCTAGAACCATATGTAACCCATTTGTCTTGCAGGTTATATGGGAGTTTTTGAACTATGGGGTTCACACCTCTAGCAGTGTCGAGATATGTCAACCCCACAAGATCTCCTTCTGCTTTTGCTACATACAACTCCATTAACAAGTCAGTTAATTCTCTGAGCTTTGAATAATCCTTGTTCGCTATTCTAGGAAAGTCCTCTATTCTTTTAAACAAGGCACTTTCTATAACCTCTACTGAGCCATAGCATTCATCAAGTCTATTCCAAATTCTTTTGAGGCCGACATCTGGATAATTTACATTAATGTCTCTGATTCTCTTTGCATGTTCGGCAGACTCACTTCCTAGCCATTTTACAAAGAGATCCACTTCTTCACTACATGATAGACCTGTGTCTCTTATGGTATTTTTGAAGGAGGCTCGCCAAGCACTGTAGTTTTCAGCGCGATCACTGAACTTTACAAGTCCCTTAGTGACCAACTCACGTCGAGCAAGGAACTTGGCAAAGTCCATCGTGGCTTGATTGGCACTGATGCCAGCTGATGGAGTGTTGTCAGAGTACATGTATGCTGTGCGATCATACCTGTTAGATGTCTTTGGTTTGGT
The DNA here is from genome assembly GCF_039654945.1 of Dendrobates tinctorius. Classification (NCBI taxonomy): domain Eukaryota; kingdom Metazoa; phylum Chordata; class Amphibia; order Anura; family Dendrobatidae; genus Dendrobates; species Dendrobates tinctorius. The sequence continues at coordinate 12,442,350 of NW_027361717.1, read as the reverse complement.
CCAACTGCTGTAGTACCTTTCTGAAGCAAAGGGATTATCTCTAAGCCAGGACAGATTCCGGATCTTCTGTTCTGGAGAAAGATTATTGTAGTCAGTATCATCCCAATGTGTATTTCCTTTTGGTAGGGAAACTGATAGTTGGCTTTCTGGGGGTCCGAATTATCTGGTTGGCTTGGCTTGTTGACAAAATGCTCTGTCTTCGCCTGTGGGTCTGGATCGTCATTTGATTTGGAATGCTGATGGACGTACTCTGCAATACGCTGCAATGGGTCATGAGTAACTTGCTGTAGGCCTAGCACACTGCTGCGTCTGCTGAGTTTGTCGTCAGAATATACGGCAGCTTCTAAGGCTTCTGTTTCTGCTATGGCAGCTGCTGTTTCTTTTTCAATAGCAAGTTTCTGTAATGTTGCTTCAAGGCGCGCCTTCTCTGCATCCAGGCATGCTTGTTGGCATGCTTTTTCTGCATCCAGTGACGCTTTTTCCCTATCCAGGCATGCTTGTTGGCATGCTTTTTCTGCATCCAGTGATGCTTTTTCTGCATCAAGGCATGCTTGTTGTAGTTTCAATTCTATCTCTTGCTCAGCAAAGGTGCTTCTTGCTTTTTCCGCTTCAGCTTTTGCGCGGACAATAGCGGCGACATTGCTGACGGATGATGTCTTGGAGGAACCAACTCGTGATTTCGTCTTGAAAGAGGATGCTCCTCCTTGAGACATGATTCAACAGTTAGGCGACTGCTGTGATATCCCTTTATCGGCTCTGCGTGGATAATGGCGGGCTCCGTATGGTCAGATTATTCGGTCCGACCGTTAGGAGGTTGCTGCAATATCCGTATGCAATAACCGTATGCTTGGATAATGGCGGGCTTTGTAACGTCAGATCTTCTGAGCTTGTTCTCAGCAGTTGTTTCAATATACTGTCCTCATACACATTAGCAGGGTGTGCAATGAGACATGTAGCTAAACCCCCTGTCTTCTTTAAGAAAAAGAGGCTGTAAAATTGTAACCTTCTTTTATTGATTGCAGATGTGACAGGAAAGGGTGAAACTATAGGATGCAATAACAGGAGCATTTCAGAATATATAGCTGCACAGAGCATAAAATACAGATAGTCTGCAATACACAGTAACATGAGGTAATACATAGGTACCATGAGGTAATATATAGGTTCTATGAGGTAATACATAGGTACCATGAGGTAATACATACTTTAGGAAACATGAGATAATACATAGCTGATGATTACCTATTTAATACAACAACGTTATAAACACAGGATTATAACACCTAGATAGTGCTTACCAACTATGCTTAGAGCAGGCTGTTTAAGAAGCATGAAGAACATGAATGAAGTAGTTTCTCCTAAAACAAATGGAGGGATAATGGCTGCTGTTCCCCTCACAGTGTCATAAACAAGACTATGATGTAACAGGAACAATCCCATAATACATTGCAAATTAAACTAGAATCTATGCATTAAATGGCCAGCAGGTGGTGCTGTTACCTTACAGTATGAAATATATGAAGGATTAATACACACAAAAATGACTTTCTAGACAGCAATTATATAGCTGGACAGAACAGCCATCAAGCTTTCTTCTTCTTTATGGATGGAGGAGGAATCTTGAGGGGACTTTCACCTATGGACCTATAAGGAAGAATATGACATCTATGGTGCATTATTTTATGTATTTTATGCATCTCTAGGTACATTGATATAAGCACCTTATTTGGATCCTCATGGACAAAATTCAGTCCATCTGTTATGACAATGTATTCTCCCCATAAAGTAGTGTAAGGATATTATACTTTCTTAGACATATATAATATTTCTACTCTGTGAATATACACTAATCCATTTTGCATGAGATGGCAGCTGATATCTGTATATTTGTTATGATCACTGTTACTGATTAGGAGTTGCTTTTCATAGCAGCAATCATTATCATGGATTAATATATTTGTTCACTATACTGTATGTCATGTATACCTTTACTGTATGTATTTCTCTTTTTCTTTTCTTTTTTAATTTATGGATTTCATAGCTTATTTTAGTGCCTTTCATCATAGGGGATACTTTTTGCAGCTGATTCAGTTTTATTTTATTTTATGGGGTCTGTATGGTACTTGTTTTTATTTTCACTGTAGCACTATATGCTATTATCATATATCACCTGCACCCTTATTGAATTCATTAATATATGTTTTGTCACTATGACATGATATAAACACTCTTATTTTTATATTTATTTTGTTTATATTTTGATTATCACCAGTTCACATATTGATATTAAAATATTATTAGTTTTTATACTTTTCCTTTTACACTTCTTTACATGTTTGATCACGTTCATATTTTCCTTTTTTCACTAACATCAGCGTCATTGACAGCTGCACAGTATAGATTTGATCCTCCTCCTTGTTCTTGGGCACTCATGGTGCAGGGTTATTCGTGCGGCTCGCTGATGTGGCTCCTCTGTCTTTACACGTAGGACGGGGGCGTGGCAAGGCGGCTGACGACGTTGTCTCGCGATGAGGTGCATTACCGTGGAGACGCGTCCTGCTCGGCGCGTTACTGCTTCCTCCCCATTCTGACGTGTGGGATGGGGGAGTGGCAGAGCGGTGGGCGGGCGCGCTCTATGGTGGCGTCACACGCCAGGAGCCATGCAATGCAACAGCACATGTGAGGTAATTAAAAGGCACAAACGGCTATATAAGGATATCTCTATCATCCAGCCACATACATTAACCCCCTGAGACGAAGCTAACGTGAAATGCGCGTCAGGGAGCTATACTTCACAAGGTTGTATGCTTTCTACTTATACTCTGCTGTTGTATTTTCCATTGTTATAGCGGTGGTGGTGACTGGGACGGTTCAAGTTGTGACCGCACTATGGTGCTTAACATGACATGCCACATTAGCATCATAGGGAATGTGTTTTGACCTCCTTATATTGGTCTCCACTGAACGTCACATTTTCCAGCAGCCCTGTGCAGGGTCTCATGTGTTTGTTATTTTTAATGGCCACTATATGCCACACATATTTATTACTTGGCATTTGCTTATTTGGTATTGCTGAGGTTACACATTTTTATTTGTGATTCCTGTGCAGATACATTTTGCTATATGTAGGGCTGTTTTTGCAGAGTTTATACTAGGCACACACATATTTGTTACAAACTATTGCTCTGGGTACTGTGTTTATCCATTGTATTATAATATGGATACTCTTTGAATGCTTTGTTGTAAGTGCCATCTTAATGTCTTATGCATATTTGTACACATGTACAGTACAGACCAAAAGTTTGGACACTCCTTATTCAAAGAGTTTTCTTTATTTTCATGACTATGACAATTGTAGATTCACTCTGAAGGCATCAAAACTTTGAATTAACACATGTGGAATTATATAATTAACAAAAAATTGTGTAACAACTGAAAATATGTCTTATATTCTAGGTTCTTCAAAGTAGCCACCTTTTGCTTTGATTACTGCTTTACACACTCTTGGCATTCTCTTGATGATCTTCAAGAGGTAGTGGGTCACCCTCGCTCGCCCAGGGCAGCGGGGTACTCGGTACCGTGCCGGTGTCAAGGTGGGAATGTGTCACAGCAGCGGTGACCCGGTCCGTGGTCCTGGGCGCCCAATATCAATAGCGGTGATGTTAATGGTGTTAAAGTTTATATGAATAGTTCGTGACGCCACCCGTGGTGTTTGGCAAGTTAGATGGTAAGCCAACGCTGCATACAGATCCGCTGGGACTGATGGTGTGGTGCAGCAGAGATGGTATAGCTCCCCACAGGTGGAGCTGTAGTCCCAGGGCAGTGTAGGTGCAATGGATGAGGAGAGGCGCAGAATGGTATGGATGATGTTACCCAGATGTGGTGGTGCGGGAATAACTGGAGGACACCAGAGTATGCGGTTCCAAAGATTTACTCACTGTTTGCAGTTCACACAACCGCCTGCCTCCGTACTGTGTTCTCCAGGTCAGGGCTCCAGCCAACCTCCAGGCAGGATAGGATTCTCCCTTCCACACTCCGCCAACATGTACCTTACTGAACGACTCCTCCAATGCGCCTTTAGGTGCGAAGCACTCCAGTACTTAGTTACCCTGGAATGCCTCTCTCTAGGTGTTCCTAGTCTTTACTTGTATGACAGACAGCTGTAGCCTGCTTCGGGGACTCCACTCTACGTCCCTGCTCTCTATCCGTGTTGCTGTTGTGTCCCAAGTCTATGATGGGAGCAAGGCGTTAGCGGCTCACTACTCCTCCGGTGTCTGTTGCTGGACATAAAGATCCAATCAACCTCGGGGACCGGGCCCCGGCCTTTTGCGCTCTCTGGACTGGAAGGGTTCTCTCTCTTTCTCAACCTGCTTCCCACCGTCCTCTTCTCCTTCGTTCCGATCTGTTCTCTCTTATGGGAGGTTAGGTTATCAATCTTATCAGTCTCTTTCTCTGGTCTTTCTCATGCCAGCAGCCCAGATCACTGGGACCTGCTGCAGCACGTCCCTCAGACACCCATCTTCTCTCTTCTCTCTCCTCTAACCAACTACCCTCCTGTCAGACTCACTTGAAATCCTACACCTTCCCTCTCTTTTGTATCATCTTACTCCACCCGCCTCCCAGCACATCTCGTGTTATGAAGCAGGGTTCCACGAGGGGTGCTCTGCTAACCCCCAGCCTGAAGCTGGTAGGTGGCCCCACTGAACTATCCTGTGTGTGGAAAGCAGGTGTGGAGTGTGGTCAGGAGTTCCCACCTTAACTGGATGGTGGGGCACTACACCTTAGGAGAAGGTGCAGTACCTCTGTGGTGACTGAAGCCTCAGGGGCGCCACAGTAGTCACTCGAAATGGTTTTCACTTCACAGGTGTGCCCTGTCAGGTTAAATGGGGTTGGGACCATCAGTCGTGTTGTGCAGAAGTCTGGTGGATACACAGCTGATAGTCCTACTGAATAGACTGTTAGAATTTGCATTATGGCAAGAAAAAAAGCAGCTAAGTAAAAAAAAACGAGTGGCCATCATTAATTTAAGAAATGAAGGTCAGTCAGTCCAAAAAATTGGAAAAACTTGGAAAATGTCCCCAAGTGCAGTGGCAAAAACCATCAAGCGCTGCAAAGAAACTGGCTCACATGAGGACCACCCCAGGAAAGGAAGACCAAGAGTCACCTCTGCTGCAGAGGATAAGTTCATCCGAGTTACCAGCCTCAGAAATCGCAGGTTAACACCATCTCAGATTAGAGACCAGGTCAATGCCACACAGAGTTCTAGCAGCAGACACATCTCTACAACAACTGTTAAGAGGACACTTTGTGCAGCAGGCCTTCATGGTAAAATAGCTGCTAGGAAACCACTGCTAAGAACAGGCAACAAGTAGAAGAGACTTGTTTGGGGTAAAGAACACAAGGAATGGACATTAGACCAGTAGAAATCTGTGCTTTGGTCTGATGAGTCCAAATTTGAGATCTTTGGTTCCAACCACCGTGTCTTTGTGCGACGCAGAAAAGGTGAATGGATGGACTCTACATGCCTGGTTCGCCAAATGACCTGACCTCCACAGTCACCAGACCTGAACCCAATCGAGATGGTTTGGGATGAGCTGGACGGCAGAGTGAAGGCAAAAGGGAAAACAAGTGCTAAGCATCTCTGGGAACTCCTTCAAGACTGTTGGAAGACCATTTCCGGTGACTACCTCTTGAAGCTCATCAAGAGAATGCCAAGAGTGTGCCAAGCAGTAATGAAAGCAAAAGCTGGCTACTTTGAAGAACCTAGAATATAAGACGTATTTTCAGTTGTTTCACTCCTTTTTGTTAATTATATAATTCCACATGTGTTAATTCATAGTTTTGATGCCTTCAGAGTGAATCTACAATTTTCATAGTCATGAAAATAAAGAAAACTCTTTGAATGAGAATATGTGTCCAAACTTTTGGTCTTTACTGTATATGTGCATATGTACCTTGTGCTAGTATATTGGACATATATCTCCTTTTATGCATTTTATAGTTGTGTACTTTAATAAAGGCTATTTATTTTATGGCTTTGTACTTCCTGGTCCTTATTTGATGTTGTTGATCTACAGGGGGGCTTACAACCTGATTCGCATCCGTGATGGGGACGAATGGAAGATGGCATTTAACACCAGGGACGGGCACTATGAATACCTGGTGATGCCCTTCGGGCTCTGTAATGCCCCAGCCGTCTTCCAGGACTTTGTGAACGATATCTTCCGGGATATGCTTGCCACCTCAGTGGTATTCTATCTGGATTATATCCTCACCTACTCTCCAGATATTGACTCCCACCGGAGAGATGTTTGCAAAGTTTTCGACCTCCTGCCGGCAAGCGCCCTCTATGCCAAGTTGGAGAAGTGTGTGTTTGAGCAGGAGTCCTTGCCTTTCCTGGGCTATATCATCTCCGCCCAGGATTTGGCAATGGATCCTGCCAAGCTACAGTTGGTGATGGATTGGCAGAAACCCCATTCTCTCAAAGCAGGGAAGCACTTTATGGGGTTCATAAATTACTGTCGCCAATTAATCCCCCACTTCTCGACTTTGGTAGCGCCCTTGGTAGCCCTCACCAAGAAGGGTGCAAACTGTGCAAAAGGGTGCAAAGGGTGCGAGTTTTCGCCGACGCCATTTTGGATCCCGACATCGTCCTCGCCGGTGACATGTTCTTGCGACGACGCCATCTTGAGTATCGCTGGATTTCGCCGATCCAAAATAGCGTCGCCGCAGGAACATGTCGCCGGCGTGGAGGCCGTCGGGATCCAAAATGGCGTCGGCGAAATCTCGCGAGATCTGTAGATCTCTGCAGTTCATCCAGAGTGATTATAGACATCTTGGCTGCATCTCTGATCAGTCTTCTCCTTGCTTGAGATGAAAGTTTAGAAGGACGGTCGGGTCTTGGTAGATTTGCAGTGGTATGATACTCCTTCCATTTCAATATGATCATTTGCACAGTGCTCCTTGGGATGTTTAAAGTTTTGGAAATAATTTTGTATCCAAATCCAGCTTTAAACTTCTCCACAACAGTATCACGGACCTGCCTGTTGCGTTCCTTGGTCTTCATGATGCTCTCTGTGCATCAAACAGAACCCTGAGACTATCACAGAGCAGGTGCATTTATACGGAGACTTGATTACACTAAGGTGGATTATATTTGTCATCATTAGTCATTTAGGACAACATTGGATTATTCAGAGATCCGCAATGAACTTCTGGAGTGAGTATGCTGCACTGAAAGTAAAGGGGCCGAATAATATTGCACGCCCCACTTTTCAGTTTTTGAATTTCCACAAAAATTTAAAATAACCAATACATTTTGTTCAACTTCACAATTGTGCCCCACTTGTTGTTAATTCTTCACCAAAAATTTACATTTGGTATCTTTATGTTTGAAGCATGATATGCGGGAAAAGGTTGAAAAGTTCCAGGGGGCCGAATACTTTTGCAAGGCACTGTATATCTTTCTTTTGTTTACAATCGGATCCAAGAGTTTTGCTCTATCAATGTGCCGTGTAACCCGTATTTCCCAAGACTAACAGTAGCTGTGCATTAAGCAAAAATGGCATTTATATATGTCACCAAGAGCAGCATTTACAGGTCTCAAGATTTATTTTGATTGTCGAGTGCTAATGAGTGTTTATTTGCGGTGTTATCAGGCTCACAGCCTAGGGTTTCATAAGCTTTACATATACATACGACCCTAAGGGCAGTATTTTTTCTCACTCCTTGTTCCTGTATCATTTTACAGGTTCACACAGGCTACAGCTATCTAATGTAACCTCCTTCCCACCCCCCAACATACTCCTTCTTACCTACTTCTCTTCCTTCTCTACAAATCACCAGCATGATGGATCAACACTGTACTGTCTGACAACTCTACAGAGTGTGGTCCAACAACCAGGGTGTCCTAAGACATTTTGTACATACAGTTGTGGCCAAAAGTATTGACACCCCTGCAATTTTGTCAGATAATACTCATTTTTTTTCTGAAAATGATTGCAAACACAAATTCTTTGGTATTATTATCTTCATTTAATTTGTCTTAATATAAAAAAACACAAAAGAGAATGAAGCAAAAAGCAAAACATTGATCATTTCACACAAAACTCCAAAAATGGGCCAGACAAAAGTATTGGCACCCTCAGCCTAATTCTTGGTTGCACAACCTTTAGCCAAAATAACTGCGACCAACCGCTTCCAGTAACCATCAGTTTCTTACAATGCTCTGCTGGAATTTTAGACCATTCTTCTTTGGCAAACTGCTCCAGGTCCCTGATATTTGAAGGGTGCCTTCTCCAAACTGCCATTTTTAGATCTCTCCACAGGTGTTCTATGGGATTCAGGTCTGGACTCATTGCTGGCCACCTTAGAAGTCTCCAGTGCTTTCTCTCAAACCATTTACTAGTGCTTTTTGAAGTGTATTTTGGGTCATTGTCCTGCTGGAAGACCCATGACCTCTGAGGGAGACCCAGCTTTCTCACACTGGGCCCTACATTATGCTGCAAAATTTGTTGGTAGTCTTCAGACTTCATAATGCCATGCACATGGTCAAGCAGTCCAGTGCCAGAGGCAGCAAAGCAACCCCAAAACATCAGGGAACCTCCGCCATGTTTGACTGTAGGGACCGTGTTCTTTTCTTTGAATGCCTCTTTTTTTCTCCTGTAAACTCTATGTTGATGCCTTTGCCCAAAAAGCTCTACTTTTGTCTCATCCGACCAGAGAACATTCTTCCAAAACGTTTTAGGCTTTTTCAGGTAAGTTTTGGCAAACTCCAGCCTGGCTTTTTTATGTCTCGGGGTAAGAAGTGGGGTCTTCCTGGGTCTCCTACCATACAGTCCATTTTCATTAAGACGGCGATGGATAGTACGGGTAAACACTGTTGTACCCTCGGACTGCAGGGCAGCTTGAACTTGTTTGTATGTTAGTCGAGGTTCTTTATCCAACATCCGCACAATCTTGCGTTGAAATCTCTTGTCAATTTTTCTTTTCCGTCCACATCTAGGGAGGTTAACCACAGTGCCATGGGCTTTAAACTTCTTGATGACACTGCGCATGGTAGACACAGGAACATTCAGGTCTTTGGAGATGGACTTGCAGCCTTGAGATTGCTCATGCTTCCTCACAATTTGGTTTCTCAAGTCCTCAGACAGTTCTTTGGTCTTCTTTCTTTTCTCCATGCTCAATGTGGTACACGCAAGGACACAGGACAGAGGTTGAGTCAACTTTAATCCATGTCAACTGGCTGCAAGTGTGATTTAGTTATTGCCAACACCTGTTAGGTGCCACAGGTAAGTTACAGGTGCTGTTAATTACACAAATTAGAGAAGCATCACATGATTTTTCGAACAGTGCCAATACTTTTGCCCACCCTCTTTTCTATGTTTGGTGTGGAATTATATCCAATTTGGCTTTAGGACAATTCTTTTTGTGTTTTTTCATTTAAGACAAATTAAATGAAGATAATAATACCAAAGAATTGGTGTTTGCAATCATTATCAGGAAGAAACTGAGCATTATCTGACAGAATTGCAGGGGTGTCAATACTTTTGGCCACTACTGTAGATGAACAGTGAAAGAACAGTGAAACCACCACGTGATATCGCAAGGAGATGGGCCATCATTTCTAGCGCGTCTGCACCTATACATTGGCTTTCATTTGTCGTTGACCATCTAAAGTAAACACAGGGAGTAAATGATCAAAACTAGATATCGACATACAAATGTGCTGACTGGAATGGACTGGTGCCAGAACAAGATTTCAGAATATGTAACACATTTGTATGAGAATGCCTAGAGGGAAATCTTATCAGCATTTCACTAGAAAAACCATGAAGTTTAAATTAAGGAGTGGTGGTAAGCTGACAGCACATTTGGTCTCCTATTTTGTATATGTATGATTTTTTATTAAATTTCTTCACATTTGAGGGTCTTTGTGTGTTCTGTGCTCATTGCTGGAGTTGCACTTTTATTTTGTAGCTTCATTTTTGTCACAATTCACTCTTCCTTGAATCTAATCAGCTAAGATCATCTAGAATATATGTATTAGATTTCTTTATTTTTCTACCCTCACTTCTGTATCATGTTCTACGTAGGTATATATAGAATAGAGCAGGGATGTTAAACTCAAATGCATAAAGGGCCAGAATTAAAAACTTGAGATTTATGAAAAAACAATTCTACAATTGAGGAAGTTTTTCCTTATTGTCAAACATAACGATGAACCTTTACATGCAGAAACAAACTTAAAGGGGTTGTCCCACGAACAAACTACATTTTACTCAATAGATCTTAGAATGAAATAAACACCTGATCACAAATGGGGAATACTGGAATAGTATAATATGTTATGTTAGAGCAGTAAAAGCATATGACCCAAAGGCCTAATTTAGATATGTAATAACAAAGTAATAAAAAGGGATAAAAACCTTGAATAATAAAGATAATAAAGTATGATACCAAAAAAGTGCTTGCCAATCAAAGTATGTCAATGTTTGATGACCCCATCACAGTATGATTCCCCAACTGTGATGCCTACACAGTCCTTCACACAGTATAATGGGCCCCACATAGTCCTATATACAGTATAATGGGCCCCACAAACACCTCCATAGAATCTTAGAATGTTAGTGTTGGAAGGGACCTCCAGGATCATCATGTCCATCCCCCTGCTCAATACATGATTGACTAAACCATCTCAGACAGATGTCTGTCCAGCCTCTGTTTAAAGACTTCCATTGAAGGAAAACTCACCACCTCTTGTGACAGTCTGTTCCACTCATTGATCACCCTCACTGTCAAAATATCTAATCTGTATCTACTCCCTTACAGTTTCATTCCATTGCTTATCGTGTTTCCATGTGCAAATGAGAATAAGGATGATCCCTCTACACTGTGACATCCCTTCAGATATTTGTTGACAGCTATTAAGTCTCCTCTTAGCCTTCTTTTTTGCAAGCTAAACAATCCCAGATCCTTTAACCTTTCCTTCGTAGGACATACTTTGCAGTATGCTCACCATCCTGGTAGTTTTTCTCTGCTCCAGTTTTCCAATGTGTTATTTAAAATGTGGGCACAGTATTCCAGATGAGACCTGACCAAGGAAGAGTAGAGGGGGGTAATTACTTCATGTGCTCTAGATTCTATGTTTCTTAACACATCCTAGTACTGTGTTTGCCTTTTTGCTACTGCATTGCACTGTAGACTCATGTGCAGTCTGTCATCTATTAATATACCCAAATCTTTTTCACACATGCTGTTGCTTAGTTCTGTTCCTCCCATTCTGTAGATGTAATTTTCATTTTTCTTGCCCAGATATAAAATCTTGCATTTCTCACTTTTAAATACCATTCGATTAGTTGCTGTCCATTGTTCAAGTTTATCTAGATCCTTCTGAATGCTTTCTCTGTCTTCTCTAGTGTTTGTTATCCCTCCTATCTTTGCATCATCTGCAAATGTGATTAGTTTACCTTCAGTTCCCTTATCTACATCATTTATAAAAATGTTGAACAACACTGGGGCCAGGACAGAGCCTTGTGGCCTTCCATTTAAAACACTCTTCCAATTGGATATTATGACACTAGTCACTTCTCACGGCCAAGCCGTGAATCAGAATAGTCAAGGAGTCCAAAGTCAGAAGCCAGGACATTACGCCATAAACAAAAGGAAGAGAAAAAAGCGTGGTCAGGTAACTTTCTGAGGTCAGAATGCCAGGAGGATAACGGATCACAGCAGAAGGGGTTAAACAGTCGGATGGTCAGAACGAAGTCCAAGGTCAGGCAGCAAATGATCAAGTATACAGAGATCAAGGCACAGGGAGCACAAACCTGCTAGATGAATGTACGTCAGGCAGAGGTCTGGGAGATGCAGCTCAGTTAAGTAGCATGGCAATCACGTGGGATAGTGAACACTTGGAGACAGCCGACGCCTTCCAGTCACAGATTGGATAGTTGAGCTGTCAATCAACACACTGACAACTCAGCACGCCCCTATACAAGATTGGATGGCCAAGCTATCAAAGTACTAATAGCTTCAGCATGCCCCTATCTCGGATTGGACGGCCGAGCTGTCAGTAACTGCATCCCAGACACATTGAGGGGTGGAACCGTGACAGATATGAAGCCATTTATCATCACTCGACCTAACCGTAGCTTTGTCAATCCCATAGTTGGTCATTTTTTCAATAAGGATAGCATAAGATATTTTATCAAATGCTTTGCTGAAGTCAATATATACTATATCTACCGCATTTTCCTCATCCATACAGTCAGTTATTCCATTATAGTAGAAATTAGAATAGTCTGGCATGACTTGTTTGCTACAAACCCATGCTGGTTCTCGTTGATTACTGTATTCTTATCCAAGTACTTACATATATGCTGTTTAATAATTTGCTCAAAGATCTTTCTTGGTATAGATGTAAGGCTCACTGGCCTGTAAGTTCCTGGCTCCATCTTCTTTCCTTTTTTGAAGATAGGGACAACATTTGCCCTTCTCCAATCTTCTGGGATTTCTCCTGTTCTCTGGGATTTTTCAAACATTCTGGCTAGTGGTTCTGCAGTTTCCTCTGCTAACTCTTTCAGTACCCTAGGATGTAATTCACCTGGACCAGGAGATTTAAGTTCATTTAAATTAGCTAAGTGTTCCACACAATCTCTCTGATTATAGATAATGTGGATTCATTTATTCCTTCGATAGCACAGTGAAGATCAATTGATGTTACAGTTGCTTTCTTAGAAAACACAGATGCAAAATAGGAATTTAAAAGTTCGGCCTCCTCAACATCATTTTTTTATTGTGATTTTTACTGAAAATGTTTCAAATTTTACAGGAAAAGAAAAAATTAGGCATTTTAGATTTTTCACTATCATTTATAGGTTAACCACGAGTCTTATACTATAGTAATAGTTAAACATTTTCAAGTAGATAAAGAGTAAAATTTTACAAACAAACACACAGACTCAGACACTCAACATCATTTTTGACTACTTCACCCTTTTCATCCAGTAAAAATCATATAGCATTTTTTACTTATCTTTTGCATTTTTATTGCTTTTGGTCTCCCTTGCAAGCCTCACTTCATTATTGGCCTTAGCTCTTCTAAAACTTGCCTTGCATTCCCTGCAGAGAGCATTATATTCTTCTTTAGATATGCCCCCTCTTTCCATTTAATTTACATTTCTTTTTTCCTTTTTAACAAGTGTTTAATTTCTGTGTTCATCCATCCTGGTTTCTTTAAATGCTTCCAAGTCTTCCTTCTTTTTGGGATTGTTACTGATTGTGCAATGAGAATGTCATTTAGCAAAATCTCCCATCCTTCTTGGACAATTCTGTCCTTCAGAACATCCAGCCTTTGGACCTTTCCAACCCTCTTTCTGAGTCCATTAATTTCTGCCTTTCTGACGTCCAACCTTAAAGTCTGAGTCCTTGCTTGTCTTCCTCCTCTTGTAATCCAAAATTTGAGGATATCATGATAGTTGCCTCCTAAATTCCCATCCACCTTTACTTTCTCAACCATTTCTTCCCTGTTGGTAAGAATTAGGTCCAATATTGCAGATCCTCTACTTCTCTATTCTACCTTTTGAAAGATAAAGTTGTCAGCAGGAAAAGATAAGAATTTTCTAGACCGATTACTTTTTCATGAGAGAGATTCCCAATATCAGGATGGCTATAATCTCCCATAATCACTATGTCATACTTTTTTGAGAACAGAGACACCTGATGTAAAAAGAGTTCATCCATACCTTCAGTCTGTCCAGGTGGCCTATATTAAACATCTGCAATAGTGCCCTTTCTGTTCTCTCCTTTTGTAGTCTTACCCAAACAGTTTCTGCAGAGCTACAATTTTCTGAAGCTTGGATCTGTGTGGAGATATATGTTTTCCAAGCATACAATGCAACACCTCCTTCCCTCTTGTTAATCATGTTTCTAATAAATAAGTTGTAGCCTTCAAGGATTGTATTGCAAGCATGTGTATCATCCCACCAAGATTCAGTGATGCCTATGACATCATATTTCTCTTCCTGTTAAACTGTAAAGCGCTGCGGAATATGTTGGCGCTATATAAATAAAGATTATTATTATTATTATTATTCCTGTGTTAGCAGCTCCAGTTCTCCTTGTTTGTTTCCCATGCTCTGAGCATTTGTATAGACACATTTTAGTTTACAGTCGGTTTCTCTTGCTATTCTATTTTCATTCAGAATTTGTTGTTTTTGTTCTTTACTTCCACTTCTAATAGACGGTTACTCAAAAGAATTCATTAGCTGCATATTTTTTTCTGGACTGTCATTTCCCATCACATATTGCTCTAGTTTAAAGGTCTCCCGATGAGTATAGCAAGGCATCTACCAAATATGTATTTTCCTGTTTTTGTAAGATGCAACCCATCTCTAGCATGAAGTCCATAATACAGGTAATTCACTCCATGGTCAAAAAACCCAAAACATTGCTCATGGCACCATTGACTTAGCCAGTTGTTCACCTGTAGATTCCTGTTCAATCTCCTGGGTCCATGTCCATTCACTTGGAGGATGGATGAGAAGACGGCCTGCACTCCTAGTTCCTTCGCTTTCCGGAATAGGTCTTCAAAGTCTCTGCACATAGTCTCCAGGTCCTTTTCTGCTATGTCTTTTGTTCCTTCATGTATTAGTCAATGTGATTGGTCGTCTGTAGTACTGAAGAGTCTTGATACTCTGTCAGACACATCTTTGATTTGGGCACCTGGAAGACAGCGCACTTCTCGTCATTTAAAGTCCGGTTGGCAGATAGCGGTTTCTGTAGTGAATCCCCAATGACCACCACTCTCCTTTTCTTACTGGAGTGTTCTTTGTGGGAAAAGCACTTTTTTGATGTACACCTTCATAGTTGTCCTGTGTGAAATCCTGGTAGTGGTTCTTCAGCTGTATGGGTGCTGACTGCCTCCACATCCTCCAGCTTCTTTGGGTCAGATGCTTCCATTTCTCTTCTTCTGCGGGTACATTGAAAGGTACTTCTCGAACATTCTAAATAGTTGTTTGTAGGCTGTCATTAGCTTCTACGGGAACACTGAAAAGTTTTGCAACACTGTGAAGAGATTCTTCTGTTCTGTCAAGGAAATCCTTGTCTTCTTTGATGAGCTTCAGTTTAGCTATTCTCTCCTGAAGGCGTTTTTCTCTAACAGAGTCACAAGCTTGCATTTCTGACACATAAAGAGCTTCAATTCCTGGTATTGATACAGTATAATGTACCCCACAGATGTACACCTTATTGATCCCCATGCAGTGTAATGTACCCCTGATAGTACAGTATAATAGCACTAAATAGCCCTCCATATGTTATAATGACCAACATTTAAAACAAAAATAATACTCACCTCTCCTTGTTTCCCCACTGCTCCGGTCTCGGCAGCGAGTGCTCTGAGACTCTGCACTGCTTGGCACAGTAGGTGTGATGTAGTGATGTCAGTGTATTGTGACATCAAACACAGAGGGAGAATGATGGGGGAGAAAGCGTCAGCTGACAGCTTTCCACTTTCATCATTGCTTTCAACTGTATCAGCATCCAGGATGCTGATACAGTTGAAAAGTATCATGGCGGTCTGGGGAATGCCTGGTGTCGCGGTCCAAATACACTCACCCTTTGTGCCAGATTTGGCCAGAGTTTGGCATGTGTGTCATAGAGGTAAACCACGCGGTTGTTATAGGGTCCTTGGAGAGAGGAGACTTGTTCCTATTTTCTTGGCTACTGGATGGAAAAAAAGAAACTGTTGGCAATGGGCTACCAATGCATTTGTCTTGGGTCCTGAGTGTGAACAAGCCACTTTTGTTTGGACAAGGTATTTAGATGCAATATGAGAGCAGTATATTGTACCTTTTGCCCCTTGAGTAGGAAGCTCTGCTAGAGCTCTACTGTCAGAACAGAATTATGTTATGACATAAGTGTAAGCAGGTTGCGGGATGCAGTGACAGACAGAAGGCAGAGCAAGAGTTAATAACTTTACTTTAACAGGGAAATACTCCACGCAGGAAGGTAAACAGTTAAATGAGGGAATAAACAGTTCAATTTGCAAAGGATATACAGAGTTCAGAAGCAATGAATCAGGTAACGGCAGTTCTTGTGAAACACTTAACGTGTCAGAAGTTCCTCAGACTGTGACTCCTGCTGGGAAGTTAATAGCGCCAACAAAGGCTGGCATGGCGCTTATCCAGGAAGGTCCTGTAGACAACCAGGATCTGTCTTCTGGTGGCAACGGTCGGTCTCCGGTACCTTCCGCTGAGAACCTAGCCCATATGCTGATGCGGCCGAGGCAATTATCGCCGCAGCCCTGTCCGGGTCCAACATAGACTGGCAAGCATCAACTGGCAAATCAGGGTGCAAATGTCCCATACCCGGTTTCTCTTATGTGGCACGTGCGCTGTAGTCACAGACACTGAACGTATGGCATCTTGCTCTCTGGTAGTCACCGGGCACCCTGAACCTCTCTCTGAACCTCTCTCTCTGAAGTCCCTGCGATTGGCGGCGGGGGTTAACATACGCAGGCCTGCGCAGCACTGGTGCTCTGGGGACGGAGCACTCCTCACAGTCTGTGGCACGCCGCCTGCCCGCACCAAAACTGTTTCTAGGCCACTGGGTCTGTCTGCTGCAGTCCGTCGCAGTGCCGGCGGTTCGGGTGTGGAGCGCGTTGCCTGCCCTACTGCTTGCAGGCTGATGGCGGGGACCTCTCTGCAGCTTCGCACCCTTTCTCCCTCAGCTTTCAGCCAGGTTCTCTCACCAAACAGGCCCCCTCTTCCTGGATAATGGGGCCTGTCCGGTCCCCTATTCCCTCCCCCAGGAAACAGGGAAGGCAGCCTCAACTGTTTCGGTCCCGGCAAGCAGGCACCCACAGCCTGGTCTTCTCCCTTACATTAACACATCTCCAAGTAGGACAGCTTTCCTTGAGAATAAACATATAATTTCAGTAGTTTACAATTTACAAAGACACACAAGGGCAGAATGGAGACACACAGGGGCAGAATGGAGAGACACATGGGGCAGAATGGAGAGACACAGTGGCAGAATTAGACACATGTGGCAAAATGGAGACACTGGGGCAGAATGGAGACACAGGGGGCAGAATGGAGACACAGGGGGCAGAATGAGACACGGGTAGGTTGGAGGCCCACGGGCAGATTGGAGACACGGGGGCAGAATGAAGACACAGGGCAGAATGGAGACACACAGGGGCAGAATGGAGACTCGGGGGCAGGATGGGAGACAAGGGGCAGATTGGAGACACAGGTCAGTATGGAAACATGGGGCAGAATGCAGACACACAGGGGCAGAATAGAGACACACAGGGGCAGAATGGAGACACACAGGGGCAGAATGGAGACACGGGGCAGAATGGGAGACAAGGGGGAGGATGGAGACAAGGGGCAGGATGGGAGACATGGGGACAGGATGGAAGACACATGATGCAGCATCATGGTGCAGGATCATGGGGCAAGATGGAGACACATGGTGCAGGATCATGGGGCAGGATGGATACGATGGAGACACATGGGGCAGAATCATGGGACAGATGGGACAGGATGGGGAGATCATATGGGACAGGATGGGACATCACAAGGGGGCAGAATGGATACTCATGAGGGCAGGATGGGAGAACATATAGCTGGAGTCAGGAATGAGACACACAGGGCCCAGGATCGGGGATATTATTACCATAGGGGCTAATTAAGAGATATTATCACTGCAGTGATGTATTTACTTTATTTTTTGCGGATACTGTTTTAAATGGGGGAAGCGGTCCTGTTACTGTGCAGAGCGACACTATGTCGCCTTTTTTTCTTCATTTGGTGTAGTTTAGAATTTGAGAAAAAATTAAGTAATGTGTTCTGCAAGCTGTGCTCTAGATATTTGTGTTATTTCCTACAGAGATGAGCCCTGGCTGGAAGAAGTGACGGCGGTCTGTGCTAGATGAAAGATGAAAATCGAAGATGAAGTACTTTACTTAGAGACGTCACTGGTGAGTCAGTGCATTCTCTGTACACTGTGTTTTTTTATTAATGATCAGTATTGTATTCAGTCTCTATGTGGTGGTAATATGTTGTCCGGCAATGGTGTGGCGTTATTTGTTCCTTGTATGTGCTATTATTCGGTCACTGTGTGGTGGTAATATGTGGTCTGCTCATGGTGTGGTAGCAATTGTCCCTAGTATGTGATATTATTTGGTCACTGTGGTGGTAATATGTGGTCTGGTCATGATGTGGCTGTATTTGTTCCTTGTATATGGTATTATAGGTCACTATGTGGTGGTAAAATGGTGTCTGGTCATGGTGCGATGGTATTTGTTCCTTGTATGTGATATTATTGGTCATTTTAAAAATTGAAAAATAAATAAAAATGTACCTAAATTGTATTGGATATTTTAACAAATGATTAATAGGATAGAGTAGAGTAGAGCTCTGCCAAAAGAGTCTACCTTGTCGTGGTGGCAGCTTAAAAAATCTTTTGGCCAAAACAAAAGCTTCTGACTATATGTGTGATCTGGTGATTGGAACTGTTAATGTGTGATTGGTGAAAAGTGGAGTTTTTCCAAGAAAGAACGGTGGGACTGTGGACAGTTCAAGGGGTGAAGGTGGGGCTGGGGTGGAGCCTGGGTGAAGTCTCAAGGGAGCCCCAAAAATTTTGCCAGTATGAGGCCCCGAAATCCCTAGTGGCAGCCCTAAAGTTGTGTATAACCTGCCTATCAAGCTGCCAATCAGTGGTGAGGGTGGGGTTACGCAGAGTTTTTGGACTGCCTGGGAAGTGACACCTAGTCCTCTAGTGTTAATCTACTGCTGATAAAACACTGATTACATTGAAATTGAAGCTGCTGGGCAAGTGAAGTGACACATCCCAGGAATCAGAGTATCTGCCCCTAATTTACCATGCTAGAGAAGCAGTATCACAATGTAGCAAGACACGCAACAATATGCAATGCCCCATAGCAGCAAATCAGATTTGAAAAGTTTTTTAAAAAATTAAATGAATTTTTTTCTCTCTTTCTACACGTGTCTCTCCAAATGTTATTATTGTCATTCATTGGAAATACGCTATTAACCCTTTCTTACCGTGGAAAACAAAATGTGCATGTAAACAAAAAATTACCAGGAATATTCCCCAGGGCTAACTCAGCAATATTGAAACAAAATAGCATAGATAAGAAAAGGAAACATAAAACAGCGAGAACGAATGCAGCAAAGCCCCATGGAGCGCTCCTTAGTCCAATATATTACACGGCACCTCAAGAACATTGCGGAAAACGTCGAAGTCCCAACTTCTCCAAGCATATGTTGCCTGCAGATAAGTAAGGAATCTAAATATGGAATGAAAATGTTAATTACTGCGGTAATACCATTACACCTCAAGTGAGCGCATCCTATCGCTTAGCACTGTGACAATGGAGGGAAGGAGGGGAACACGGCAAAACAAGGAAATACTAATCTCTGCTTGTTTATTACAAAACTTCAATTGTCTGCCGGACCGTCTGTCTGAATAAGTCTCATCTGCTGGTATAATAACACCAAACCGCTGATCGATATGCTGTGCCCTTCACAGGAATTAGAGCAACACTCCTTTCTTGTCTTTTGTCAAGTCAACAGTGTTAAACGCACTAATGTTTGCAAAACTGCTCTACACCCTCGGGGCACCAATAGACCCTGA
Organism: Dendrobates tinctorius; assembly: GCF_039654945.1. Lineage (NCBI taxonomy): Eukaryota > Metazoa > Chordata > Amphibia > Anura > Dendrobatidae > Dendrobates > Dendrobates tinctorius. The sequence goes on along the minus strand of NW_027361717.1, from coordinate 12,422,685 downwards.
TTATCTATGGGGATGAATGGGCAGGAAAATTAGACTTCTAGACAGAAGCCAAATTCTGTGCTATTGATTTACACTTCTAATAGGATATAGTCAAATCTCCAGCAAATGTGAAGGATAATGGGATTTTTTTAACCAGTATTGTGCATCTATAATCATACAACAATATGGAATATTTTATATGATGATAGATCATCATAAGGTTCTTCTTGACTCCTCACTTACTATGGGACTATGTCTGCATGGAAGCATCTCTGACTCCCAGATCGCTGCTGAGAACAATGGTGTAACAGTTTTATTTCACTTTAAGGACTCACATTAATCAACAAGATTTTGGAGCTTAGAGGAAAAAAAAAGTTAAGAAACATTCTTTCCTGTATAATGACTTGTACATAAGGCAAAATGTAAAACGGATTTAAAAAGAATAATAATTGAAGCAAACCAAAATTGAAATTTTTGTTAACCCAATAACGACCAGAGGAATTTTTGTTTTTTGCATTTTTTTTTGCGCCCTTTCTTTCCAGAGCCATATCTTTTTTATGTTTTGGTCAAAATGGCTATGTGAGAGCTTGTTTTATGCGGAACAAGGTGTACATTTAAACAATACTATTGGTTTTAACATATTGTGTACTGAAAAACAAGAAAAAAATTCCAAATGCGATGAAATTGCAAAAAAAAGTGCAATCCCACAGTTGTGTTTTGTTTTTACCATGTTCATTATATGCTAAAATTGCCCTGCCATTATGATTTTCCAGGTCATTACGAGTTCAGAATTAATTCTATACTGGTGTGGGAGCCTTCTTTTGTGCACCGACACAGCTGTGCCACGTTATACTATTGATTACGAGTTCAGAGACACCAAACATGTATAGGTTCTTTTTTATTTAAGTGGTGAAAAAAAATTCCAAAGCTTGTTAAAAAAAATTGCTCCATTTTCCGATAACCGTAACGTTTTCATTTTCATGATCTTGGGTTGGGTGAGGGCTTATTTTTTTGCGAGCCGAGTTGATGTTTTTAATGATACCGTTTTGGTGCAGATACAATCTTTTGATCGCCTGTTATTGCATTTAACGATCATCTGACAGGGTCTCCGCAGCGCACATTAAATGCCACTGTCACCGTGTGATTCCACCCGCTGCTGTTAGAGGCACATGTCATCTGTTCAAAGCAGCTGATATGTGCCAGAAAAGATGTGGTGTAACACCGGTATGTTTGTGCCTTGTTTCCCATTGCTCTGCATGTCTGTGCTCTTACCCTTTGCTCCTTTCTCCCTAATCAGCTGAAATACTGTTGTCTGTTACCTGTATTGATGCTGCTCAGTTCCTTGCTCTGCTGCGTAGTCGTATATGTGTTGTAGAGTCTTTGCTCCGCTGCATGACCATCCACGAGTGTGGTCCATAGCTGCTGCTGTGGAATCTATCCATGGGTTGCTATGTCCTCTGACTTTCCACGTGTGTCCAGGCTTGCAGCCGCTGCCAGGTGCCTTAAGCCTCAGTTCCCATGGTGGCTATTCAGTACTGGTTTCTGTCTGTGCTTAGGGTGCATGCGGCCACACCTTCCCTGCTTTTATTAGGGGCAGTGTGTGCGCTTGAACTGCTGTCCCCAGCCTATTGCTGAGGGGCAGCTCCTATTTAAAGTTCCTCTTCCCTGTTGGGTGTTGCCAGAGCTTCTCATTAGGATGCACAACCTAGCCATGTGTGTGTGGTCCAGCATGTTGCTCCTGGTCTGCCTGCCACCAGTTCTGGGAAAGCTTATGTCTTTGTCCCTGGACCCGCTCTGTCTATGCGTTGGTACCAAAGTCCTTGCCCTTGAATGTGGATTCCTGCTGTGTGATATTCTTGATGTCCTTCTGTGTCTTGTACCATTTACCCAGTGACTGTGAGTTTCTAGAGAATTGTGTCTTAAAGATTAACCTGTGTTCGTCTTTTGAAGATGGAGTCCGGTGTTCCTGCTGAGCATCTACTGCTCTGTGCTCAGCTAATTATGTGGTGCTATCTCCGTCCAGCTCTGGTCCGATCCTGCAGTGCTTGCACCATACTGCTTGAGTTAATTTCTAGGTCTTGTCTGATGTCCGGAATCTGGAGACCGCAGTCTGGTGCCTGGAGTCTGACAACCACTGCTCATTGTCCTGCCGGTGTCCCTGATGTCCTGCCGGTGTTCCTGAAGACCTGCCAGTGTCTGTGAAGTCCTGCCTGGGTCCTGATGCTCTGTGCCTGGAGCTATGACTGTTGTTCCGGAGTCCAGATGTCCTGCCTTTGTCCTAGATGTCCAGCCTGTGTCTAGATATCCAGTCTGTGGTCCTGGTGGTCCATGCTGTGTTTCAGAGTCGGTCCCACTTGTGTTCCTTTATGGGCTCCTCCTCCGTGTTTCTTGGGAGTCTCCAGTCTACTCGTGTTCCTGGATGGGCTCCTCCTCCGTGCCCCTGGGGAGTCTCCAGTCTTGTTTCTCGGTGACTACTTTGCCTGTGTGTCCTGGATCTGACCAGCCGATGTCTTGAGCTTACATGTCTGTGTTCCTGGATCCATGCTGTCCGTGTTTTGCCTGAATCCCGATATCCTTCCTGTTCCCTGGGGTCCATCCTGTTATGACGTCTGTCCAAGAGCGGTGTCTGATGTTCTCCTGCTGTGCCTGCGCTACGCCTGAGGGCTGAGAGAGAGGTCCTCCTGATATGCCCGTGCCAGATGACCCTGGACTGCATCAACTCGTGATGACCTCCTGCTATCGTCTAACATCTGGAGACCTGTGATGTTCACCCATCCTTGATGTGTAGAATCAGGAGCCTAGCATTGTAATGTATTGTGTTCTGTATGGTGAATTTGTGTAGTAAACTTTATGTTTCTTCATACCTGAAGTTGTGCGGTGTCATCTAGTCCTGCATGTCATCACCCTGCCCACATATTCAGCTGCCACAGACCCCGGTCACTGACCTTTCCTAGTCCGGGTGGGCCCGGGTTCCTTTCCTGTGGTCCAGTGAGTCCACATTCTTTACCACCTGGGATACACGCCCCACGTCGTCGTGGCCTTGCAGAGTGGGCGCGTAAGCTAAGCAGCGTCCTCCGTATGTGACATGTGGGTTCAACGCTGGAGCCCACATCAAAGGGAGGGAGTATGACTCCTGGTGTCGGAAAGGGGTTTTAATGGTGTCACTTTTGGGGGTTTCCAATATATAGGACCCCCAAAGTCACTTCAAAACTGAACAGGGCCCTATAAAAATATCTTTGTAAATTTTCTTGAAAAAATTAAAAATTACTACTACCTTTTTAAACCTTCTAAAATGTTAACAAAATAAAGCAAAATTTTCTAAATGGTGCTGATGTAAAGCAGACATGAGGTAAGTGTTTTAACCCCTTAACCCCCAAGTGTGGTTTGCACGTTCATGACTGGCCAATTTTTACATTTCTGACCACTGTCCCTTTATGAGGTAATAACTCTGAAACACTTCCATGGATCCCGGTGATTCTGACAATGTTTTCTCGTGACATATTGTACTTCATGATAGTGGTAAAATTTCATTGATATGACTTGGGTTTATTTGTGAAAAAAAAGGAAATTTGGTGAAAATTTTGAAAATGTCGCAATTTTCCAACTTTGAATTTTTATGCCCTTAAATCACAGAGATATGGCACACAAAAAACTTAATTTAACATTTCACATATGTTTACTTTATATCAGCACAATTCTGGAACCAAAATTTTTTTTTAACTTTTTCACAAAAAAATTACTTCAGGTCCAATTCTTTTTATTTTACCAAGGGTAAAAGGAGAAATTGGACTGCAAAAGTTATTGTGCAATTTGTCCTGAGTATGCTGATACCTGATATGTGGGGGGGAACCACTGTTTTGGCGCATGGCAGAGCTCAGAAGGGAAGGAGCGCCGTTAAACTTTTTCAATGCAAAATTGGCTGGAATTCAGATTGGACGCCATGTAATGTTTGGAGAGCCCCTGATGTACATAAACAGAGGAAACCCCCCACAATTTACCCCATTTTAGAGACTAGACCTCCCAAAGAACTTATCTAGATATGTGGTGAGAACTTTGAACCCACAAGGGCTTCACAGAAGTTTATAACATACAGCCGTACAATTAAAAAATCAAATTTTTTCCACAAAAATGATCTTTTCACCCCCAATTTTTATTTTCCCAAGGGTAACAGGAACTTAAAAGTTATTGTGCAATTTGTCCTGAGTACGCTGATACCCCATATGTGGGTGTAAATGACTATTTGGGCGCATGGAAGAACTCGGAAGGGAAGCAGCGCCATTTGACTTTTTTGGCTGGAAATGAGATCGGACCCCATGTCACATTTGGAGAGCCCCCGATGTACATAAACAGAGGAAACCCCTCACAAGTGACCCCATTTTGGAAACTAGACCCCCCAAGTAACTTATCTAGATGTGTGGTGAGAACTTTGAACCCCCAAGGGCTTCATAGAAGTTTATAATGTACAGCCGTAAAATTAAAAAATCAGATTTTTTCCACAAAAATTATCTTTTCAACTTCAATTTTTATTTTTCCAAAGGTAACAGTACCCCAAAAGTTATTGTGCAATTTGTCCTGAGTATGCTGATACCCCATATGTGGGGGTAAACCACTATTTGGGCGCATGGCAGAGCTTGGCTGGAATTGAGATCAGACACCATGCTGTGTTTGGAAAGCCCCTGATGTGCCTAAACAGTTGAAACCCCGCACAAATGGCATCATTTTGGAAACTAGACCCCCCAAGGTACTTATCTAGATGTGTGGTGAGCACTTTGAACCCCCAAGGGCTTCACAGAAGTTTATAATGCCCGGGCGTGAAAATAAAAAAATCATATTTTTTCCACAAACATGATCTTTAGTCCCCAATTTTTTATTTTCCCAAGGGTAACAGGAGAAATTTGACACCAAAAGTTGTTGTCCAGTTTGTCCTGAGTACGCTGATACCCCATATGTGGGAGAAACTACTGTATGGCCACACGTCAGGGCTCGGAAGGGAAGTAGTGACATTTTGGAATGCAGACTTTGATGGAATGGTCTGCGGGTGTCATGTTGCCTTTGGAGAGCCCCTGATGTACCTAAACTGTGGAAACCCCCCACAAGTGACCCCATTTTGGAAACTAGACCCCCTAAGGAACTTATCTAGATGTGTGGTGAGCATTTTGAACCCCCCAGTGCTTCACAGAAGTTTATAACGCCCGGGCGTGAAATAAAAAAATCATATTTTTCCCACAAACATGATCTTTTAGTCCCCAATTTTTTTTATTTTCCCAAGGGTAACAGGAGAAATTGGACCCTAAAAGTTGTTGTCCAGACTTTGATGGAATGGTCTGCGGGTGTCATGTTGCCTTTGGAGAGCCCCTGATGTACCTAAACAGTGGAAACCCCCACAAGTGACCCCATTTTGGAAACTAGACCCCCTAAGGAACTTATCTAGATGTGTGGTGAGCTGTTATGATTGGGTCACTGAGGAGGATAGGAGGCCCAGGCTAAGCCACAGAAAACCAGAGAGGTTGGAAACTAAGCGGATTGCAGACCCCTGATCCTGTCCACACAACTAGCAGTAGCCATGGAGCGTACCTACGATGATCCATCAGTAATCACCGGAGGGAAGCCAGAGAGAGAATTCACAACAGTACCCCCCCCCTTGAGAAGGGGTCACCGAACCCACATCCACGCCACCAGGCTGGTCAGGATGGGCCCGGTGAAAAGCACAAACCAATCTTTCAGCATGAATGTCAGAAGCAGAGACCAAAGAATTATCCTCCTGACCATAACCCTTCCATTTGACCAAGTACTGGAGTCTCCATCTAGCCAAATGAGAATCCAATATTTTCTCTCCTTCATACTCCAAATTACCTTTAACCAATACAGGGTCAGAAGGCGCCGCCATGGGAACTACTGGCTCTACAAACCTCTTCAATAAGGATTTATGGAACACGTTATTAATCTTAAACGTAACTGGAATAGCCAAACGGAAAGAAACGGGATTAAGGATTTCCAAAATCTTATAAGGTCCAATGAATCTTGGCTTGAGTTTTGGAGACGCAACCTTCATAGGAATATTCTTTGAAGACAACCAAACCATATCACCCACTTTGAACTGGGGACCAATGGTCCTATGCCGGTGGGAAAACCATTGGGCTTTATCCTGAGAGTGGGACAACTTATCCACCACTTGGTCCCAAATCTGCTGCATTCTCTCTACCACAGAATCCACACCTGGGCAGGCCAAAGATTCCACCTGACCTGAATAAAATCGAGGATGAAACCCAACTTACAGAAAAAGGGCGACATCAAAGTGGCCGAACTAGCCCTATTGTTTAGCGCAAATTTGGCCAAGGGCAAAAATGAGACCCAGTCATCCTGATCCGCCGATATGAAAAATCTCAAATAGGATTCCAAAGTCTGGTTTGTTCTCTCAGTCTGCCCATTGGTCTGAGGATGAAACACAGAGGAGAAAGATAACTGAATTCCCAGTTTGGAACAAAAAGCTCTCCAAAATCTGGAAACAAACTGGACTCCTCTGTCCGACACAATGTTCTCTGGAATCCCATGCAACCGAACCACCTGTTGTAAAAACAAGGGCACCAGCTTAGAAGAAGATGGCAACTTTGGGAGTGGTACAAGATGGACCATCTTAGAAAATCTATCACAGATCACCCAGATATCAGTCATTCTCTGAGAGACAGGAAGATCAGAAATAAAATCCATTGAGATATGAGTCCATGGCCTCCTGGGCACCGGCGAGGCCATCAACAACCCACTAGAATGAGGACAGGGCTTGGACCGAGAACAAGTCCCACAGGACTGCACAAAATTCCTGACATCACGAGATAAGGCAGGCCACCAAAAAGACCGACTATAGACTGTGTCTATGTGTATGTGTGTATCTGAGTGTGTGTGTATGTATGTGTATGTATGTTTGTGTGTGTATGTGTGAATCTATGTGTGTTTATCTGTGTATGTGTATCTGTGTATGTGTGTGTGTATGTATGTGTGCGCATTTGTGTATGTGTGTCTATGTGTGTGTATTTATGTATGTGTGTATCTGAGCGTGTGTGTGTATGTATATATATATATATATATGTACAGTATGTAAATATATATATGTGTATATATATATATATACACAGTATATATATATATATATATACATAAGCCCCCCTCCCCACTTCCACCCCGCTGGGCCATGGAAGAATGGTCTTGCTGGGAGCCGGTCCCTGGTGCAAAAAAGGTTGGGGACCACTGCCCTAGAGTCTACAGTTAGGCTGGTGATTCTGTTATGATTGGGTCATCGAGGAGGATAGCAGGCCCAGGCTAAGCCACAGAAAACCAGAGAGGTTGGAAACTAAGCGGATTTCAGACCCCTGATCCTGTCCACACAACTAGCAGTAGCCGTGGAGCGTACCTACGATGATCCTAGACACCTCGGCACAGCCGGAGAGCTAAAGGCTAAAGCAAGAAAGGGGAAATCTAAACTGCCCCAGAGCAGACCCCAAAGGAATAGATAGCCCCCAAACATATATTGTCGGTGAGACAAGATGAAAACACAAAAGCAGGCAGAAAAATAGACTGAGCAAACGATGGGGCCCACACTGACTAGACAGGACAGGAAAGGAAAGACACTGCCTGCAATCACGCAAAAAAACCTGCAAAAAGTCCAACACAATAATTACACTAGAATAGTCCGGAAGAAGCTTATTGCGAAACGTGCGTTGGGGTGGAGGAGGCTGCAGCGCTCACCGTTACCTGTGTCCACAGCATTTAGGTAATATCACTTTTGGCTCATTCATCCTCATTTGGTTCACTGGGCAATTATTTATAATTTGCAGGGGTATAGGGACTTAGGCTTAGATGTCATGTTTTCCGTTGTACCTTATTTACTTTGGCTACACACCTTTATTGATATAGGAATTTATACTTAGCAGTTACTTTGCAGCTGCACTTTATTCACTTAACAGATTCGCCTTACTTTTTGAGGATGTTTGGAGTTAATTATGATTTTTTATATGCTTTGCATATTTGACTTCATTACCTATATATGCTTCATATTTACTATTTAGGTTAGGGCGTTTGAGCGCCTCCTACTGGGCATTTTCTTTATTTTTTATTTGTGTGTATTTAATAAATATGTGATTTTAATATATTTTTCTGGATCTCTTCATTTTTTTCGGCTAATATTATTACGTAAGTCCGGAATTCTTTTCATTAAAAAGTCCAACACGTCTGATGCACAAAAAACCACTGAAGTCGCACGACTTCGCCCACTATATCAGCACTCTGGTATAGTCTGAAAGCAAAGCAAAAAGAGACCAATATAACAGGGGACAAAACAAACTGGCACATGCAGTAACATATGGGCGGTGATTCAGCACAGCCCCAGCCGGAGCTGGCTGACCCGCACAAAGCAGAAATAGACAAAACCAGATCAAATGCAAACAGAATAGCAAATGAACCACTTAGCTGAACATGCAGGGAAAGAGCAGGAGACATCGGACCTCAGAAGGCACAAGAAGAAAATCACCAGCAGGGATAGAGGGAGTCAGCTGTCTTAAATCCCAATCAGAAACCCAAGATCTCCAATCGTCTTCCTCATTATCAGGTGGCAAGCCTCTGTCAATCAGATCAGCGCCACTACCTCCAGTAACCACCAGAGGGAGTCCAGGAAGAGAACTCGCAACCTCTCTGTCAATCTGACCAGCTCCACTACCTTCAGTAATCACCAGAGGGAAGCCAGAGAGAGAATTCACAACAGTGAGCACTTTGAACCCCCAGTGCTTCACAGAAGTTAATAACGCCCAGGCATGAAAATAAAAAAATCACATTTTTTCCACAAACATGATCTTTTAGTCCCCGATTTTTTTATTTTCCCAAGGGTAACAGGAGAAATTGGAACCTAAAAGTTGTTGTCCATTTTGTCTTGAGTACGCTGATACCCCATATGTGGAAGAAAACTACTGTATGGGGACTCGTCGGGGCTCGGAAGGGAAGTAGTGACGTTTTGGAATGCAGACTTTAATGGAATGGAATGGTCTGCGTGTGTCATGTCGCGTTTGGAGAGCCTCTGATGTGCCTAAACTGTTGAAACTCCCCAAAAGTGACCCCATTTTGGAAACTAGTCCCCCCAAGGAACTTATCTAGATGTGTGGTGAGCACTTTGAACCCCCAAGTGCTTCACAGAAGTTAATAACGCCGGGGCGTGAAAATAAAAAAATCATATTTTTTCCACAAAAATGATATTTTTGCCCCCAATTTTTTATTTTCCTAAGGGTAACAGGAGAAATTGGACCTCAAAAGTTGTTTTGCAATTTGTCCTGAGTAGGCTGATACCCCATATGTGGAGGTAAAACACTGTTTGGGCACATGGCTGAGCTTTGAAGGGAAGGAGCACCATTTGACTTTTTCAACGCAGAATTGGCTGGAAGTGAGATCAGACGCCATGTTGCATTTGGAGAGCACCTGATGTGCCCAAACAGTGGAAACCCCCCCAATTCTAACTCCAACCCTAACCCCGTTATCACCCCCTTAGTTAGGGAAAAATAATAAAATTAAAAAAATGTATTTCTATTTTCCCATTAGGGTTATGGCTAGGGCTAGGGTAGGGCTAGGGTTAGGGCTAGGGTTAGGGTTACGCTAGGGCTAGGGTTAGGGTTAGGGCTGAGATTAGGGTTAGGGGTGTGTTGGGGTTAGGGTTGGAGTTAGAATTGGGGGGGTTTCCACTGTTTGTGTGGAAAAAATATGATTTTTTTATTTTCACGCCCCGGCGTTATTAACTTCTGTGAAGCACTTGGGGGTTCAAAGTGCTCACCACACATCTAGATAAGTTCCTTGGGGGGACTAGTTTCCAAAATGGGGTCACTTTTGGGGAGTTTCAACAGTTTAGGCACATCAGAGGCTCTCCAAACGCGACATGACACACGCAGACCATTCCATTCCATTAAAGTCTGCATTCCAAAACGTCACTACTTCCCTTCCGAGCCCCGACGAGTCCCCATACAGTAGTTTTCTTCCACATATGGGGTATCAGCGTACTCAAGACAAAATGGACAACAACTTTTAGGTTCCAATTTCTCCTGTTACCCTTGGGAAAATAAAAAAATCGGGGACTAAAAGATCATGTTTGTGGAAAAAATGTGATTTTTTTATTTTCATGCCTGGGCGTTATTAACTTCTGTGAAGCACTGGGGGTTCAAAGTGCTCACTGTTGTGAATTCTCTCTCTGGCTTCCCTCTGGTGATTACTGAAGGTAGTGGAGCTGGTCAGATTGACAGAGAGGTTGCGAGTTCTCTTCCTGGACTCCCTCTGGTGGTTACTGGAGGTAGTGGCGCTGATCTGATTGACAGAGGCTTGCCACCTGATAATGAGGAAGACGATTGGAGATCTTGGGTTTCTGATTGGGATTTAAGACAGCTGACTCCCTCTATCCCTGCTGGTGATTTTCTTCTTGTGCCTTCTGAGGTCCGCACACCCCTAACCCTAATCTCAGCCCTAACCCTAACCCTAGCCCTAGCGTAACCCTAATCCTAGCCCTAACCCTAGCCCTACCCTAGCCCTAGCCATAACCCTAATGGGAAAATAGAAATACATTTTTTTAATTTTATTATTTTTCCCTAACTAAGGGGGTGATAACGGGCTGTTTGATTTACTATTTATGGCGGTTTTTATGTTTGGCAGCTGTCATACGCTAAAAGATGCTTTTTATTGTAAAAATAGTTTTTGCATCACATTTTGAGAGCTATAATTTTTCCATATTTTGATGCACAGAGTCATGTGAGGTCGTATTTTTTGCGGAACGAGTTGATGTTTTTACTGGTACCATTTTCGGGCACGTGACATTTTTTGATCGCTTTTTATTCCGATTTTTGGGACGCAGAATGAATAAAAACCAGCATTTCAAGAATTTCTTTTGGGGGATGCGTTTACACCGTTCCGCGTGCAGTAAAATTGATAAGGAGGTTTTATTCTTTGGGTCAGTACGGTTACAGCGATACCTCCTTTATGTCTTTTTTATGTTTTGGCGCTTTTATGCAATGAAAACAATTTTATATAAAAAATAATTATTCTTGCATCGCTTTATTCTGCGAGCTATAACTTTTTTATTTTTTCGCTGATGATGCTGTGTTGCAGCTCGTTTTTTGCGGAACAAGATGACATTTTCAGCGGTACCATGATTATTTATATCCGTCTTTTTGATCACACGTTATTGCACTTTTTATTCGGCGGTATGATAATAAAGCATTATTTTTTGCTTAGCTTTTCATTTTTATTTTTTAAGGGGTTCACTAAAGGGTTTAACTAATAGGACAGTTTTATAGGGCGGGTCGTTACGGACGCGGCGATACCAAATATGTGTACTTTTATTGTTTTGGGTTTTTTTATTTCCAAAAAATGAATTTAATAGCGAATATTTTTTTTTTAATTTATTTAGCGAATTTTATAAATTATTTTTACACTTTTTTTACTTTATTATACTGTCCCAGGGGGGACATCACTGTCACAGGCAGTTCTTTTTTTTTTTTTTTTTTTTTTTTCTTTCAATTATTTTTATTGAGGTTGAACAAGAAAACAAGTCAAAACAATAACAACCATAGTTACAACCACCATATACAGTATTTGAAACTAGGGGAACGAGAGGAGAAAATAAGGAGCAGAAAGTGGGGACCAACAAATGAAAAACAGGAAAGGAAGGGGGGGGAGGGGAAGGGGTGAGGGGAGGAACAGGCATTAGTGGCATTGATAGAACTATGTGTAACAGCAAGTACACATAATAAGTCTCAGTGTTCTGCAGTACAGTAATATATTCCAAAAAGGAAAGAAAACAAACAACATCCAATATCTAATATCCGGCATCTTAATTATATACAGCTAAGCAGGCTGGAGCGGGGCAACCGTGGAGTGTCTACTATGTATCCAGGGGTGCCAAATGTTCTGTCTTTTTATTATGGCGGTCATCGAGTGAGCTAGTGCTAGTTCAAGCTGGCAGTGAGTGTTAATTCTATCAATTAGTCCTGCAACCTCTGGGGGGGTGGGATCTTTCCATCTAGCCGCTGTCAACACTCTAGCAGCTATCAAAATATGTGACAGCGTACCTCTAAAAATATGAGGAATTTCGTTCAGGCCAATGTGTAAAATGGGCTGGCTTGGGGTCAGAGTCATCTGGATACCCAAGACTTGTGAGATCAATAAATCAACACCCCTCCACCAAGGCTGGAGCACCGGACAGGACCACCAAGTATGCTCAAGAGTACCCCTCATCCCACACCCTCTCCAGCATTCACCATTCCCACCAGCTCCAAAATGTGCCGTTCGGACCGGGAACTGGTACCATCTCAGGTGCGTCTTTTTCAACTGCTCCAGATGGTTCACACATGAAGAGACCCGTACAACTTCACACAATCCTTCCTCCCAGTCAACAGGTTCGGAGAGAAAACCCAGATCCCGCTCCCACCTGATCATATAGGGCAGTTTTATATTATCCGGCGGGTCATTCAGGGCTCTATATAATAATGAGATACCTCTCGGGCCAGAATCAGGCAGCAGAAAATAACCGTTAACTGTGTTATTTAGTTGTGAATTGAAAAAAACCGAGTCCGGTGAATTATGCAACATATGACGTATTTGTAGGTATTGGTAAAAACACCTCCGGGTGGCCGGAAACTCAGCAGCCAGTTGGTCAAATGGGATTAACCCACCACTCCCCACCAGGTCTCCCAGACTCACAATTCCGGCAGCAACCCATGACTGAACATTAAGGTATGGAATATGCATCTCAAGGGCCTTTAATGATATGGAGTGGCGTGATAGTTTAATAAGAGATGGGACCACTGTCCTCCAATGATGTAGCGCAGCTTTCATAGTTGGCAAAAGTTGGGAATATTTAGTAGTCTTAATAGCTTCAGCCTCCAAAATATATCGGGTAGACCTGGTGGTAGCATAATAGTTTTCTATTTGAAGCCATTTATGGTCTCTGTCCGCTTGCCACCAGTCTCTCAGTCCCGTCATTATAGCGGCTTTATGATACTTTAACAAGTTTGGTACCCCCAGTCCCCCTTTTTTATACGGGAAATACATTAGGGCCCTGGAGATCCTAGACTTTTTATATGACCAAATATAACTATATGCCATAGTTTGTAATCTTAGAATTCTTTTTTTAGGGATTATCATTGGTATGCACCGGAGTAGGTACAATATTTTAGGTAGGACAATCATCTTAAAGGCATTAATCCTTGCAATCCAGGAGGTCTGGACAGCATGAAGCTGCTCCAATTGTTTCTTAAGCTGTATTTCCAAATTAGTAAAGTTCCTATCCACAATCTGCTCAGAACCCGTCAGTGTAATGCCCAAATATGGAATACCCTCTCTCATCCACTTAAACGGAAAAATGGCCTCCAGCCTTGTCTTTGCCTCACAAGGAACCGCCACCGGAAACAAAAGGGATTTTGTGGGGTTCAGTTTATAGTATGAGACCTTGCTAAATTCCCCAAGTTCACAAATAATCGCAGAAAACGAAGATTCTAAATTTACACAGGATAGAATGACATCATCGGCGTATAGACCGACTTTGTGCTCCACCTGTCCAACCCTAATCCCAGAAATGCCCGCCGACATTCTAATGCGCTCGGCAAGCGGCTCCATGCACACCGCAAAAATAACAGGCGAGAGCGGGCACCCCTGTCTCGTACCGTTCGTGATCTGGAACGGGCCGGACAAGAAGCCAGACGTCAAAACCCTGGCGCAGGGGGTCGAGTACATGGCACAGATTGCGGATAATATAGGGCCCGACAGTCCAAATTTCTTCAGGACTGCTCTTAAATATCCCCAGTGCACCCTGTCAAAAGCTTTTTCAGCATCAAGTGACAGGAATGCACTGGGTTGGCCAGACAGCTCAGATATTTTAATCAAATTCAACATACGTCGTATGCCATCCTTCGTCTCCCGTCCTGCAACAAAGCCCACCTGATCTGGTGACACTATAGTCGGTATAATTAGTTTCAGTCTAGATGCTATGATTTTAGTAAACAGTTTGACATCTGAATTTAACAAAGCAATGGGTCTGAAATCTCCGGGATGTGTGAGTGATTTCCCCGGTTTTGGTATAGTGGAAATAGTGGCCTCTAAATTAGGGGCCATCACAGTACCGGCGTCTCTCCAGTGTGTGAACAGACGCTGTAGATATGGTGTTAATTGCTGAGAAAAGGTCCTATAATAATCATTCGTTAAGCCATCCGGGCCTGGGGCTTTATGAAGTTTAGTCTGTTTAATCGCCTGCTGAATTTCTGCAGCCGCGAAGGGGGCGTTTAAATAATTTAATTGGTCAATGGTAATACATGGCAAATTAACAGAATCTAAGTATGCATCAATAGATGCTTGGTCAGGTTGAGGGGTGAAGGCATCATCTTTTACATTATAGAGGGCAGTGTAATATTGAGCAAAGGCTTGCACTATGTATCGTGGGTTCCTAAGGGCTCTACCTTGCTCATCCAATATGTGGTCAATTCGTGACATGACCTCCCGTTTACGAACTCTGCAAGCTAGAAGCGCTCCCGCCCTGTCCCCGGTAGCATATAAGTTAGTTTTAAGTTTCCTCATATTGTATGCATATTTGTATAGGAAATTTTCCCTTAATTTAAATCTAATTTGGGAGATCTCCTCAGAGACGGAGGGCGTATGTGCAGCCTTATTAATAGCATCTAAATAATGTAAACGGGAGAGCAGAGCCTCTCTACTGGCTTCTCTTTTCTTCTTTAAATATGAAGCTTGTTGTAGGAGAACCCCTCTAACCACCACTTTGTGAGCAGACCAAAGGGTCTCATCAGAGACCTCCCCATTATCGTTTATTTGAAAGTAGCCCTCCAGCTCCGAGGAAACCTTATCAACCACCTCCCCCCTCAGCAGCAATGAGTCATGAAGACGCCACCTGAACGCAGGGTCAGCCTGGTGGGCAAGTGCAAGGGTCAGAGAGACAGGAGCATGGTCAGACCAGGCAATTAGGCCAATAGTGGCATTTAGACACATGCTTAGGTTCGCACTATCTATTAAGAAATAGTCGATACGGGAGTATGTGGAGTGCCTAGGAGAATAAAAAGTATAACCTCTTTCCGATGCGTGTGAGTATCTCCAAAAATCAGGTAGGTGAAATTCATGGGATAGGAGGTTCAAACCCCTCCTAGTTCTCTTCCTTCCTGAAGAGCAGTCAAGGTCCGCATTCATGGGGAGATTGAAATCACCACATATGATATTGCTACCCTTCGCTTTTAAAGAGATATCATTAAAGGTAGTTCTCAAAAATTTGTGTTGGCCTTCATTGGGAGCATATACATTTGTCAACGTGTGCACCTCTCCATTTAGCAGGCAAGTGACTGTCAAGCATCTACCAACGGAGTCAGCATATTGTGATAACAATTGAAATGCTATTGTACGTTTCACCATAATGCACACACCAGCCTTTTTGGTCTGACCATTAGCAAAAAACATGTGGGGGAAGTGAGGGTGTCGAAGCCTGAAATTATCGGCTTCCAATAGATGTGTTTCTTGAAGGCAGACAACATCGCACGTGACCTCCCCACCTCCCTCCACATCATAGAGCGTTTTTCAGGGGAATTTAGGCCCCTAACATTCAAGGATAAGATTTGTATACTCATAATACTGATACGAGAATTTCACAGTGCTGCCGGCAGAATGGAACTGCACACTTAATATAGTCACATATAGCATGCTAGAACCAACACATCTACAAATACACTGAGAGTCCATTGTAGCACATAGATTTCTGGGTATTTGGGAGGAAAAAACCTTGAAGAAAAAATGGGAGCAGATATACTTACAGACGGGCCAGAGTATTCACCCGAAAGGATGCCAAAAAGAAAATAAAAAAGAGAGCAGACAAAAAAAGAAAGGAAAAGTAAAAAAGAAAAAGATAAGAAACCAAAACATAGTCAAATATACGAGAGCCACTCGTATAAACATCCAGAACAGTTCGGACGATCCGCAGATCAAGGATCTACGAGGGGGGTGGAAGTGAAAAGTTCACGAACCAAGGCCCACTAGGAAGCGTAGCAGGAGAGTCCAGTTATCCAGACTCATACCATGCAGTACAGTCAAGCCATAGACCACTCCGAAGCCACCTTCCGACCCGTGTCAGCTTGTCTCGGTGAAAAAAGGATCTTCCAGCTCGTGAGCTTCTCCTCCGCTTGCTTAGGAGAGGAACAGATGACTGTACTTCCGTCATGAGTAATGAAAAGCCTCACAGGATTGAAACCCCACCGATATTTCACGGAGACCTCCCTTAAGGCTCTGCAGACGTGGGCATATTCCCGCCTCTTAGACAGCGTAGCAGCCGACAGATCTGGGAAAACTTGCAGTGCCAGTGCCCCTGCCAATCTACCTTTCATGGCTTGATTCTCATCCACAAGAGCGTTGATAACAGAAACATACTCAGACATCTTGTTTTCTAAGTGGTCTGTACGTACTCCTAAAGAGTTAACTTCTCCTCTTATCTCCTTTAACATGTCCTGCATGTCCTCCCTTAAAGAAGTGCGTATAGATGCCAGGAATCCCTCATGTCCCCCCTAGTTATAGGTGCAGAGTTACTGTGATGTGTATCTGCTGAGGTCTCACCTCTCTCTGAGCCCTGGGAGCTGTGGGAGGAACGAGATGATCCTGTGGGAGGGGAAGCTGCTGCCATTTTCCCTGCTGCATGTGCAGTCTGAGTCCTCAGAAAGAAGTCAGGCAGGCACGGAGGAGAAGCCTTTCTCTGTGTTCTACCACGGGTCATCATGTGCCCGGGGGTGTAAGGAAGCCGGCGGTGCACTGCACGGCGGTCGAGGAAGCCGCTGAATGCCGATATGAGCCGATGTAAGTCTGGAGTCACTGGAGCTCTGCAATCACACTCCCTCTATCTTCAGCATGCAGACCCCGCCCCCGTCACAGGCAGTTCTGAAGGCTTCCTCATGCCGGCGCTTTGCAGGCAGTGAGGAAGCCGGCTCCCTGCAGGCCCCCGAAGGTTCTCGCCGCCATTTTGGATCCGGGGACCTGCAGGGAAGGAGCCCCCCGCAGCAGCGCTGCACATTGCGCTCCTGCGGGGGTCGCAGGCAAGCATGGAGGGAGCCCCCTCCCTACCGATGCTTCCCTAAACCCCCGGTACACTGCGATCGTGTTTGATTGCAGTGTGCCAGGGGTTAACGTGTCGGGGTGGTCCGTGACCGCCCCAGACACATAGTGCCAGGTGTCAGCTGTGATAATGTCAGCTGACACCCGGCCGCGATCAGTGGCGCTCACCCCTCCACTGATCGCTGTGACGTACTATCCCGTCCTTGGGAATTAAGTCCCAGGGCACATGGACGGGATAGTACGTCATATGGCAGAAAGGAGTTAATAATGTTTTTGTGTGTATGATTATCTGGATTTAAGGTAATGTTTATTCAAAGTTTGAAAATTGCTATTTATTTTTTATATTTTTGTCAAATTTCTGGTATGATTTGCTTTAATTTATAAAAAATATCATCCTAAATTCACCATTATCATAAACAACGAATAAAAACAATCTCAAAATCAATGGGATATGTTGAAGCATTTCAGAGTTATTACTACATAAAGTGACACATGTTAGATTTTTTTTTTAAATTCAGCCCAGTCACTAAGGGGTTAAACTGGCATAATTGGGTTAGGATATATCAAATAGAAACATCTGGCCTTAGAAATGTTCTAATAGAATATATTAGGAAAGAAAAACAGGATAGATTAGGAGAGAACATCGAGGGGAACTACCCCAATATACTGTATATAGCTTCTCTAGGAATCACTTGCTAATTTGCTCCTTTGCTGGTGGAAGGAAACCATGTTCTTTGGTGATGGAGCCCATCTATTTACTGATAATATAGCACCGTGGTCACGCTATATTGTTTTTTTCATAATACGGAAGGATGGTGCACCAGAGCTGGCATCATCCATGTGGCGTCTGAATACTAAGAATTTGGGATTATAATTCACATTTGAAACCAATCAGGACAGGGTACTTTTTTGTACATTCTTATTGAGATAACATCAGGGAATTCTAAGTACACAGACATACAAGAAGCCAACTTCTACCAATTCATTATTGAGATTGGAGAGCAGCCATTCAGTCACTCTGAAAAGTATTCAGAAGGGCCAATACCTCAGGATCTGGAGAAACTGTTCTCATAATACCACCTTCAATAGACAGGCAGGAGACATGAGGCACAGGTTTCTTGAAAGAGGGTAAACCAAAAGAGTCATCAATAGAGTTGAGCGATACCGTCCGATACTTCAAAGTATCGTATCGGATGGTATCGGCCGATCTTTAAAAAAAGTATCGGTATTGCCGATTCCGATACCGGAAGTCCCATTCAAGTCTATGGGACTTCCGGTATCGGAATAAGAAAAACCCTTTCCTGCCCTTGTACAGCCTCTCTGGGGTCTGTACGGGCCTTTCGGGGGGCTGTGCCGGCCTGCCAGGGGGTCTGTGCAGGCTCCGGTGGTCTGTGCCGGCCTGCCGGTGGTCTGTGCAGGCTCCGGGGGGCTGTGCCGGCCTGCCGGGGGGCTGTGCCGGCCTGCCGGGGGGCTGTGCAGGCTCCGGGGGGCTGTGCCGGCCTGCCGGGGGGCTGTGCCGGCCTGCCGGTGGTCTGTGCAGGCTCCGGGGGTCTGTGCAGGCATCGTCCGATGGGACTACAAGTCCCATCGGGCGATGCCTGCTACCATGACAGTGATTGACACATTAGCCAATGATGGGACAGTAGTAGTCCCATCATCCGGCTAATGTGTTAAATGTAAAAAAAAAAAAAAAAAAAAAAATTACATGCTACATACATACAACATGCATACTACATACATGCTACATTCATACTACATACTACATACATGCTACATACATACTACATATATACTACATGCATGCTACATACATACTGCATGCTACATACATACCACATACATACTACATACATACTACATGCTACATACATACCACATACATGCTACATATATACTACATGCATGCTACATACATACTACATATATACTACATGCATGCTACATACATACTGCATGCTACATACATACCACATACATACTACATACATACTACATGCTACATACATACCACATACATGCTACATATATACTACATGCATGCTACATACATACTACATATATACTACATGCATGCTACATACATACTGCATGCTACATGCATGCTACATACATACTACATACATACTACATGCTACATACATACCACATATATACTACATACATACAATACATTCATACAATACATACATGCTACATACATACTACATACTGCATGCTACATGCATGCTACATACATACTACATACATACTACATGCTACATACATACCACATATATACTACATACATACAATACATTCATACAATACATACATAGACATACAGTACATATAACATAGAGTAACATACTTACCAATACTTGTCACATTGTTCCCCGAAGCCATTGTCGTCTACGGAATAAATATTAACATAACAAACCACAAAAATACTCACCCACGATCCGAAGCAGTCCACAAGTGTGTCCCACGACGATCTTGGGTAGAGAACTGCAGCATCAGCTGTTGCTGCCGTTCTCTACGGGCTGCAGGAATCCAATGACGGAAGGTAGGTATCCTTCCGCACTGTATTCCTCCGCCACTTAAAAAAAAAAAGTCCCTAGTCTCACTTTATGCCATTGCTGTGTGGGAAATTCCCACGCAGCAATGGCATAAAGTGAGACTAGGGACTTTTTTTTTTTTAAGTGGCGGAGGAATACAGTGCGGAAGGATACCTACCTTCCGTCATTGGATTCCTGCAGCCCGTAGAGAACGGCAGCATCATCTGATGCTGCAGTTCTCTACCCAAGATCGTCGTGGGACACACTCGTGGACTGCTTCGGATCGTGGGTGAGTATTTTTGTGGTTTGTTATGTTAATATTTATTCCGTAGACGACAATGGCTTCGGGGAACAATGTGACAAGTATTGGTAAGTATGTTACTCTATGTTATATGTACTGTATGTCTATGTATGTATTGTATGAATGTATTGTATGTATGTAGTATATATGTGGTATGTATGTAGCATGTAGTATGTATGTAGTATGTATGTAGCATGCATGTAGCATGCAGTATGTATGTAGCATGCATGTAGTATATATGTAGTATGTATGTAGCATGCATGTAGTATATATGTAGCATGTATGTGGTATGTATGTAGCATGTAGTATGTATGTAGTATGTATGTGGTATGTATGTAGCATGCAGTATGTATGTAGCATGCATGTAGTATATATGTAGTATGTATGTAGCATGTAGCATGTATGTAGTATGTATGTGGTATGTATGTAGCATGTAGTATGTATGTAGCATGCATGTAGTATGTATGTAGTATGTATGTAGCATGCAGTATGTATGTAGTATGTATGTAGTATATATGTAGTATGTATGTAGCATGTAGTATGTATGTAGCATGCATGTAGTATGTATGTAGTATTTTTTTTTTTTTTTTTTTTTTTTTTTTTAACATTTAACACATTAGCCGGATGATGGGACTACTACTGTCCCATCATTGGCTAATGTGTCAATCACTGTCATGGTAGCAGGCATCGCCAGATGGGACTTGTAGTCCCATCGGACGATGCTTGCACAGACCCCCGGACATCAGCACAGCCTCCCGGCAGGCCGGCACAGCCCCCCGGCAGGCCGGTACAGACCCCCACAGGGTGCACAGACCACCGGCAGGCCGGCACAGCCCCCCGGCAGGCCGGTACAGACCCCGGGCAGGCCACACAGCCCCCCGGCAGGCCGGCACAGCCCCCCGGCAGGCCGGCAGAGACCCCCGGAAGGCCCGAAATGACGGCGCATCATGATGCGCACACACCGCGCATCATGATGACGTCAGGCCGTCAATCAACTGAACTTCCGATTCCGATGCCGAATTCCGATATTGAAAAAATATTGGAAGTCGGTATCGGAATTCCGATACAGCAAGTATCGGCCGATACCCGATACTTGCGGTATCGGAATGCTCAACACTAGTCATCAATGAAGCATTCAATATATCCAACCAAAAGGGACAAGACACATTTGCTCACTTCTAAGCCTGAGAGAAAGAAGGGCAGTCAAATTAGACTCATTCCCACCTTTAACAATGGAGCCAAAGAGATTAGGAGTTGGACCATATAAGATAAATATTGGCCACTCCCTACAATGGATAAAGAAATTGGTGACTCCATCGCCTCTTAAGGCCCCGTCTCACATAACGAGTTCGTTAGTGAGATCGCTGAAACGTCACAGATTTTGTGACGCAACAGCAACCTCGCCAGCGATCTCGCTACGTGTGACACATATCGGTGAGCGCCCCCCGCTTGATATCGCTGATCGTGCTTGAATGTCCTAGGCCATTTTTTGATTGTTGGCGTCCCACTGGCCAGCATGCATTGCTGTGTTTGACGCCGACGAGCGACCTTGTTGGCGACGCAGAACTCAGGGACACAGGTGTGAGTCGTCAGAATAGCTGCTGTGTGACAAGGTCCCAACGATCGCCGAGGTTGTTATACGAATCGCCGAATCGTTGCTGCGTCGTTGAGTAGATCTGCCTGTTTGACAGCTTACCAGCGACCATGTAGCGACGTACCAGCGATCCTTACCAGGTCGTATCGTTGTCGGGATCGCTGGAGCGTCGCTTAGTGTAATGGGACCCTTACCCTCAGATCAGCTTTAGAAAGGATAGATCGTTGAGTGATCTTCATACACAGCCACTATGTATCTCCTTTGGAATCAACCACTTGGCTGTCCTCCGATTTAACTGGTCGCTATAAATGTGGGGGTTGCATGGCCTGCTCCTGTCTTACAGTGGCTAAGACATTTAAGAGCACTATCACAAAAAAAGATTTTTCACACAAAATCTTACATCAATAGCCATATAAAAGGTATTATCTATAAGGCAGCCTGTGTATATGGACTTGAGTACTTAGGCAACACAGTGAGTTTCATAAACAAAATCTCGAAACACTTTAGGGACATAATTAACAAACATGACACTCCTATAGCCAGGCATATTAATTCCATCCATGGAGGTACCACATTTTGTATTAGTTTTGTAGGCAGCGATAAAGTTAAGAAACTATAAGAGGTGGCAACTGGTATATAGATCCATCTTGCAGCATGAAACCAAATTGATCTAATGCCTTAGGACGGTCACTCCTCTTGGACAAAATGAACAAATTTGTCATTGCTGCTTTGTGTAACATAATAGGATATAATCCAGGGATAGACAGTGAGTGACAGCTACTGATGAGTGGGAGCACCACTATGCATGTTCTAGGGGGTCAGCCCATGCGGCCAGGGGCTACAATAGTTACTTAATAGGGACAGAGTTTTACTTTGTAGATTAAACACCTCCACCTTGTTTTCTTCAAAAAATAAAAGTCTTGACTTGTTGCTTTCTAGTAGAGTTGAGCGACTTTGGTCGGATCGGGTTTCGTGAAACAAAATTTGAGTCAGATGAAACTGGTCCGACTAGGGCAAAAAAAGTCGAAGTTTCATCCGAAACCCGTCCCCAATGCAAGTCAATGGGAAATAAAAGTCGGCATTGAGTGGATGACATTCATCCACTCAATGCCGACTTTTATTCCCCATTGACTTGCATTGGGGTCGGGTTTCGGACGAAACTCCGACTGAATGAAAGCTGAAAAAATATTTATAGCTCAAAAGCAGTAGAACAAGTTGCAAGTCAAACCCAATGATATCATGTCACTGATCAATCACACTAGCATTGTTGCTGGCACTTCTACTTCTCTCTCCCCCTATCAATTGTTTATTTGTATTATTCACAGACTAAAGGCCCCGTTACATTTAGCGATGCACCAGCGATCCCGACCACCATGTGACCCAGTCAGGAGCGCTGAAATGGTTGCTAGTGAACTGTCAAACAGGCAGTTCTCACTAGCGATGCAGCAGCGGTCGGCGGTCGTACTCACCTGTCAGACACGGCGAGGGTGACCGTCTTCCGCCTGCGTCCATGGCTCACTCGTCGGCGCCAGCTGGAAGCCGACAACGAGAAATGGACCAGGCTGATCTCGCGCGATCAGCAATAACCAGCGGGGCAGCCGGTCGGAGGTGAGTATCACATGTAGCGATATCGCTAGTGATATCGCTGCTGCGTCATAAAATCGGTGACGCTTTAGCGCTCTAGCGATATCGCTATTTGTAAAGGGCCCTTAATACACTCATCATCTTCTTTACTGCAGTTGTACAGTATACAACAACGAAGCCACCTAGAGTGGCAACACGCATCGGGTTCTTGACCCTGCCTGCTCCACTGGGTCTTGTATTGTGCCGATATGCATGTATACCAATATTGAGGGTGGTTACAGAGAATTTCTCTGTGTATTTAACCCCCTTTAGCCCTTAATGGTTCGGATGATCTGGTTAGTTTTGTCCTTATGCCTGACCTTTGGCTGAGGTATCTGTATTTTTATATGAGGGTTATTTAGCTTGCATTATTATTCTGTCTGTGCACCTCATTTTGATCTAAACAGTTTCTTTGGGGCTATATTACTCTATGAGCTGTTTTTTTCTTCCATTCTGGGTTACAAAAGTACCTTCCATTGTAATCATGCATTGTTGCCGTTTCCTCTGACTCATGTATGGTTCATTGTTTCTATTTTGTGGGTATATTTACCGCTCATTTAGGTACTTTGTTTACATGGACCTAGGGTTAAAGGCATTATCCCTGGTGAAGGTGTTTGTTGGTAGCGGGTGGGTCGCTCTATTATGAGCACTGTGTAATTTTTGTATGTGTCACATGTGTGACCAATTTTAATGATTTTAACCTTTTTGTGGTTGTTTGCTGTGTTCAAATAAAATTAGTATTATATATGCTATTTCCTATCTAGGGTGATCCCCTGTTTGTGGCCTATTTCTTTCTCTTTTTGTTTATTACTTGCTATTTATAGGTCAAGGTTGGATCCCTTTATATTTTTCGGTGGTGCCCCCATTTTTTGCTCTATACAGGGTTTGATAGTACCTCCTGATTGTCTACAGTGTTGTGCTGTTATGGGGCTATACAGTGGCTGGATTCGACAGATCTCTGCATTCGCAGGCTGCAGATAGCATTAAATACAATTATGGAAAAGGATCCTTGACCCACCATTAATCCTGTGCATCTGAGGTGTAAGGTAGCGCTTATTGTTAGAGTTGGGAGACACTCACTTGAGCAGATTAATAGAGTCAGGCGCGGGTCTTTTCACATAACCAGTCCATTCAGTTTATTTTTATGCTAGGTTCACATTGCGTTAGGGCATCCGTTTAACGGATCCGTTAAACGGATGCGCTAACGCTGATGTCATTTTTGACATCTTTTAGTACCTAGCGCTAACGATATGCGTTAATCCATGGCAGTGCTAAGGTACCACGCGCTAACATGCGCTATCCCATACAGTTCTATGCACATCGAACAGGTCTGTTCACTGTGCGTTACTGCCAATGCACCCAAAAACGCTGCATGCAGCATTCGAGGGTGCGTCATTAATTAACGCATACTTCCTAACACATGCCGATTTTGGCATGCATTAGGATGCGCTAAATTCATTGCAGGCATTGGCGGCGTTAACGGGTCTGTTACATAGCGTTAGTGGCTCTATGTAACGGATCCGTCAGCGCATTGCCCCCTAACGCAATGTGAACCCAGCCTTACACAGCATAAACCATGGAAGCATGAAGAAAAGGTAACAGTCTTACATCAGACAGGTCAGTGTTCATATTAGGGCTCCGCTCTCTCAGACCTGTGGCCACACAGGCTGTGCCATGTCCAGTTAACAGGCTCTATAGCTTCAACACAGTTATTTCCCCCTGTCTGGGGTTACCTCTTAGGAGCTCCTGCTCCAGACGCCGGCTCCATAATCTGAACCCAGTCTCTTTCTGACCTCGGTCAGTATCACTCACATTTGTCAGGGAAGCTTCCGAACTGGGATCACCATCACGGACAACGCCTTGGTCTCTAGGCCACCTAACAGTTCCAGATCCTCAGCTGGGCGGTAGCTTCCCAATGCAGGGCTGTCACTGACTCTGGAAACACTGCCTCTCTGTGTGCTGTTCAGGACTTCTGTTCTCTCTTGGAACTGTCCAACACACAGGCCACCAGGTCCAAAGCCTCCATGTGCTCTTCAGGGAGGTAGCACACCTTCCAACACATAGGCCTTCCAGGACCTTCCACATGAACCAGTTAGGTCCATGCACTCTCTTCATGTGACCCACCCCAGTCACATTATATGGCCCGTAACCACACCCACAGGTGAGGTATGGATCACATGGTCATGACCTCATTGCAGGTCCTTTTAACACACCCAGCCATACACACACAGGCTTTACTTTGGGCATTTCAGACACACGCCCCTGGGTGGGTTTGTAGGTGACTGGTCCCACCCATCTCACCAAGTCACCTGGAAGCTTCCCTATTATAAAACAGAAAAAACCATCAGCAGTATATCTGCTGATTAGAATGCATTCCAGCTTCCATCACAGGGCACCCACCCCTGTGATACATATCGGCCATTTATAATCCTGCCGCTCACTATTTTCCCATCACAGCCAAGGGATTGCCTTTATTCATGTCCTGGGCAGTCCATACAGCACCCCCTAGCTGTCACAGGGGTCACTGCATCACAGAGGCTAAATGTAGCATTTTACATCACTAGATCACACCTGCTGCACAGAGTCTCAGACTACCCACTGCTCAGAGCTAAACAACAAATTGGGGGAATGTGGCTAAGAGAGTATTTTTCTTTTATAAGTTTGCCAGTCAGTACTTGTAGGGGCCACATAATGTGTATGTGGAGCTGCGCTTATGGGTATAATGATACTATCATATTGTGTATAGGCACTATGCATAGGAGAACAGTAAGGGTATCATACTGTGTAGTACATACAGTGTATTACATAGTTAAGCTGTGAGGGCCATGATATTGTGTATAGGAGGTCATTATACTTTGTACATGGGTACCATCATACTGTTTATTTGGAAGTTGGGGGTACCTTAATACTATATATATGGAAGCTAAGGGGGCCATCGTTCTATCTATAGGGGAGCTGTGGGGCCATAATAATGTTTGCATTGGAGCTGTAGGGACAATCATCCTATAATAGTTAGGACTTCCGGCCCCTGTCCCCAAATCCCATAAGGCACCACGGCAGTGTCACTTGCGCAGGCGCAGGTCATGGCCTTAAAGCCACGAACTGCGCCTGCACAAGTGACATTTATGTCATTGCCATTCCCACACATGTGCAGTAACAGCCACAACTGCGCGCATCTACCCACGCATGCGCGATAACGTCGCTGCTGTTAAAGCACCTGAGTGGGGAATAGCGGTGACGTGTATGTTTTACCGCACTCCCGATGCGATAGCATCGGGCCTATTTCTAGTACAAAATATAGAGGAGCTATGGAGGCCATCATACTATGTTTAGGGGATTTGGGGCTGTAAGAGAATCATACTATATATAGGGCAGCTATGAGGGTCATCATAATATTAATAGGAGAACTATGAGTGTCATCAAACAGTGTGGTAGGGCTGTAGGGGCATCATAGTATATATTGGGTCATCACATTATGTATAGAACTGTGGGGGACACCATATTGGGTATAGGGGATTTGTGAGGTTTGTTATACTGTGTATAGGAAAGCTATGGGGGCATAAGGCCATGTGCACATGTTGCGGATTCTGCTGCGGATCCGCAGTGTTTCAGGCTCTGCGGGTCCGCAGCAGACTTAGGTGTGTTGTACGGTACCATTGTTTTCAATGATAAACTGAAAAACGCTGTGCACATGCTGTGGATTTTTCCGCGCAGATTTGCTGCGGGTCCAAATCCACAGCATGTCAATTCTTTGTGCGGAATCCGCGGCGGTTTCACACCTTCTCCGTTGTAGAGGTGTGAAACTGTGGGGCTAAACCACAGGCTAATCCGCAGGTAAACCGCAGGTTTGGTGACCTGAGAATTTACCGGCGGATTTTTCCAAATCCGTGCGGAAAAATCTGCAGCACCTAAAACTACGTGTGCACATAGCCTTAAGGCCATCAGATTGTATATTTGGAAGAGGGTCATCATACAGAGTATAGTGGAGCTTTGAGAGTCATCAAATTATGTGTGAATCTGTAGGGGCATCATAGTGTATAGAGGGATATCATACTGTGCATTGGAGAGAACTATGGGGGCCATCATGTTTCATATAGGGGATCTGTGGGGATTATTATGCTGTGTACAGAAAAACTATGCGGGCATAAATGGCATCATATTGTGTATGAGAGATATGAGGGTCATCATATAAAGTATAGGGGAGCTGCTGGGGTCATCGGACCATGTGGGGAGCTGTATGAGGTATCATAGTGTATAGAGAATTATCATAGTGTGCATTGAGGAGATGTTGGCGCATCATACTGTGTATAGGAGAGCTGTGGTGTCATAATACTGTGTATAGATCAGCTGTGGTGTCATAATACTGCGTATAGATCAGCTATGGTGTCATAATACTGCGTATAGATCAGCTTTGGTGTCATAATACTGTGTGTGGGTCAATCGGATATTACACTCTGTGTAACTGGGCAGTGGTGGGGATAATACTGTGACGTTCAATGATGTGGTCCTTCATCCAGTAGTACATTCCTTTCTTCAAAGAGTTCCAGAAACCCTTTTCCAAGACAGCAATGCAAGGCTATATGTTCCTCAAGCTACTGGGAGCAGAATCTGTGGCCTAAATGTGCTTCCATGGCCTGCAGTATCTCTGGACTTGTCTCCCATCGAGCACATCTGGGATGTCATTGGTCGGCAGTTGATAAATGAGCTGTGAGCAGCGGATCTTGATGATTCGCCCAAGTGTATTCAGTGTGGCAGAATATTCCTGGAAAAGCCTTTAATCATCTCATTGATATCTGCCAATGTCTCTAAGTTTGTGTACTTCTGCATGTGGGGGTCATACTCTATACTGAATAAATTGAGATGTTTTTAAAATATTGTTATCATTGTTTCATCACTTGCAAATCATTAACATGTCTATCCATCTTGTGATTTCCCAAATTCCATGACTTTTTCCTTCTTGGTGTTGCAATTTTTCACTTGTGAAATACATATATATATATATATATATATATATATATATATATAACTACATTGTAGCAAACCCATAGTTGTGAGAAGTATTACTTCTATGGTTTGATCCTCTGGGTGCATACAATAATGCTTCCATCCACTGACAGCAAGCAGAAATCAATGAGATTATGGGGAAATAAAATATACAGGATGTTGGAAAGTTGTGAAACTCTTCATTATACAGTACAAGCTGAATAGACTTCAAGACAAAAAGAAACTTTGGAGACTCATCCTGGGTTCCTTCACTGCTTCAATGAGAAATCCAGATGTGCTGTGTCTGTATAGAAGACATCGTCTGTAAAGGGGAAATTGTCTCACATGTGTTTGACTAGAATAGTAAGAAAAAAGTGAAGAGAAGAAAATAGGGAGCAGAAGAAAAATAGCGGGTGAATGAGCCAATAACAAACAGGAGAAATCCGATTTAGGGAGAGGACGCCTGGGATGAGAAAGCAGATGGGAGGATAGGAGGGAGATGGGGAGCACGGCCTGCTGTGAAATAATGGAGGCTTCGGTGGGAAGTAGACAGCACATTCCTGGCGCCTCTCCTCCGCTGGGGCCCGGTGACTCCATCCACAGTAGGATCTGGTACCGGTGCAGCCTGTGACTGAGGGCAGCGCTGCTCCTCTCCATGCCCGGCTCTTCCTCTCCATGCCCGGCTCTTCCTCTCCATGCCCGGCTCTTCCTCGGGCTTTCCGCTCTTCCTGTCCCTGGTACTTGCATCTTTCTCTCGTCTTCCCTCCTTTCCTCAGGAGATCCCTTCATCTTCTTCCTCGCAGGACTCATCATTCAGTATATCCCCTCATCCTTCTGCACTAGCTCACACTCATTTCTGCCACCACTCATGTATCTTCCGCTGGTCTCCTCTGCCCTCACTCTCCTCAGTCTCACCCTCACAGTCCCTCCTGTCTCACGATCACTCTCCTCTCTTTCTGCTCATTTTATTTCATCTCATTTCCTTTCTTCCCAGTAAAATCGTATTTGTCGCTGACTCCACCTGATTCTCCTTGTCTCTTTCTGAATTTGTGGCATTTTATCTGACACACATTTTCTTTGTATCCTTTCACTCTGTTCGTGGTGTCACCTCCTCTTGATTTTTCCCTTCTTCCTTTTCTTTTATATTTCCTTTATTTTCCTTAATTTTACGCATCTGCATTTTCTACATTTATTATTTTCTCCATTCCTCCCTTTTCTTCCTCTCCCTACTCACGAGTTATCTTTCGTTTTTATATTTCTTTCTTTCTCCTAATTTTATATATCTCCATTTTGTAAATTTATTAATTTATACTTTTTTCAATTTCTACCTTTCCTTCCCCTGCCTATTGATATTATCATTTCTCTTTCTTTCTTACTTACTTTTTTCTGCTCCTTCTTCCTGTTTTTTTCTTTCTTTTTTTCTTGTTCATTTCTTGGCCCATTCTTCATTCTTCCCTTCTTTCCTACTTTTTTCTGTCTCACATTCATCTTTCATGTTATACTCATTGCTTTAATTTATATTTATTACTTCTTTTTGCTTTTCTGATATTTTCTTCCTCTTTTATTCATTCTTTCTTACTTCCTGACAGCTATTTACCTACCATTTCTCTTTGTTGTCTTATTCTTTCTTTCTTGTCTTATTCTTTCATTCTTTCTTTCTTACTTCCGTCCTTCCTTTCTTTATCTTTCTTTCTTGCCTTATTCTTCCTTCCTTCCTTGTCTTATTCCTTCTTTCTTCAGTCCTTTCATTTTTTTTTTCTTGCTTTCTTTCTTGCTTTCTCTCTGTCTTGTTCCATCCTGTCTTTTT
Organism: Dendrobates tinctorius; assembly: GCF_039654945.1. Taxonomy (NCBI): domain Eukaryota; kingdom Metazoa; phylum Chordata; class Amphibia; order Anura; family Dendrobatidae; genus Dendrobates; species Dendrobates tinctorius. The sequence goes on along the minus strand of NW_027361717.1, from coordinate 12,392,758 downwards.
ATTGACTTTTACCTTTATTTCTATTTCATCCTTTTTTATTCTTTCTTTCTTGTCTTATTCTTTCTTCCTTTCTTTCTTTCTTTCTTTCTTTCTTTCTTCCTTTTTTTCTTGCTTTCCTTCTTGCCTTCTCTCTGTCTTGTTCCATCCTGTCTTTTTATTGACTTTTACCTTTATTTCTATTTCATCCTTTTTTATTCTTTCTTTCTTGTCTTATTCTTTCTTCCTTTCTTTCTTTCTTCCTTTTTTTCTTGCTTTCTTTCTTGCCTTCTCTCTGTCTTGTTCCATCCTGTCTTTTTATTGACTTTTACCTTTATTTCTATTTCATTCTTTTTTATTCTTTCTTTCTTGTCTTATTCTTTCTTTCTTCCTTTCTTTCTTTCTTTCTTTCTTTCTTTCCTTCTCTCTGTCTTGTTCCATCCTGTCTTTTTATTGGCTTTTACCTTTATTTCTATTTCATTCTTTTTTATTCTTTCTTTCTTGTCTTATTCTTTCTTCCTTCCTTCCTTTCTTTCTTTCTTTCTTTCTTTCTTTCTTTCTTTCTTTCTTGCTTTCTTGCTTTCTTGCTTTCTCTCTGTCTTGTTCAATCTAGTCTTTTTAATCACTTTTACCTTTATTTCTATTTCATTCTTTATTATTCTTTCTTTTATTTCTTTCTTTTGTTCATTCTTTATTTCAACTTTTGCCTGTACTTTTGGCTTTAAGCTTTTTATATACTTTATTTTCATTTTCTTTCTGCTATAAGTATATCTTTGGTTTGGTCATGATTTACCACCTCATGTGCCTTTACATAACAGTCTCTAGGTATTTAATAGCAGACACACAGGCAGTCGCACATGATTCTGTTCCAGATTGATTCCCCAATCTTGTTTGTGCTGAAGATCCTCAGACCTGCTATTTAGCGGCGTCCACACCTGTCCCAGTAGTATTAACAATAAGTCACCTAGAACCAACCATATCTACAGGGCAGAGAATGCTCTGCGTCCTAAACGTTTCGGGTTCCATCGCGGGGGTCCATAAGTGCTGATGATGCAACAGACATGATCTATGACGTCACTCGCTGCAGGAGCAGGGCCGGGCTCAGGACAAGACTGGGGCTTGTGTGGTTACAGCACAGGCACAGAGGAAAGAGGCCCAGAAACAGCAGTCATCATCAGTGTGCTCGGCACTGTACCTGGAGAGCAGGCTCGGTCCCTGATAGCCATGGCTGATTCAGCCCCTCTGCTGCCTAGAAATCAGTGCAACTCCTCTACTTCAACTCTCATCTGAGCTCTCTCAAAGTTTTTGTGCTTTCTTTCCTCTTTTTTTCAGCATTATCATAATCAGCCAAAAATAAACCCCTGTCTACTACTCATCAACCCAAGAGCTGGGGCATATATATACTTATATTATATACTTTATTTTTTATTTATATACAGTATACACACACACATATATATGTACATATATATGTATTTATGGTGTGTGTGTGTGTATATATAAATACATATATATGTGTGTATTTATATATAAATAAATAAAGAAAATATATACACACACACATATATATACAGGTGTGTGTATAAATACATATATATGTACATACATATGTGTGTATCTATATATGTATAAATAAATAAAATAAATACAAAATATATATACACAGACATATACATATATATATATATATATATATACGCATGTGTGTGTATAAATGCATATATATATGTACATATATATATGTGTGTGTATATATAAAAAACAAAATAATATATATACACATATAAATATATAATCATAATCATATATGTTTGAATATATATATATATATATATACTCATGTCAGAATACAAAGTAAAATGGAAGGAATTGCTTCAATCCTCCAATGCATCTAGGTGTGTGGATGTATAGGTGGTGTGTGGCTTCACAGTGGACATAATATTGTTCCAGAAACATATGATAAATCCGTGTAAAGCTTCTGTAAGCAACATCACATCTCATGATAAAACGGAGACAGGACCCAGTGTATGGGGCCAGCGTTACAATGTATAAGACCATTAACGCTGTGCACCCACTGTCTATAGACAGAGACTGATTGATTGTTTGGTTGATTGTTTGGTTGATTGTTGGTTGGTTGGTTGGTTTATTGACAGACTTACTGATCAAATAGAAAAATGGTAAGAACCTAAATTCATCTAGAAATCCGAGCTGAAGCCCAATAATGAGGACACTCCAGGGTCTGGGAAATACAAAAGATAAGCAGGACAGAGAGGAGCTGAGTATAGAGGAGGATTGCTCTGGAGGAAGAGTCACAGGTCTGAGTGATCCACTTCTCCCCGCAGGAAAGCACAGACTCAGTGCATGGAATGCGGAAACTTCTGCGGGGTCCTGCTACATAAGAACCAAAGACCCCAACCACAAATGTAGCAATAGTCAAAAGCTGAGTGTGCAAAACTGCACCTCATAGGTTTGATAAAACGAATAAATATTCCTGTGCTTCTGGCTTAGTTTTTTTCACAGGTACAACTACAAACAAATCATTATGATATATATATATATATATATATATATATATATATATATATATATATATATATATATATAGTGTGTGCGTATATACAATTATATCCATATATACAGAGAGATATACACCTATATATGTATATCATTTTTGCTTAGGTATAATTTTATAAATACACAACACATAAATTAAGTATGTATATATATATATATATGTATGTAGATAGACATACATAGAGATAGATAGATAGATAGATAGATAGATAGACTATTTATACGTGCATAAATTTGCAAAATGGCAACCTGTTACTATATCATACTTAGTAGCTCAAAAACAAGATAAATGATAATGTGGTATAATCCATGTGAACTTATATATGTGTATAATAATCTAATTACATCTGTAGTGTCTGACTGTGTTACTGTATGGTAAATATTCCTCAACAATATATATACACACACACTGCTACACATTTGAAATACATCTACCAATATTTAATACCGTGACATTTTCTGCTCTATTTAATGAAGCTATTTATCTATTATCTATCCATCCATCTATTATCTAAATATATATATATATATATACACATATCCTGATTTTCTTATATATAGTGTACATTCCATTTAGTGACCAGTCGTCTATGGATCTGCTCCTCACCCAGGATATAAAGAGTTTGGCCTGTGGACTATAAGCACCACTTTGCTTCATGGTGTATATCATGTAATGGTAATATTTAATGACTGGGAAATGTAATAAAAGTATTTTTAAATCCAATCCGTCAACAGACCCATATCCTCTGATCTTATTACCACCATGTAACAAAAAAAATTCTACAAGGTAAAAGTGAATGTGATGTCCATACAGAATGCCACCTTAGGAATGTGAAGAATAAGACTGTGCTATTATTTACCATCACAGCCTTATTGTGCTTCACATTTACTGCAACAGATCCAATCTAGAGACACTGACAGACAACAAGAGGCAGGAGCTGGGGGAGGCAGCTGGGGCTGCAGGCTGGCACAGCTCCTGGTCATGGGATCACAGGCTGTCTGGCTAAGTAGAAAAAGAGAAACAAAAACTAGACAGGGAATAAACAGAAATAGATTCCATATAGAAAATGGACTTCTCTCCTGCTCTCTCTTTCCTTATCCAATAGTATAAAGATTATAGTCAATGATATACCCACATATAGATCATAATAATCAAGGTTTATGTGAACAAAGATACAGCAAAGTGAAATTACTGTTGGGGGGTTTTCTGTTTTTTTTTCTTTTTTTGGGCACAATGGTAACTAAAGATAGGATGTCCTGCATTGTGTACATTACAGATCTATCTATATATTATCTATCTATCTATCTGTCTATTTTCTATCTATTATCTATCTATCATCTATCTATCTATCTATCTATCATCTCTCTATCTATATATCATCTATCTGTATATTATCTATATATCTATCTATATATTATCTATCTATCTATCTCTAGCTATATATTATCTATCTATTATCTCTCTATCTATATATTATCTATCTATCTATCTATCTATTATCGATCTATCTATCTTTCCATCTATCTCTCTATCCCAGTTTCTGTAACCAGTGGTTTTATATAAATGCACTGATTCCAGAATGGCCCTTTTCCAGCCATTGCACAGTTTCTGTGTCCAGGCCATGGGTTCTAGGAGGCAGTGCTGTCTGCCTCTTGCTAGTGCTGCCGCAGCTGGTGCAGGTTACATGAGTCCACACTTGTCAGTGCTCCAGTGTAATGCATGGGCAGACAATAGGGTCAGCCTGGACACTTGGCCCCCTGTCCCCTCAGCCTCCTCTTCCGATTGCTCATGTCTGTTGCTTGTTTGGAGAAGTTAAGGGTCTCTCATTCATCGATGGACTAAACAAAGCCCCATTCATTGCTGCCATAGCCCCCCAGACTTTTTTTTTTGGATCTCTCTATTGCATCTCCAGACCTCAGTGACTGTACTCCTAATAAGAGCCCAAGTGGCAGAGGAGCAGACTCCACACCCTGATGGGGCAGCAGATGGAGAACAGCCACATTCTAATGAAAACCATCTCCAAACAAAAGCCCCACAATGACTGTATCCCCAGCAACTCCTCACACTGCTAATTGTCTGACACTGAATGCTGATCCACTGCTTCCAGAGAAACTCAGCGCCCACCCGTGACCGTCACAGCACAGCCTCTCCCGGTGACATGGGGATCCAGGAACTACTTCTACATATACCTGTTGACATGTAAAAGTAAGAAAAAAAATCATCTGATTTCATAGAGAAGCAGTTCCCTTTTTACATACAATTCGTGAAAATCAAAATGGGCAAACACACAAAAACTGGCAGAAAAGACCGATAATTGACAAATTGTACTTGTAGAAAGAGGCACAGAAATATATAATATATATATATATATATATATATATATATATATATATATACTGCTCAAAAAAATCAAAAAATAAAGGGAACACTATTCCATTTGCAACAGGCTGTTTGTGTTCTCTTTATTTCTTTGAGCAGTGTATATATATATACAGTATATCTGTGCTTCTTTCTACGGGTATAATTTGTCAATTAACGGCATCCTCTGTTAGCCCCAGTTACAATGCTGTATACATAATAATAATATTAATAAAATAATGCATTTACCTAGAGCCATATGGAAACACATCCTGCCATCAAAGAGAGTAGTGCAAAATTATAAACTCAGTTTTACTAAAGTAAATCATTATATTCATATATAAAATTATGGAATGTGTATATATTATATATATATACATATATATATGCTTATACATACATATACATATATACATATATCCACACACATATACACATAATTATATATACATATAAACACACACAAACATATATATATATACATATATATACATATATATATTTATGCATATATATTTACATGTACAAATATATATGCATATGCACACAAGTACACGTTTGTTTATATACATATTCACATATACTAATTATATACATAACAAAAAATATTTCTTACATATATGTATATATATTCTGTGTCTATTGACTTCTTATCGAAGTAGAAAAGTATCATTTCCTTTTATACCTACTTTTACATACTTTGATATATGAAATACAATTTTCAAAATGTTTTTATGAAGCCTTTGATTTGTAATATACATATATATATATATATCTATATCTATATATCTATATATATATATATATATATATAGATATATATTAGAAACACGTGTAGTGCAGTTGATTTTGTCATATGGTACAACCCAATTCATAGACCTGTAGAGAGATATTTTGGTTATTTTGTACAGGACTAAAGATTAATAATGGGTATTAATAATGCTAAAGATTAACCCCTTCTACATCTGCGAATGACATGCTGCTAACACCTGCTAAAAACTTCCACCACTGCATCTTCTTGAGGAAATCTAGTAAATTTTAAGCTCAATGTGGAGAGAAGAATTGTAATAAAATATTGATGAGCTCGGTATTAATATGATACCTGTCCCTTTATAAACTACCACCCAGTGAAGTGAAGACAGTGAGGGAGACTACAGCGCAATCATCCGCAGCACTGTGGTTGTGGATTGTCGCCTGGAGACCATTGTCAGCTGTAAGGCTCAGTTCACACATCGCGGTTAACGACAAGATTGTCTTTATTTAAAAGATCCTCGTTTAACAAAAAGAATAAGGAGTAAATAAAGTGAGATCATGGTGGACAGCCACTTTCCCCTGTACATATCGCCTTAGATGAAGGGGAATTCATCATCCTATGAAACATCCTTCATTGGTTTAGTTATTTGATTGTTACAAAATAGTTTTGGAGGGTAAAATAACCATTAATTTTTTTTTCTGTTTAATTAATTATCATTATCATAAAGCTTCTTTTTAGACAAGAAAACCAGTTTGTATGGCAAAATATCTAACACAAATCCCACTTTACCCCCCAGAGCAAAAAAATGATTGTGCAAAATAGGTAAGAATAATAATAATATTAATACCTTAAATAATTTAATGTTAGTCCCTTCAAAAATTCGAGGTCACAGAGAAATCAAAGGCAAACTGAAAAAAAACCTCAATAAATAAAGGGTTAACTGTCCAGATTGACGAAATACAAATTAAAAAAAAAAGAAGAACTTGTACATTTCTTACACTTGGTCCTGACAATTACTTCCAGCTATCTTCATGGCTTGATGTAGAGAATTAATAGTAGTAGATTGTGCCCTTCATAAGAAAGGAAGTGCATTAAATATATATTATTTTTTTTTTTGCCAAGTTGGTCTAATAATGGATTGTTCCTCTCTCCAATCCCTTCAGGTGTCTCTCTGCGAGTGGGACCATCTTGGCAGTCTGTCTATACATGCACCAACATCGTTCATTTCCTTGACACTAGTGCTCTTCTACATGGCTGCAGCATGTGCAGAAGAATAGGGGTCTATACCAGCTTTAGTCATGCCAGGGAACAATATGTAGGCTACAGGGGGTTGCAAGTTAGAGGTTGACCAGGCTGTACAATTACAGGGCACCACATAGCCAGGGTTGGTTGGAGAAGGGTGGGTATGGGTGTGTTGGCTAGGGCAGCTTAACCCACCAAAAGCTCCGTTTTGGTATCCCAAGGTGGAGGCATAAGGAAGAGTGCTTGTAGTCAAGGTGTGTGGCATCTCTGTCATCTTCTGGATGGTTGTGGAGCTAAACTGACTTGGGTCCAGTAAGGAATAAGGTGCTGATGGTGGTAAAAAGGCTCTCGCCTTCTCAGAAGCTCCTAGTAAGGATTCTGTGGCACTCATGGGAAGTCCTGTCTTAAGTGGATCGTGATCTCCAAGGTAGGGTAAAGGAAAGACATACCTGTCTTTCTTTAGAAGGTTTTTCGGTTTGCGCCTTGGTCTGTACTTATAGTCAGGATGTTCCTTCATGTGTTGAGCCCTGAGTCTCTTAGCTTCGTCTATGTAAGGTCTTTTCTCGGCTTCAGATAGAAGTTTCCATTCAGCCCCAAGTCTTTTACTTATTTCCGAATTGTGCATCTTGGGGTTTTCCTGGGCCATCTTCCTTCTTTGCCCTCTGGACCACACCATGAAGGCATTCATGGGTCTCTTGATATGGTCAACGGGCTTAGACATGGTATCGTTCAATCTCGGTGACCAGCAAAAGCCAAGTCCAAGTTCCCCCCCCTTCTGCTGTCCTTTTGATAATGAAGAATCAAGTCGTTTTAGCGAGGCTCAGTGGAGGAACAAAACGATCTTGAAAGTCAACTTCGAACCTTCCCACAGAGCAATTGTGTGCAGAAGCTCCTGGTGGAGAAGGAGCAGGTAACAGTTTAGATCCAAGGAGTCCTTAAGGTCCAATAATGCTCTTCCTTGAGGTCCAAGGTGTGTGAGGGTTTTCCTGTCTGTGATAACAGAGACAGGGTAAGGCAAAGAAAGATAGGAGGAGAGAAGAAAGCTCTCCTACAGATGATGTCCCTACTTCTTCCTGAAGGTGTCTTGTTTAGCGCAGCACCTTGCTGGGAATGAGGAACAGCTCATAGCAAAAAAAAAGAATACACTGAGCCAAAAGTGGAGAAGTTCAAAGGCTTTTCCTGCTTAGTGCAGCATGCAATCTAATAATCAAAAGGGTCTACACCCCTAACACAGGCACCCAATCAGCTCCCAGCTCCTGCAGAACACCTTCTCCACCAAGGCACCATCCACACACAACACTGAGGGACAGGAGGCAGAGAAAGGGAAAACACTAAATAGAGCAGATTAAGGACGAGGCTTTTGTTAGTTAATCCACTAATAGAAGCAGTCACAACTCCTCAGCTCCTCCTGCTTTTATAGGAAGGGTGTTAGGTGAAGAGTTTAGTGTCAGGGGGGAGCTGAGGATCTCTACTGCTCTCATGCATAGAGGTATCATCAGTGAGGGAGTCAGGATCGCACCTCGAACTACTGGTGGACAGGCTGCTGTCCTGGCTGCACACAGGGAAGAAAGGGAGGAGAGCCGATCATCACCGACAGGAGCAACACCTAGCATGGGAGCAATACCTAGAATGAGAGCAATGCCTAGAATGAGAGCAATGCCTAGCATGGGAGCAATGCCTATAATGAGAGCAATGCCTAGCATGGGAGCAATGCCTAGCATGGGAGCAATACCTAGCATGGGAGCAATGCCTAGCATGGGAGCAATGCCTAGAATGAGAGCAATACCTAGCATGGGAGCAATACCTAGCATGGGAGCAATGCCTAGCATGGGAGCAATACCTAGAATGAGAGCAATGCCTAGAATGAGAGCAATGCCTAGCATGGGAGCAATGCCTATAATGAGAGCAATGCCTAGCATGGGAGCAATGCCTAGCATGTGAGCAATACCTAGAATGAGAGCAATGCCTAGCATGGGAGCAATGCCTAGCATGGGAGCAATACCTAGCATGGGAGCAATACCTAGCATGGGAGCAATGCCTAGCATGGGAGCAATACCTAGCATGGGAGCAATACCTAGCATGGGAGCAATGCCTAGAATGAGAGCAATACCTAGCATGGGAGCAATACCTATAATGAGAGCAATGCCTAGCATGGGAGCAATGCCTAGCATGGGAGCAATACCTAGCATGGGAGCAATGCCTAACATGGGAGCAATGCCTAGCATGGGAGCAATACCTAGCATGGGAGCAATGCCTAACATGGGAGCAATGCCTAGAATGAGAGCAATACCTAGCATGGGAGCAATACCTAGCATGGGAGCAATGCCTAGCATGGGAGCAATACCTAGAATGAGAGCAATGCCTAGCATGGGAGCAATACCTATAATGAGAGCAATGCCTAGCATGGGAGCAATGCCTAGCATGGGAGCAATACCTAGCATGGGAGCAATGCCTAGAATGAGAGCAATGCCTAGCATGGGAGCAATACCTAGCATGGGAGCAATACCTAGAATGAGAGCAATACCTAGCATGGGAGCAATGCCTAGCATGGGAGCAATACCTATAATGAGAGCAATGCCTAGCATGGGAGCAATGCCTAGCATGGGAGCAATACCTAGCATGGGAGCAATGCCTAGAATGAGAGCAATGCCTAGCATGGGAGCAATGCCTAGCATGGGAGCAATACCTAGAATGAGAGCAATACCTAGAATGAGAGCAATACCTAGCATGGGAGCAATGCCTAGCATGGGAGCAATACCTAGAATGAGAGCAATGCCTAGCATGGGAGCAATGCCTAGCATGGGAGCAATACCTAGCATGGGAGCAATACCTAGAATGAGAGCAATGCCTAGCATGGGAGCAATGCCTAGCATGGGAGCAATACCTAGAATGAGAGCAATGCCTAGCATGGGAGCAATACCTAGAATGCGAGCAATACCTAGCATGGGAGCAATGCCTAGAATGAGAGCAATGCCTAGCATGGGAGCAATGCCTAGCATGGGAGCAATACCTAGAATGAGAGCAATGCCTAGCATGGGAGCAATACCTAGAATGCGAGCAATACCTAGCATGGGAGCAACACCTAGCATGGGAGCAATACCTAGAATGAGAGCAATGCCTAGCATGGGAGCAATACCTAGAATGCGAGCAATACCTAGCATGGGAGCAACACCTAGCATGGGAGCAATACCTAGAATGAGAGCAATACCTAGAATGAGAGCAATACCTAGCATGGGAGCAATACCTATAATGAGAGCAATACCTAGAATGAGAGCAATACCTAGCATGGGAGCAATGTCTAGCATGGGAGCAATACCTAGAATGAGAGCAATGCCTAGAATAGGAGCAATGCCTAGCACGAGAGCAATAAATAACATGGGAGCAATGCCTAGAATGAGAGCAATACCTAGCATGGGAGCAATACCTAGCATGGGAGCAATGTCTAGCATGAGAGCAATGCCTAGCATGAGAGCAATACCTAGCATGGGAGCAATACCTAGCATGGGAGCAATGCCTAGAATGGGAGCAATGCCTAGCATGGGAGCAATACCTAGCATGGGAGCAATGCCTAGAATGGGAGCAATGCCTAGCACGAGAGCAATACCTAGCATGGGAGCAATGTCTAGAATGAGAGCAATACCTAGCATGGGAGCAATACCTAGCATGGGAACAATGCCTAGAATGAGAGCAATACCTAGCATGGGAGCAATACCTAGAATGAGAGCAATACCTAGAATGGGAGCAATACCTAGCATGGGAGCAATGCCTAGCATGGGAGCAATACCTAGCATGGGAGCAATGCCTAGCACGAGAGCAATACCTAGAATGAGAGCAATACCTAGAATGAGACAATACCTAGCATGGGAGCAATGCCTAGCATGGGAGGAATTAGCGGCCGACAATTGTTTTTACCCTTATAAATGAATTTCATCTCTCTCTCTCTCTTTGTCCATATATAAGATTGCACTTATGTAATACACATGCACTTACTTTGTTCTGCACTGTGTTTTGTGTCTTATTGTCTTTTGTAATTAGTTGATGTATCGTATATGATATTATTTCCTCTTTTGTTTAAAAACTGGCAGTGACACAGTAAATTATATATTTGCTAATACTAATTAATTCTACTTGGATTATATACAAGTTGCTGCAAACATGTTAAATATTTACACACCCGCGCATATTTCTATACATTGTGCATACAAAAGGCTTAAAAACATTTATAGAATCTATCTATCTACTCACCCAACGATCTTTCTAATACTGTATATTTCTCGTATTAGTCTGATTTATGTTTACTTATGTATGTGTTTATCCATATAACATTCTGTCTATCTATCAAAATATCTAAAAAAAAGCAGCACCACGTGCATAAAAATGCAAAAAAAGTCCACACTTTTTGCCTAATAATGCAATGATGCCTCTTTGAATTTCTATCTATCTATCTATCTATCTATCTATCTATCTATCTATCTATCTATCTATCTATCTATCTATCACGTTTTAGATGTATATATCTATGTACCAGTCTAATATATGTCCAATAATGTATAGGTGTATCTAAATAATATTCTTGCTGCCTAATCTATATTACACACACACACACACACACACACACATATTTATATATATATATTTATATTCACTTAGCCATACATACATATTCACATATATACACACATGCGCACACAATCACACTAATATATACACACACATTGTATATATAAAGGAACACACACTCATATACACACAGGGACACACACTCATATACATTTATACACATACACACACTCCTACACACACACACACACACACACACGCACACACAGGGAAACACACACTTCTACACACACACGCACACACACAGGGTCACACACACTCGCACACACTTGCGTGCACACACACACACGGTCAAACACACACACGGTCAATAACACACACACAGGGACACACACGCACTCCTACACACACACACACGCACACACAGGGACACACATGCACTCCTACTCACACACGCACACACACAAGGTCACACACACATGCACACGCTCACGTGCACACACACATACACGGTCAAACACACACGGTCAAACACATACACACACACTCTTACACACACAGGGTCACACACATACACTCCTACACACACACACACACACGCACACACAGGGACACACATGCACTCCTACACACATGCGCCAACACACAGGGTCACACACACATGCACACACTCGCTCACGCTCACGTGCACACACACATACACGGTCAAACACACACACACGGTCAAACACATACACACACACTCTTACACACATAGGGTCACACACATACACTCCTACACACACACACACAAGGACCCACATGCACTCCTACACACAGGGTCACACACACACACTCCTACACACACACACGCACACACAGGGACACACACGCACTCCTACACACACGTGCACACACACAGGGTCACACACACATGCACACACTCGCGCGCACCCACACCCACACCCACACACCCCCACCCACACACACGGTAAAACACGCACACAGTCAAACACACACACTCCTGCACACACAGGGTCACATACTCACTCACACACACTCACACACAGAGTCACACACACACAGGGTCACAAACACATGGGGTCACACAACACGTACACACACAGGGTCACACGTACACGCACACACAACACACACAGGGTCACACACACACAGGGACACACACACATGCACACACTCGCTCACGCTCACGTGCACACACACATACACGGTCAAACACACACACACGGTCAAACACATACACACACACTCTTACACACATAGGGTCACACACATACACTCCTACACACACACACACAAGGACCCACATGCACTCCTACACACAGGGTCACACACACACACTCCTACACACACACACGCACACACAGGGACACACACGCACTCCTACACACACGTGCACACACACAGGGTCACACACACATGCACACACTCGCGCGCACCCACACCCACACCCACACACCCCCACCCACACACACGGTAAAACACGCACACAGTCAAACACACACACTCCTGCACACACAGGGTCACATACTCACTCACACACACTCACACACAGAGTCACACACACACAGGGTCACAAACACATGGGGTCACACAACACGTACACACACAGGGTCACACGTACACGCACACACAACACACACAGGGTCACACACACACAGGGACACACACACGCACACCCTCTCTGCTTTCTGTCTCTCCCATTCGCTTCGCTGCTGCTAATAGATTTCCTCCTCCATCCGCGCAGTATGGCAGCAGCTTGTTGGGGTGTAAGCAGATCTTTAATTGAAAATGCCCTTGGGAGGAATATTTGTTAAATGGAAACAATCGCCGTCCCTCCTCGGGGACATTCCTGCTTTGCACCTGTCTAGTTAAGAGATCTGTTCCCCTAGTCCCTTATAAAGGGGGAAAATGAAATTGACCTTCTGATATTGTTCCGGCTTCTGTGTCCTTCAATAAACATTCTTGGGGAAATTGCTTAAATCTACAGCCCCTCTCCTGCTGACAAGTAATTAATCTATTATACGGAAATAAAAACATCTTTACAACGTGTGTGTATAGGAGGGCACAATGCCGCGGATACCCGGGAGGAGGCATGATTAATGCTCTTATTAATATTATATTCCGAGCTGACAAAGAGAGCCCTGCACTAATAACAACGCACGGTGTGATCACAGGCGAGAGAGCCAGATGCCTGGGTGGTGTCTGCAACTGTCTGTATACAGTGTATGGGTGCTGCTGGGTATATATATATATATATATATAGCCTCTGTATAGGTGCCTGCACACTGTGCGGGTGCACAGGGTATGTGTATATATCCTCGGTCTATGTGCCTCTATACTTTACTCATATATGTTAAATGCCATCTAGACATCTATCAAATAACCATGAACAAAGTATAGTAGTTACTCTTCTTTTTAAAAAACGGTTTTTAAATATGCTTATATATATATACACATATATATATATATATATATATACAGCTTATATACTGCTTAATTAAATAAAAGGGAACACAAACAGCCTGTTGCAAATGGAATAGTGTTCCCTTTATTTTTTGAGCAGTATATATATACATAATATAATAAGAAAGTGGAGTTGCACCTGCTTTGCAAAATGTGGGTCCACTCCCCCAAATCCGCTGGCAAATAGATGATAATATTAAGTAGGAGAAAAAGAGGTCACACTCCCAATATAGCAAAAAACATATAAATACATGCATTCCATGCCAAGGTGCACAGTCCTTCAGCTTACTCACTTGAGAAAGGCTCACCCTTTGGGTCGAAACATTGTGTACCTTTTACTTGGAATATTTTTTTTTTTTATTTGTTTGGAGTGCCACATCTTTTTTTGCTGCATATGTGTGTGTGTGTATATATATACATGAATGTTTATATATATATATATATATATATATATATATATGGACTGTATTTATATAAAGCATATCCTTTATACATCTGCTCATCTAAATAATAGCACTCTATACAATAATGTGTGCTATATATTGTAGATATAGCATATATTGTTTATTTTTGGCACATCCAATCTAATTGGAAGTCAAATATTGTGAATATATATATAGAATACACACACATGCATAAATATATATGTCTTATTTATATAAATTGTAATTAGACCTCTATAAACTATAATATGTAAGCACACATTATCCATATATTATGCATAAACATTCACATTCTTCCTTTCTTCCTTTTTCTTTCTTCCTTTCATTTTACTTTCTTTCTTTCTTTCTTTCTTTCTTTCTTTCTTTCCTTCTTTCTTTCTTTCTTTCTTTCTTTCTTTCTTTCCTTCTTTCTTTCTTTCTTTCTTTCTTTCTTTCTTTCTTTCTTTCTCTTTCTTTCTTTCTTTTCTCCATTACAAATACATTTTGCATAGTCTTAGCGGATAAATCTGCTCTCCTTACATATCTGAAGTACCTATACATTTAATTGGTATAAGTTTCTAAGCCTTTAATGCTTCTGCATGCATAGAAAAGCATGGACTACACACGAAATCCATTTCACAGGTAGAAATAAAGATGCCCACTATTGTCAGTGACATAAAACAAATAGCAGTAGTTAATCTGCAGCAGTATGGTGGTCACCTGCCAGGCAGATTATCCAGAAATCCCCCATTATCACATCCTTGTGTAAATAAAGAGCTTCATTGTCCCTCAATTATGAGTTGACCTCGTGATCCTCCAGCAAAGTCTAAAGTGTCATTTACAGAAAGACTTTCTGATTGTTAGTGTTGTCCATAGAAATAATATTTATCATTATTCAGTTGATATTATGATTGTTGACAACAATGTCATGTCTATTGTACTAAAACCATCCAAAACAATGGCCATGCTTTGTAACTGGGTTGCTTGTTGCTTTCACAAAGCCCTATATATTCTCTACTATAAGCAATTCTTATGGAGAAGAACACTTGTAAAATATGGCTGTCTGTGGGCTGCTGTACTTATGTCCACAGGTATTAGCCTTCACTGATTATCGCTGCTGCTTCTGGTCTCTTTTTTACCAATAGATTCGATATGGATCCATACCCAATCCTCTGTTACTAGATATGATATAAGGCACACAAGAATATGACATATGCCTATAGTAGTCTACAGGCGCCATATTACTGTCCTGTACAATCATGCGCATAGGCACTTGGTAACACGGGTAAAACAAGAGCGAAAGTGATGTATTTTTATAGAGGATCTGTCAGCAGGATAATCGTCCACTAACTAAAGGCATGGATGTAAAGCCCCATTAATGTTTGTCAAGTTTCAGAGCTGTCGCTGGACAACACTCAGTTTCTGTTTTCTATTGGGTCCAAGTCTGAAAACTGGCTAGGCCACTCCAGGGAAAGATTCTTATGGAGCCACTCCTTAGTTGCCCTAGCTGTGTGTTTAGGGTCATTGTCATGCTGGAAGATCTAGCCACAACCCATCTTCAATGTTCTTACAGAGGGAAGGTGGTTGTTGGCCAAAATCTTGCGATACATGACCCCAACCATCCTCCCTACAGCACAGTGCAGTCGTCCTGTCCACCTTTGCAGAAAAGCATCATCAGAGTATGATGTTTCCCCCACCATGCTTCACGGTTGGGACAGTGTTCTTGGGGTTGTACTAATCCTTCTTCTTCCTACAAACACAGCGAATGGAGTGGAAACCATGACCGCATGACCTTCTCCCATACCTCCTCTGGATCGTCCAAACAGATCTGGATATGTGCTGGTATAAGCAGGGGGAACTTGCGTGCCCTGCAGGATTTTTATCCATGACGGCATAGTGTGTTACTAACTGTAATGTTTGAGACTGTGGTCCCAGCTCTCTTCAGTTCAATGATCATGTTCTCCCATGTAGTTCTGGGCTGATTCCTGACCTTTCTCAGAATCATCCTTACCTCAAAGACGCAATATCTTACAAATGTGATTTTCATTTTTTTTTTAATTTTTGGATTCTATCTCTCACAGTTGATGTATACTTACGATAAAAATTACAGACCTCTCCATTCTTTGTAGGTGGGAAAACTTGCAAAAATTGGCAATGTATGAAATACTTATTTTCCCCACTGTAATACTGCAAGTAAGGTATGAGTGTAATAAGCAATAAAGGGACTTTACACTCATGCTTTTAGTTAGGGGTCAAACATCCTGCAGATAGATCCTGTTTAAAGAGAACCTCGTCAGATAACCCTATATTTGCAGTTTAATAATGTTATCTGCATGCAGGCGTGGCGGTGTGGCTTCAGCCACCACTCGCAGCATTGTGAGTGGCACACGTCCCGACATTTTGAATGACAGCCGTCTCTGCAGTAATGCAATGCTGTGAGTGGTGAATGAAGCCACGCCAGCACCACTGCATTACTGAAAGCTGGTAGCTCACCGGATGAGTAAAATTCTTTTTCTCCCAGGTGCCGCGCTTTCAGTACAGCGGCTGGGCACATTCATAACAATTAGGGATGAGCGAGTATACTCATTAGGATTTGGTACTCGGCGAGTAATGCGGTACTCGCGGTACTCGAATCCTAGCGAGTAAATTTCACTACTCGCCTCGCAATATTCAGATCTCCCACCTGGCATGTGTCAGCCAATCACAGTAAAGCCACCGCCTTCTTTGTTGTGGCATTACTGTGATTGGCTGGCCGCGCAACGTCATATGTATGTGCGGGGGTCTGTGCTGGCTCTGCCTGGCTGATCGGGGCTCTGTGTGGGCTCTGCTGGGCCCACACAGACCCCCGATCAGCCCGGCAGAGCCCGTTCAGACCTCCGATCAGCCCGGCAGAGCCCGCACACATCCCCGATCAGAATGGCAGAGCCCGCACGCACTCAGCCCCACAGACCCCCACACACATTCTCCGCCCACAGACATAGTCTCCTCCCATTACTCGCATTTCCCATAGACATACATTGGACTAACTACTCGTTACGAGTTCCCGAGTATTAGGATCTACTTGTAACGAGTACAGCGAATTCCAGTATTTCACTACTCGCTCATCCCTAATAACAATATTAACCCTCTTGATTAACCCTATAAATGCAGGTTAATAGCATGGAATGTAATCAAGAGGATGATGGAGAGTCACAAGCCATCAAACAAAGAAGAGCTGCTTAAATTTTTGCACCAGAAGCAGTGTGAAAGACTGGTGGCAAGCATGCCAAGACGCATGAAAGCTGTGATTAAAAATCACGGTTATTCCACAAAATATTGATTTCTGAACTCTCCCTGAGTTAAAACATTAGTATTGTTGTTTCTAAATGATTATGAACTTCTTTTCTTAGCATTATTTGAGGTCTGAAAGCACTTTTTTTTTTACATTTTGACCATTTCTCTTTTTCAGAAAAAAAAGCCAAAATTTATTGCTTCGAAATTCGGAGACATGTTGTCAGAAGTTTATAGACTAAAAGAACAATTTATATTTTACTCAAAAATATACCTATAAAGAGAAATATCAGACAAACTGAACATTTGAAAGTGGTCTCTTAATTTTTGCCAGAGCTGTATATTAAACTTACTTATGAAGAACTATCTAAAGCAGATTAGTAATAGGACCTTCATTAGGTCACATCCAGTTTTTTTTTTGAGCGGGAGTTGGTTAAATAAGTAATTTATTTCTATGGAACAATCTGCTGCCCAAGTCCCATAATCAAAAGATTATGCAGAAAGATACTACTAGAGTGGAAGTTTCTTTAAAAGAATAAGCTCCCCTTGAAGGAGGCTTTCAGAAGGTAGAATTTTATGATCTGTCTGTACAACTATGTAAAGAAAAGGTGGAATTCATAGATTCTCCTGTAAGGAAATAGACATGTTGACCCTTGAAGACACATGTATTGTTGCAGTGTATTCTAATGTGTAATGTGTATTGTGACTTGCGTTATTTGTGATGGAGTTGTGTTCTTCCCGACAGAAGGGAAAATTAGGGTTAGTATTTGGGCTTAGCCCAGAGTGGGAGGGGCTGAGGTGAAGGGATAGAGACAGTTTGTAGTCAGGAAGACAGATAGAGCCCAGCATACAGTAAAAGCGGAGTTATGGTCTCACTAGTGAGTGATGTGGGTTGTCCTAGACTTAAGTGGAGACTGAGGCAGTGGATAGCGTTTCCCTGAGTGGAGAAAAAGGAGTGGCTGAAGGACAGAGTGATCAACTGGAGATGGGTCCTGGAACAGGACGCCAGGCAGAAGAGACGCAAGTTTATAACTTAGAGAGGCAATGGGCCAGGATGAAACACAAAATGTGAAACAAAAACAGTGCCCTGGGCCAGAGTTCAAGAGCGGCAGAAGTAGGAAAGCTAAGTACCCTCCATACTGGCAAACTAGTTCCCTTAAGAGGGAAGTGGATATGGAACCATGGGCTGATAATAGGACTCTCCCTTACTGGACTGTAGTACTGTGCTGGGTGGTGAAGGGGATATAGGACTGAGTGGAAATGAAAAG
Source organism: Dendrobates tinctorius (assembly GCF_039654945.1). Lineage (NCBI taxonomy): Eukaryota > Metazoa > Chordata > Amphibia > Anura > Dendrobatidae > Dendrobates > Dendrobates tinctorius. The sequence continues at coordinate 12,373,867 of NW_027361717.1, read as the reverse complement.
TTAGTGAAGTATTGCACCTGCTATCTATGGTACTTAGTTCCCAATAAGTTGCAGTTTAGTAAAAGACTGTTTATTGTTGGTTGATGGTCTCCTTCATTGAACTTTACAATACCCGTCCTGGCCAACAGAAGACACCATCAAAATATTGCCTGCAAAAGTGTAGCACAAGTCCACACACACAGCCCAGAGCACCATCTTCATGTAATGTGACGAGTCGTTAAAGACAAGTACCTCCCCCACGGCTATCGCCCCATGGCACATTACACTCCAACCATCATAAAGGTGTATTTTGATATTAATTAAACTCTGACCATAATTCTATTGATCAGACCTCTAAAAAAGGTTCAGTCAGTGAGAAATGTCAGAATTTGCTACTGCCGGGGGAGTCTGAGCCTTTAGACCCCACAGATGTGCTTTGAAAACCCATTGCCATCCATGGGGGACCTTGGAGTCAGAAAATGGAGCGGCATGGTGCTCTGAGGTGTGCCCCTTCAATATGTGAGATCTGTGGAATCTCAGGGCAAAGACTCCCACTGATGACACATTTTGACATATTAGTGATGATGTTTGAGAAAAATATCCAGTAGATGAACACAAATACATCCTGGGGCCCTTTTAGACAATTCTCTTAGGAAACGTGTAGATATATTATCAAACATGTATTTCCTCCCTGCTTCTATGTCATATACAGTGGGGCAAAAAAGTATTTAGTCAGTCAGCAATAGTGCAAGTTCCACCACTTAAAAAGATGAGAGGCGTCTGTAATTTACATCATAGGTAGACCTCAACTATGGGAGACAAACTGAGAAAAAAAAATCCATAAAATCACATTGTCTGTTTTTTTTTCATTTTATTTGCATATTATGGTGGAAAATAAGTATTTGGTCAGAAACAAGCAATCAAGATTTCTGGCTCTCACAGACCTGTAACTTCTTCTTTAAGAGTCTCCTCTTTCCTCCACTCATTACCTGTAGTAATGGCACCTGTTTAAACTTGTTATCAGTATAAAAAGACACCTGTGCACACCCTCAAACAGTCTGACTCCAAACTCCACTATGGTGAAGACCAAAGAGCTGTCAAAGGATACCAGAAACAAAATTGTAGCCCTGCAGCAGGCTGGGAAGACTGAATCTGCAATAGCCAACCAGCTTGGAGTGAAGAAATCAACTGTGGGAGCAAAAATTAGAAAATGGAAGACATACAAGACCACTGATAATCTCCCTCGATCTGGTGCTCCACGCAAAATCCCACCCCGTGGGGTCAGAATGATCACAAGAACGGTGAGCAAAAATCCCAGAACCACGCGGGGGGACCTAGTGAATGAACTGCAGAGAGCTGGGACCAATGTAACAAGGCCTACCATAAGTAACACACTACGCCACCATGGACTCAGATCCTGCAGTGCCAGACGTGTCCCACTGCTTAAGCCTGTACATGTCCGGGCCCGTCTGAAGTTTGCTAGAGAGCATTTGGATGATCCAGAGGAGTTTTGGGAGAATGTCCTATGGTCTGATGAAACCAAACTGGAACTGTTTGGTAGAAACACAACTTGTCGTGTTTGGAGGAAAAAGAATACTGAGTTGCATCCATCAAACACCATACCTACTGTAAAGCATGGTGGTGGAAACATCATGCTTTGGGGCTGTTTCTCTGCAAAGGGGCCAGTACGACTGATCCGGGTACATGAAAGAATGAATGGGGCCATGTATCGTGAGATTTTGAGTGCAAACCTCCTTCCATCAGCAAGGGCATTGAAGATGAAACGTGGCTGGGTCTTTCAACATGACAATGATCCAAAGCACACCGCCAGGGCAACAAAGGAGTGGCTTCGTAAGAAGCATTTCAAGGTCCTGGAGTGGCCTAGCCAGTCTCCAGATCTCAAGCCTATAGAAAACCTTTGGAGGGAGTTGAAAGTCCGTGTTGCCAAGCGAAAAGCCAAAAACATCACTGCTCTAGAGGAGATCTGCATGGAGGAATGGGCCAACATACCAACAACAGTGTGTGGCAACCTTGTGAAGACTTGCAGAAAACGTTTGACCTCTGTCATTGCCAACAAAGGATATATCACAAAGTATTGAGATGAAATTTTGTTTCTGACCAAATACTTATTTTCCACCATAATATGCAAATAAAATGAAAAAAAAACAGACAATGTGATTTTCTGGATTTTTTTTTCTCAGTTTGTCTCCTATAGTTGAGGTCTACCTATGATGTAAATTACAGACGCCTCTCATCTTTTTAAGTGGTGGAACTTGCACTATTGCTGACTGACTAAATACTTTTTTGCCCCACTGCATATAACCTGGTGTCACTCAATGCTAAGTCTGCTAGGGAGAAAGCAAGAAAACAGTTGATGGAGTTGTTCATCTGTTTGTGGAATTTTATTTTTACCTTCCTGCTTGTCTTTGTGGCTAAAATCATTTTTGTAATTGGGTTTGATTGACAATTTTCTATCCTTTTTGCATTTTATAGCCTCTATGTTGCACTGTCTATTGCTGACGGCAGAGTAGGGCTGATAGGAGAGTTTATAACTCTTATCTGTACTATCTGTACTCTTCTGAGCTGTTCTCAGGTGATTTATGACTAAAGACCACATCAAAGTAGAATGTGCGGGGAAACGAAGAGCTTGTAATAGCCAAAACATGCCATATTTTTAATGAAACCAAAATGCAAAACTGATTTTTTAAGGCAGAATACAGGTTTTTAAAGAAGTTGTTCACTCCCTGGACAACCCAATTCTCATACCCCATGCTTGGCCCCAATAAAATAAAAAAGTTCATACTCACCTCCCATGCTGGCGCAGCTCCCGCAGTGTAGACACTCGCTCTCCCCATGGCTCCTGTGTGGTGTTGTGACACGTGACCTCTGCACCCAATCAGCACTGGCGTCACTGTCCATGCCCTTGGACAAATTGAACATGACAAGGAAGCCAGGGTTGCAGCTGATCTCTGATTTCTTCTTCATGTTCAATTTGACAGAAGGCGTGGATGGAGACGTCAGAGTTGATTGGGTGACGGGGTTACGTGCCACGAGAACTGCCCCGGGGAGAGCGAGTGTTAAGACAGCAGGAACTGTTTCGGCACTAGAGGTGAGTATAAACTTTTTTATGTTATTAGGACCAAGCATCGGGTATGAGAAGGGGCTGGCAAAGTTGTGGACAACTCCTTTAAGTAACAAAAATTGTTAAAAATTGGTTACAACACCTTAAAAGCAATTATTCTTAAAGGGAATCTGTCACTAGGGTCAACCCTCCTAATCCAGCTTTTATGGGCATGTAGGTCATAGGAAGCTGAATAAAATCATACTTTGACAATTGCCATCTGATGCCTTATTCCAGAAAAAAAAATGTTTTCCTTATTATGTAAATGAGCTGTTAAGATCTATGGGAGGGACATAGACTTCCCTGAGAATCTGCCTCCAGAACTTATTTTATATGAAAGGAGGTATTACCAGTATAAGACATGTAGATCAGGAGAGCAGACTGTCAGCCATTATATGTCTCACACTAATAGCTCCTCCCTGTCATTTAAAATAACCTCTGGAGGCAGATTCTCAGGGAGATCTATGTCCAGCCCATAGATCTTAACAACGCCTTTACATATTAAGAAAAACGCGGATTTCTCTTAAATAACACATCAGATCGCAGATATCAAGGTATCATTTTATTCAGCTTCCTATGACCTGCATGCCCATGTAGACGGCTTAGGAGGGTTGACCCTACTGTCAGATCCATTTAATGGAGTCTTAAAAACACATATTAGCTACATTACCTACACTGTATGAATTGTATTGTTTCCTAAATCTAAATACCCTTGGTCCTGCTCTGAACATTGAGAACACAGGAGTATGGTGCAAGCCAACCATCTGGTCACACTATTAGGCTAAGTTCACATTAGGCTTTTTTTATGCCTTTTTTAATGCAAATTTTCAGCTGTGTTTTACAGTACCAGCAAAGCCTATAAGATTTCAGAAGTCTCGTGCACACACACTGTTTTTTTTATCATCATGATTTTGTGCTTTGCATGGTTTTTTGCACAAAGGAGCATGTCACTACTTTCAGCGTTTTTTCTACCTTTTTCCCCCATTGAAATGAATGGGTGGTGAAAAAAAGCAAGTATCAGGTTTTGCTTCATTTTTTTGTGCCTAAACCTGATTCTGTAGACTAGAACATTGTTTTTCAGCACTAAACTTTATCAGCATGCACAAGAGACAAATATAGCATGCCAAAACCACAGCAAAAACACACAAAAACCACGAGAAAACCCAAGGAAAACATGCTTTGTTTCCTGCAGCTTCTTTCCTGCTAAGGCTAGGTTCACATTTGCGGATGGCCGAGCTGTGGAGGGCTGCATAGTTCCTCCGTGAAGCTCTGCCCACTGCCGCACCTCCTCCAGTCAGCTCCACCTACGTCTGCATGCTGCGGCCTCCATACCCTATCTTTAACATTAGGTACGCAGGTCGTGCGGATATATGCGGATGCCTCCGCATGCGTCGTTTTGACGATGCGACAAACGCATCAAATTCCAACATGTTGCGTTCGACGCTGTTCGCCGCATCGTGAAAACGACGCATGCGGAGGCATCCACATACATCCACATGACCTGCGTACCCAACGTTAACAATAGGTACGCAGGCTGCATGTAGAAGTAGGCAGAGCTGACTGGAGAAGGTGCGGCAGTGGTCGGAGCTTCACGGAGGAAGTCCGCAGCCCTTCGCAGCTCGGTCATCCGCAAATGTGAACCTAGCCTAAGAGATCAGGTTTTGCTGCAGATAAAATGCCTAGTGTGAACTTACCCTTACAGTCCAAGTTCTTCACAGGTTAGCTTGTAATATGTATTACACCAGTTTCTCCTACTGCTTTGGCAGGAGAGACTCTCATGAGTGTGAATAGGGTTTTTACTTGATGTGGAAAACTTTTAATTTCCATGCAGAATCTTGTCAGCATAGCAGAAAATACACCCACAAGAATATGTAGCATGCTACTTATTCCTGTGGATTCTGCACAGAAGAGCTGCCCGATTAGCAATACACGGATTAGCCCTATTAGCCCTTTTGCAGATTTTCGCTATTGCAGACTTCACATCAGTGGCAGAAATCGGATTTGTGACACAGATGCTGTAGTTAAAATGTGTCAGGTTTCCAACATTCAAATCCAATACATGTTAACAAACTATTACGTTTGTATAATTCTGCAACCGGATTGTATTTGTGCCACGCTTTAACAATTCTAAAAACGAAAATGACCTTCTTTATTTTCAAATCTTCACCATTAATAATCGTTTCCTATTTATGACAGGGTTGATTTCCCTTCAAAGTACAACTAAATACTATTCATTATCTATCTGAAAAAACAAAAATGACAAATATTTTCACATAAAGTACTGAGCAAAAATGTTATACAGGTGTGGAATAAAGGTTGCCAAATAAGAATGCATCCAAAAACATCAAAGTTCAGTTAGGTCTGCAAGGGTCCCAGTGCCGGCGGCAGTCCCAGGTTTTCATGCGAGTCTCCCGCAAGTGAGTATGAGCCCTATATGTCATTGACACACATATACACTCACTGGCCACTTTATTAGGTACACCATGCTAGTAAGGGGTTGGACCCCCTTTTGCCTTCAGAACTGCCTCAATTCTTCGTGGCAGAGATTCAACAAGGTGCTGGAAGCATTCCTCAGAGATTTTGGACCATATTGACATGATGGCATCACACAGTTGGCGCAGATTTGTCGGCTGCACATCCCTGATGCGAATCTCCCGTTCCACCACATCCCAAAGATGCTCTATTGGATTGAGATCTGGTGACTGAGGAGGCCATTTGAGTACAGTAAACTCATTGTCATGTTCAAGAAACCAATCTGAGATGATTCGAGCTTTATGACATGGCGCATTATCCTGCTGAAAGTAGCCATCAGATGTTGGGTACATTGTGGTCATAAAGGGATGGACATGGTCAGCAACAATACTCAGGTAGGCTGTGGCGTTGCAACGATGCTCAATTGGTACCAAGGGGCCCAAAGAGTGCCCAGAAAAAATTCCCCACACCATGACACCACCACCACCAGCCTGAACCGTTGATACAAGGCAGGATGGATCCATGCTTTCATGTTGTTTACGCCAAATTCTGACCCTACCATCCGAATGTCGCAGCAGAAATCGAGACTCATCAGACCAGGCAACGTTTTTCCAATCTTCTACTGTCCAATTTCGATGAGCTTGTGCAAATTGTAGCCTCAGTTTCCTGTTCTTAGCTGAGAGGAGTGGTACCCAGTGTGGTCTTCTGCTGCTGTAACCCATCTGCCTCAAAGTTCAACGCACTGTGCGTTCAGAGATGCTCTTCTGCCTACCTTGGTTGTAACGGGTGGCAATTTGAGTCACTGTTGCCTTTCTATCAGCTCGAACCAGTCTGCCCATTCTCCTCTGACCTCTGGCATCAACATGGCATTTCCGGCCACAGAACTGCCGCTCACTGGATTTTTTTTCTTTTTCGGACCATTCTCTGTAAACCCTAGAGATGGTTGTGCGTGAAAATCCCAGTAGATCAGCAGTTTCTGAAATTCTCACACCAGCCCTTCTGGCACCAACAATCATGCCACGTTCAAAGGCACTCAAATCACCTTTCTTCCCCATACTGATGCTCGGTTTGAACTGCAGGAGATTGTCTTGACCATGTCTACATGCCTAAATGCACTGAGTTGCCGCCATGTGATTGGCTGATTAGAAATTAAGTCTTAACACACAGTTGGACAGGTGTACCTAATAAAGTGGCCAGTGAGTGTATATGTTTATATTTCATAGAGATATAGATAGCAGAATAGGTGAAAATTCAATTGTCGGCGTCTGTAAAATCATTACAGAACCCGACGGGATATGAAACATGGTTTCCATACAGTAAACCATTGCATATCCGTTAGATTTATATATGTCTCTCACTAATAATGTTAGTTGTGTATGTGTGTCAAATTTTGGAGCTGTAGGTGTTAAAGGATTAATTCACAAAGAAAACCTGCGTGGGCTCCCGCGCAATTATCCCTGCCAGAGAGGGCAAGCGAGTGACTGAGGGCAGAAATTAATAGCCTAGAGAGGGACCATTGTTTTTGCTCCCCTCCAGCCTTAGTGCTGCTGAAGGTGGCTATTTAACTGAAAAACGCCCTGGGGGGTGACAGATTCCCTTTAAAGGGATCCCCGGTAAGGAAGTCTGGGCAATTGCCTTCAAATGCTCTGGTACTGACCCCAGGCTCTCTTATAGGGATCTCCTGTATGGAAGTTAGGGCAAATCCCTCAGCACTCTGATTCTGATCCCAGGATTCTATTAAAGAGATCATTGGTATGGAAGTTAGGGCAATTCCACTCAGTGCCCTGATTCTGACCCCAGGCCCCTCTTAAAGGGATCCCTGGTATGGAAGTGAGGGCAAATCCAAACTACGCTTTGGTACTGACAGCATACCTCTCTTAAAGGGATCTCTGGTGTAGAAGTTAGGGTAAATCCCTCAGCGCTCTGATTCTCATCCCAGGCTTCTATTAAAGGGATCATTGGTATGGAAGTCAGGGCAAATCCACTCAGCGCTCTGGTTCTGACTCCAGGCATACCACAGCTCCTGGGCAGGGGAGGAAGGAAAAGACAATACTGACATTACTGCAGGGGATCACAGAGGATTCATTTTGTGAGGTAAAATATTTCTGCGATCTCCTGCTGTAATGTCAGTATTGTCTTTTGCTTCCTCCCCTGCCCAGAAGCTGTGGTATGTTCTGTACATGGTCAGACACAGGGGTGAGAGAGACAGAGCACAGGGGGGAGACAGCTCAAACGGGACAGCACATGAGGAAGGAGAAAGACAGGAGACAAGGGGGATAGCACATGGGGTAGACAGGTCAAAGAAGAGAGCACAGATGGGAGAAGTCAGCACATGGGGAACGAGAGAGTGGATAGGTGGGTGAGCACATGGGGGAGCGATTCTCAACGCTGCAAAGCCTGCCCCCACCATGACATTACCGCCCTCCTAATGCAATAGCATCGGGCCTTCATCTAGTAAAATAAATAAGTAAAAATGGAACTTGTCACCAGAAAAAAAACGCTAGTCACCTGCAGATATGGGGTTAATCTGCAGATTAATAGCGCTATTAACCTGCCCGGTGCCTATACTTAGCCAAGCGCTGAGGGGAGAAAATTACCTTTAATCTCCCTGTCAGGATTCGTTTTTATGGTAATGGTGATGGCGCCGGCACGAGTTCACTCACCACTCTGATCTGAGTATAGAGAATGGCGGCTGTAACCGCACCCCTGGCACCCCTGGCACTGACTGACACTTGTAATGGGGCCGCTGTCAGTCAGGGCCGGAGGCATGGTTACAGACACCCTTTTCTATACTCAGAACGGTGACTGAACCTGTGCCGATGCCGCCCCCGTGACTGAAACAGAACGCTGCAGGGGGAAGTTAATTTTCTCCCCGCAGCGTTCGGCTGAGTGCGGGCTCCAGGCAGCTTAGTAACGCTATTAACTTGCCGATTAATCTCATATCTGCAGGTTACCAGCATTTTTTTCTGGTGACAGGCTCCCTTTAAGGTATGTGCAGATGATGTCCACATGAAAAAGCAGTTAAAAAGTGCTAAAAATATTGAACAAATGTTCAGCAAGGTCAAAGCGACTTGCTGTTTATATGTTTGGTCTTTTTGATCTTTTAACTGCTCCAGGCTTTGAAAGGTGTGAAGTGGCTAAAAAAGTGACTAGTCCATTCTTCACGCTCACTAGTTTATGTTTACAGTTTTAAAAAAAGTTTCCAGTTGCCAAGCTACTGTAAGAATGACCAAAAAGCTGCCAAAGGAGATTTTTTCTACATTACATTATTTTCAGTAACAATTGTAAAAAGGTCTAATCGAATCAATAGCCCTAATCTTAACCCTAACCATAGAATTTGTCTTAGTTTGGAATATATAGATATAAAATTATAAAAGTATCTCTTAGTATCTCTTAGTAATGAATGAAGACAGTATTTTGCTGTGTATAGGATTCAATATTGCCTTCAATCTTTAGCTTCTCAACTTCTGTCATCTTGGTTGCTGCTTATGCAGAGCGCAGCAGGCAATATGAGCTTGTCATTGGCTGCTGCGCTCTGCATAGGCAGCGACTGACATGACAAAGCTCCTTTCATTATGCTGAGCTTGTTATATCGGTTGCTGCTTGTGCAGAACTAAGAGGCAATGACAAACTCTTATCTTTAAAGATTCCATAATAACAGGGTCTGTAACACAGGACTGGTGTATAGCAAATCTGGTGCCAATATTCAAAAAGGGGACAAAAACTGAACTGGAAATTATAGGCCAGTAAGTTTAACCTCAACTGTGGGTTAAACCCTGGGGGTTTTTCTAAGAGATACTATACTGGAGTATCTGGAGAAGAATAACCTCATGACCCAATTTCAACATGGGTTTACCAGGGACTGTTCCTGTCAGACTAATCTGATAAGCTTTTATGAAGAGGTAAGTTCAGGACTGGACCAAGGGAATGCAGTGGGCATGGTGTACATGGACTTTTCAAAAGCTTTTGATACAGTGCCACACAAAAGGTTGATACATAAAATGAGAACAATGGGGATAGGGGAAAATATATGTAGGTGGGTTAAGAGCTGGCTCAGGGATAGGAAACAAAGGGTGGTTATTAATGGAGCACACGCGGACTGGGTCAGGATTAGCAGTGGGGTACCACAGGGGTCAGTTTTGGGCCCGCTTCTTTTTAACATATTTATTAATGACCTTGTAGGGGGCATAGAGAGTAGAATTTCAATATTTGCAGATGACACTAAACTCTGCAGGGTAATCAATACAGAGGAGGACAATTTTATATTACAGGAGGATTTATGTAAACTAGAAGCTTGGGCTGATAAATGGCAAATGAGCTTTAATGGGGATAAATGTAAGGTCATGCACTTGGGTAGAACGAACAAGATGTATAATTATGTGCTTAATTGTAAAATACTGGGCAAAACTGTCACTGAAAAAGACCTGGGTATATGGGTGGACGACAAACTCACATTTAGTGGCAGGTGTCAGGCAGCTGCTGCAAAGGCAAATAAAATAATGGGACGCATTAAAAGAGGCATAGATGCTCATGAGGAGAACATAATTTTACCTCTATATAAGTCACTAGTGCGACCACACTTAGAATACTGTGTACAGTTCTGGTCTCCGGTGTATAAGAAAGACATAGCTGAACTGGGGCGGGTGCAGAGAAGAGCGACCAAGGTTATTAGGGATCTAGGGGGTCTGCAAAACCAAGACAGGTTATTACACTTGGGGTTATTTAGTTTGGAAAATCGAAGGCTTAGGGGTGATCTTATTACAATGTATAAATATATGCGGGGACAGTACAAAGACCTTTCTAAGGCTAGTTTCACATTAGCGTTTTTTTGCGCAGCGCATCGGGCGCATAAAAAACGCAAAGAAAAACGCAAAACAAACGCGCGTTTTTTTAACGTCATGCGCACGCTGATGTGTAAAAAAAACGCAGCGTTGTTTGCGTTTTACATGCGTTTTTGCATGAGTTTGCGTTTTTTATGCGCATGCGTTTTTAAGTGTGACGTTTTTTCCATTGTCTAGAGAACATTCTAGACTTGTTTAACTCAAAAACGCATGCGCAAAAAAACGCAAGCGTGTGCAAGACCATGCGCACGCATGCGTTCCCATAGGCTCCAATGTGGTGTTTTTGCGCATTCCGTGCGCAAGCGTGCGCATGAGTTTTTTTGACGAGACAGGGCGGAACCAAAAATGCAACATGTTGCGTCTGGCGCGCCTGGCGCAAAAGACAAAAAAACGCATGCGCACGAAAACGCAAGTATGCGCAAGACCATGCTCACGTCATGTTAAGTATAGGTGCGCAGTGCGCATGCGCACGGGTGCGCACGATGCGCTGCGCACAAAAGCGCTAATGTGAAACCAGCCTAATGATCTTTTAACTCTTAGACCTGTGACGGGGACAAGGGGGCATCCTCTACGTCTGGAGGAAAGAAGGTTTAAGCATACTCACAGACGCGGATTCTTTACTGTAAGAGCAGTGAGACTATGGAACTCTCTGCCATATGATGTTGTAATGAGTGATTCCCTACTAAAATTTAAGAAGGAGCTGGATGCCTTTCTTGAAAAGTACAATATTACAGGTTATATACACTAGTTTCCTTAATATTGCGTTGATCCAGGGAGCTAGTCTGATTGCCATATGTGGAGTCGGGAAGGAATTTTTTTCCCCAATGTGAAGCTTACTGTTTGCCACATGGGTTTTTTGCCTTCCTCTGGATCAACATGTTAGGGCAGGTTAGGACAGGATATGGTTTGAACTAGATGGACTTAAAGTCTTCCTTCAACCTTAATAACTATGTTACTATGTTATCGACTGCTATGCTCTGCACAGGCAATGGAATTTGCAAGTACCGCTCGATTGACAGCTGAGTAAAGAAGGGAGGGGCAACATTTTGAGCCCCCATAGATTTTGGTTCCTGAGGTAACCGCCTGTCAGGCCCCACAAAGCTATGCCACTCTTTTATCATCTATCTATTGAACACATTGATTCCAATACTCATTAAATCTGACTAAAGCTGAACACACTCAGAAAAGGTGGATGCGAACAGTACTGTACAGTGAGCACCTGCCTACAGAAATCAATTATGGCTCCGACAGTGGATGTTTAACAATTTGGTTACCCCTGTCAATCTCTGACACTTAAATAGATTAAAATGTATGGGTGCTCATCACCTGCAACATGATCAGGAGGTGCTGATGGGATACCATGTGAGTCGGGGGCTTACCGAAGGCCCTAGCTACTGCCACCTTGGTGATTCCATGAAGTCCAACCTGAGGCCATTGGTATAATTACTATATATGGCAATTTAAAGGTATTAAACAAGTACTAGTGATCAATCCATCACAGGTTGAAAACCCTTAGGGAGATTAAACATCCATATAAAAAGTAGCAAAAAAAACATTTAAAATATTAATTAAATAAAAAAATGTAAACTTTTAAATCTCCCCTTTGAACCCAATCCAAAAAATAAGAAATTAGATTAAAAAAATCACAGAAAGCATAGTTGGTCTTTCCATGTTCATAAAAGTCTAAGTGGTTAGGTTGTCTTGATTGGGTACACCTTGGTGCTGGTGGAATGACTTTTAAGCTTTTTTTTTTTTTTTTTAACAAAAACAGTATTTACTAAGAATCCTATGTTTTCTAGATGCACTATTGCTTGTTACTTACTTGCAGCAGGGTATATGTTCATTTTATTATATTATGATATTTATATCTTAGGTTTTATCAGAATAAACAACTATGTAAAAGTAGCCAAAAAAATATTTACAATTATTAATTAAATTATAGCAAGGGGTCAGATCTCATAAGATTAATTCACATAGGTGGTCATCACCAAAACAATACGCAGGAAAAGAAAAGGAGAAGGGGTTGTGAATTAAAGTTTAACTTTTATTAATGTAATTAAATAATTCTATTTTTAGTTTTAAAAATAACCATACATCCAATTGGATGTATATTGGATCCTAGTGCGTGAATTAGAGCGTTATATACATCATCATAAAAGTGTATAACACAATAATTCATGCACTAGGATCCAATATACATCCAACTGGATGTAAGGTTATTTTTAAATTAAAAGTAGAATTATTTAATTTCATTAATAAAAGTTAAAGTTTAATTCCCAACCCCTTTTCCCATTAATTAAATTAAGAAACCTAAAAGTTTAAATCTCCCCTTTTTAACCAATCTAAGATTAAGAAATTAGAATAAAATAAACCCCCAGAAACCATAGTCGGTATTTCCACGTTCATAAATGTCTAAGTCATAAAAATATATAATTAATTAACCCACACTATAAAACTATGGAGAAAACAATTAGAGTGGAAGAACTATTGTTTTGGGTCATCGTCCCAAAAAATTATTTAAATGTGATCCAAACATGCATAGCGCTCCTTTGGGTGGGCTCTCAGGCAGACGTTGCCCCAATACTCCAGTGGTCTCCTGATTAATTTCCAGCATCTGCCCCAGTCCGATCTCACAGACGGGACACCACATGTGTTGGTGGCACGTTTTCAATGAAGCAAGACAGGATAAACTGTTATTGGAAAGATAAAGTGGATCTAGGCTAGCTAGCTAGGATTGTAACTTCACCATGTAAATCCATGGGCTCAATTGGCCTAATTTCTCAATTTTTATCAGTGTAAATTTCATGGAACAATTATCTGCAGTATAAGGTCACAGAAGCCGCCTTCTAGAATTGCAGCTTTTTACGTAAGCTTCCTGCCGAGTTAGTTATGTCAGGTGTTCTTATTGAGAACGTTATTAAAATATCTGTTTTTAAGGAGGTAGTTTATGGAAGAGCCTAATCCACTGCTAAATAATATGGTGGCGCTACTACTACAAGCGATAATGTTGGGAGTGACAGTTTCCATGTCAGTGTCAGATGTACCTGTATGCACATGATACCCCAGTAATTGTCATCATAGTAAATCATGAAATCTCAATTTCACATTAATAAAGGTTTTGAAATCTGTGTTCTGCATGTGTTAATGAGTAAAAGCTTCTCTGCCGTCTATGAGCCATTATTGCATAGTGTCCTCTTTTAGTTTCTAAAGGGTGTGACAAAATTGTATTTTCCCATGACCTTGTCTGAATTTGTCTGGCTTCCTTGCCGAATGTGGATCTTGCTTATATTAGTTAAAGATAAATTAGTTAAAACTACTGAGGTTAGCTGAGACCCTGGTGAACATGATTAGGACCAGATTTTCTGATGTCAGATCACGTGATCGCGGCTTTCAGTGAATAGCGGCGATCACAAAAAAAAGTGTGCCTGCTGTTTCACTGATTTCTCTCTCTTTTGACATAATATACATGACAGAGGAGAGAGAAATGATGCCCCCCGAGACACCCGCTACCTTCACCTTCCCTGGACCCTCCTGATACATCTCCTCTCCCGGCGTCATCTTCCTGGACAAAAAAATGGCGGGCGCATGCGCAGTGCAACCGCTGAGATCTGCCAGCTGGTAACCGGCAACAATAGGAAATTTTTTCCTATTGGTTCCTTTTGATCACTGTGATAGACCCTATCACAATGATCAAAATATAAAAAAATGTAAATCAAATCCCCCTTTTTCATCCCCTTAGTTAGATAAAAATTATAATTTTTTTTAACTTTTTCTATTCTTTGCAGTTGGGCTTTCAATTAGGGGGGTTAGGGTTGTGTTAGGGTTGAGGTTAGAGTTGGAGTTAGAATTGGGTCTTTAAAAAAAAAATGACGGCTAGTGTTGAGCGCAAGTGGTCGATACTCGAGTTTGCAATGACTGCTCAGGTATGCACGGAGTATTGCTGATTCCCACTTTTTTTTAGCTGTCTTACAGCCGCTAAATATAGGACTCAGGCATGTCACTCAAGCATCCATGATATTTGGTGCATACCCGAGCACCCGATGCATACTGGAGTAGAGAGCATTTGCGCTAAAAACTAATGATGACATATTCAATATGACGACCTAATGTTAGCAAATTCCGTGTCATTCAAAATGCTTACTATACCCCTGGATAAAATCCTTGAGGGGTGTGTTTTCCAAAATGTGGTCACTTGTGGGAAGTTTTTACTGTTTAGGCACATCAGTTGCTCTCCAAACGTGACATAACGTCCCCTAATTATTACAGCAAATATATTCAAAAAGTCAAATGGCGCTCCTTCCCTTCCAAGCACTGCCATTTGCCCAAACAGCAGATTTACCCCACAAATAAGGTATCGTGTGCAGTACTCAGGAGAAATTGTGCAGCAAATTTTGGGGTCCATTTTCAACTGTTACCCTTGTGAAAATAAAAAAGTCTGGGTCTAAAATAATTTTTTTGTGAAAAAAAATTAAACGTTTATTTTTTCCTTCCACATTGCTTCAGTTCCTGTGAGGCACCTGAAGGTTTAATAAACTTCTTGAATCTGGTTTTGAGCACCTTGAGGGGTGCAGATTTTAGAATGGTGTCACTTTTGGGTATTTTCTGTAATATAGACCCCTCAAAATGACTTCAAATGTGAGGTGGTCCCTAAAAAATGGTTTTGTAAGTTTTGATGGAAAAATGAGAAATCGCTGGTCAACTTTTAACCCTTATAACGTCCTAACAAAAAATATGTTTAAAAAATTGTGCTGATGTAATGTAGATGAAAGCAGGTTGCGGGATGCAGTGACAGACAGAAGGCAGAACAAGGGTTAACAAATTTAACAGTTTTAATTTAACAGAGGGTTAACTCCTCGCAGGGAGATGAAGGGTTAAATGGGGCAATAGCAGTCCAATTGCAAAGCATATGCAGGGTTAATAAACAAAGTGACAGCAGTTCTTTTGTTCACTTATCGTGTCAGGAGTTCCTCAGACTGCAGGTACTACTTGGGGGTTGGTAACGCCAACAAAGGCTGGCGCGGTGTTGTCCAAAGAGATTCTGTTGGTATTGGCGGTCCGTCTTCTGGCGGCAGCGGTCGGTCTCTGGCAGCGGTCGCTGAGTCCCTAGTCCATGAGTATATGAGGCTGGAGCAAACAAGGCCACA
Organism: Dendrobates tinctorius; assembly: GCF_039654945.1. NCBI lineage: Eukaryota > Metazoa > Chordata > Amphibia > Anura > Dendrobatidae > Dendrobates > Dendrobates tinctorius. The sequence continues at coordinate 12,358,310 of NW_027361717.1, read as the reverse complement.
GCACTGTCAGGGTTCACCATGGGCGGGCAGGTATATGCTGGTAAGGTGAGCCGCAGACATCTATCCAGTACTCGGTTCTCTCTATGCAGCACATGCCCTGTACTCATGGTCATGAAGCACACGGCACCTCGCTCTCTGCCAGTTACCGGGTACACTGCACTTCTCTCTCTGTAATCCTGCTGGTGACGGCGGGAGTACACAGACACGGGCCAGTGCAGTCCCAGTGCTCAAGGGACGGAGCACTTCTCTCTCTGTGCTGCAGGTTGCCTGTTCCTGCCAAGACTAACTGCTTCCGTGCGTGCTGTGGCTGTTGCTGCTTAGTCACACCCCCTGTTTCCGAGTGAAAAGGTCTGTCCGGTCTCTTACTCTTTCCCCCGGACAACAGAGGAGACAGACCTGACAAGTACCCACGGCCCGGTTCTGCTCCTTACACTCCTCCTCTCCTTTAGCTCGCCATTCCACGGGCGAGAGCTCCTGCAGTAAACATTGACACTCCTCCATCTCTTGGATGATTCGCTGCCAAATAAATTGGTCTTGTTCATAATGGTTGGGTGGTATTCCAGCTGTGGTTCATTCTGTGCGGTGTAAATCAGATTGTGTAGCCGAGTCAGGTTAAGTAGTGGAGTCAGGTTGAGGGGGCACGGGCGGGGACGCACCTAGGTTCAATGGAGCAGTCATCTTGGGAGTTTCAGCCTCCTGTGCCCCTTCTGGGTCAATAAGTGGCAGGCCAGAAAATTCTTCTTCTTCACAGTCGAAAGCTGTAGAAGGAAGTGTTTCGGGGACGCTCTCTCTCCAAGTGGTCTGGGTCTCGTGACAAACAAGGGCGTAGCATATTTCAATGGACTACTTGAGTGGGGGTGTCTTCTTCCCCTTCAGGTTGAATCCCATAGACAGGACCTTCGAATCCAATCTGGCGCTTCACCTGGTTTGGGGTTTTCTCCCACCGATACTCCAACTTTTCCCAAGGTTGCTTGTCTCGAACCAGTACTCGGTCTCCAGGCTTGAGAGCTGTCACTCATAGGGTCATCGTCTCAAGATGTTCAAGCTCCTGAAAATTGGTCTGTACCAATTGATGCAAAGTCTGTAAATGGTGTTGATGTTCACGGACCCAGGTGGACACCCCAGTCCGCGCGTAGTCCTCCTCGGGGTCCAATTCCAGCTCAGTGATCTCTTGCCATTTTCGGCTGAACAGCAGGGTGTATGGCATGTATTCAGTTGTGCCATGTACCCAGTTGTTGTACACCCAAACTAATTCGGCCATATACCCAGGCCAATGGACTTTCCGGTCCTCCACTAGCGTCCTCAGCATCAGAATCAGCTTTCGATTGAAATGCTCACAGGCTCCATTTCCTTGTGGATGATAGGGTGTTGTTCTGGATTTCTCAATCTGATACAGGCAATGCAATTCTTCCATTACTCTTCCTTGGAAACAGGCGCCTTGGTCAGCTGTATACTCGGATTATGCAGCTGCAAATGGCCTGTGCTGCCAATGAGGCAGTCTGATCCCGGGTCGGAGTTGCCACAGCAAATTTGATAAAATGATCAGTCATCACCAGACAGTGTTCATATCCTAGGTGAGCTGGACCCACAGTCAAGTAATAGATCATCAATACCTCTAGAGGAGCAGAAGTCACAATGATTTGCATAGGGGCCCTCTGTTCTGGAGGCTTTGCCAAATCACAATTCCTGCACCTGTGACAAGCTTCATCTACTGCAGTCTTTAGCCGAGGATGATAGACCAACTTCTGCACCCACTGGAATGTCTCCTCCGGTCCAAAGTGGGCCGCTCTCTCATGAGCTTTGTTGGCCACTTCACTGATCAGTTTTTCAGGAAGAACAACTTGCCAGGTGATTCCCAACTCTCATGCTAGCTGCATTTTCCAGTACAACAAGCCATCTTCCAACTGGAGCCTCTCCCATTGCCGTAGAATCTGCAGTGTTCTCGGGGGACAGGGCCTCCCTCTCTTCTCAGCTGGGAAATTGCTTCAAAACCACCCATTGCCTCAACTGTGCAAGTTCCCCATCCTCTTGCTGAAGCCGGACCCAGTCATCATGGGGTCATCCCAGGGTGTGTTCTCTGGACTCCTCCCTGATCTGTCCCTGCGTTGCTGCCTGGCGTTGCTGCCTGGCAGGGTTCCGAAACACAGGGATTTCTTCAGCCTCCAGCTCTTCATCCCAATTAAGCCCAGGTCGCTTGTGAGTCAATCTGGATAGAGCATCAGCATGCGTATTCTCAGCTCCTCTCTGATATGCGATCTTGTATCGATACTTCGCCATACGGGGCACTCATCTTTGCTCCAGAGCCCCCAGTGTAGCATTTTTGAGGCAATTCATACCAAGACTTCAGACCTGGACAGGTACTCAGAGCGAATTTCGCGGTCATTGCTCACACTAATGCCAGCAGTTCCAGCTTGAAAGAGCTGTAATTATTTGGATTTTGTTCAGAGTTGTGAAGAGACCGGCTCGCATAAGCAATCACTCGCTCTTTACCGTCCTGCATATGCGACAATACAGCTCCTACTCCATGTAGACTCCCATCGGTATGGAGGACGAAAGGTTGAGACTAGTCGGCATAGGCCAGTATGGGTGCTTCAGTCAGGGCCATTTTAAGGCTCGGAAAGCTTCTTCCTGGCTATTGCCCCATTGGATGTTCCGATTCTTTGCACTAGACGGTACTCCCTTCAACAATTCCTGCAGCGGATTAACAATACGAGTGAAGTTTTCACGAACTGTTGCTAGTATCCGGTAAGTCCCAGAAAGGCCCAATTATCCTTCACGGTCCTTGGAGTGGGCCAGTCCTGCACTGCTGCTATCTTCTCACGTGCCGGTCTCACCCCTTCAGAGGATACAACATGTCCCAGATATTCCATCTGCTTGCAAAAGAGATGACACTACCGAGGTTTCACTTTCATGTCGTGCTTCTGCAGCTGACTCAACACCTGTTCTAGCCGTTGCAGGTGCTCCTCAAAGGTGGCAGCATAGACGATGATGTCATCTAAATAGATGAGGGTAGCTTCAAAGTTTAGGTCTTCCAAATATCTCTCCATCAATCGTTGAAAGGTCCCGGGTGCATTGGTAAGGATGAAAGGAATCTGATTGAACTCGAACAATCCCATAGGCAGTATGAATGCTGTCTTTGCCCGGTCTTGCTCAGACATGGGCACTTGCCAATATCCACTGGCCAGACCCAGCAACGAGAAGTACTTTGCTTTTCCCAGAGCAGACAAGGACTCCTCAATTCTTGGCAGTAGGTACGAGTCTTGCACAGTGTAGGCAATCAGATTCCAGTAATCTACACAGAAACGCATGGTCCCCTCCTTCTTTCATACAAGAACAATAGGGGCAGCCCATGGACTTTTGCTCTCTCCGTTGACCCCACTCTGTAGCATATTCCCCAAACTCTCTTTCACCTCCTGGTACATTTGTGGTGGAATTTGTCTTTCCTGAATTGGTGCAGTGTTTCCCATTGGAATCTCATGGGTGATGGCTGTGGTGCAGCCAAAATCATCGTCACGATAGGCAAAAACGTCCTGGTATCGCTCTAGCACAGCTTCCACTTGTTGTACCTGTTGTGGTGAGAGTTACTTTAGTTCAGCCTGCATCTGCTCCAGGATTCACCATCCTTCCTTAAGGTGATTAGGTGGTAGTTCAGGGCACACCACCATGGCCACTGTCCAATCATCCCCTTATTTCACCATCAATTGAACGGCCTCTGGTGGTATCAACTCTTCCGGTATACCCATTATCTGTGCTATTACAGTTTACAGTTTACAGTATTTCAGTTTTTTGTGGGAGCATAAGACTGTCCTCTTCTAGGTTGACACATCACACCGGCACATTACCGTCCTGAACAGTGGCTAACGTCCTTACAATGAGGAGCCTTGGAGGTAGTTGCTCCATTAAAGCGGGCTCTATCTAGACTTCTACTTCTTCAAGACGGGTACAGGCTCAGATGGGCAGAGTGAGCACAGTCGGACCTGGTGGTAAAACAAGGTTGGCAGCGGCCAGAAAGACCACTGTTGTGAATTCGCTTTCTGGCCTACGTCTGGTTACTAGTGAAGGTAGTGGAGCTGGTTATATTGACAGAGGGGTTGCGAGTTCTCTTTCTGGGCTCCCTCTGGTGGTTACTGGAGGTAATGGAGCTGATCTAATTAACAGAGGCCTGCCACCTGATAATGAGGAGGATGACTGGCGATCTGGAGTTTCTGACTGGATTTAAGACAGCCGACTCCCTCTATCCCTGCTGGTGATTTTTTCCTGCCTCCTGAGGTCTTAGCTTCCAGCTCAGTCCCTGCATGCTCAGCTAAGGGTTCTTTTGCTATTGTTCACATTTGATCTGGTTTTGTCTATTTCAGATCTGTGTGTTTAGCCAGCTCCGGCTGGGGCTGTGCTGAATTTCCATCCTTATGTTACTGCTTGTGCCAGTTTATTTTTGTCCCTTATTAGATTGGCCTCTTTTTGCTCTTCTTTCAGAATATACCAGAGTGCTGATATAGTGGGTGAAGTCTAGTGACCCCAGTATTTTTCTATCAGACATGTTGGGCATTTTTTGCAGGTTTTTTTGCGTGATTGCAGACAGAGTCTTTCCTTTCCTGTCCTGTCTAGTTAGTGTGGGCCCCATTGTTTGCTCAGTCTATTTTGCTACCTGCGTTTGTGTTTTCATTTTGTCTCACTGACAATATATGTTTGGGGGCTATCTATTCCTTTGGGGTCTGCTCTGGGGCAGTTTAGATTTCCCCTTTCTTGCTTTAGGCTTATTTAGTTCTCCGACTGTGTCGAGGCATCTAGGATCATCGTAGGTATGCTCCACGGCTACTGTTAGTTGTGTGGAGAGGATCAGGGGTCTGCAATCCGCTTAGTTACCAACCTCTCTGGTTTTCTGTGGCTTAGCTTGGTCTTGCTTTCCTCCTCGGTGACCCAATCATAACAGGAGCACTTCTCTTTCTGTGCTGCGTGGTGCTGCCTGTTTCTGCCAAGACTGACTGCTTCCACGCATGCGCTGTGGCAGTTGCTGCTTAGCCACACCCCATGTTTCCGAGTGCAAAAGTCTGTCTGGTCCGACAGTTCCAGATCCGGCACAGGACAGGTACCCAAGGCCCGGTTCCTCTCCTTACATAGACATGAGGAAAATGTTATTTATTAACTATTTTGTGTGATATAACGCTCTGATTTAAAGGCATAAGAATTAAAAAAGTTTGAAAATTGTGAAATTATTTACATTTTTTGCCAAATTTCCATTTCTTTTCACAAATAAATGCAAGTCATACATTACTGAGCCCCATTCAGGCACAACTTTTGCCACTATCATGAAGTACAATATGTCATAAAAAAAAATCTCAGAATCAGTGGGATTTATTGAAGCTTTCCGGAGTTAAAACGTGATAAAGTGACAGTGGTCTGAATTTTAAAATTTGCCTTGGTCATTAATGTTAAAATTGGCTCAGTCATTGAGGGATTAAACATGACATATCAAAAACAAACTAAAAACACAAAGTCAAAAACAAGAAAAAAAAAGCATGTAAAGAATCACACCAAAAATGCAGATAGTCAAATTTAATTAATATGTGCAGAAAATCTGCAATACCAAAAACTCACCAAAAGCTTATCATGGGAACGTAGCCTAAGACAATGCAATGCTTTGTGCAGTGAAAATATGAAGCGTCAAAAACTCATAGTGGGAACGCTGTCTTATATAAGAGAAAAGCTTTGATTCTGCACTTAAAAATGCAACCGTATTTTTCTTTACATGCATTTTTTTTCCCACAGAAACCTATAGAGAAAATAATGCAACAGAAACAAACATATCAGCAGCATCTTTACACATGCTGCAGAATATTTTCTGCACCAAATCTGCAAGTCAAAAATAATTAATGTGTGCATGACACTTTAGTTTTCTCATTCACTTTTGTGACATCAGGTTTTGCTACAAATCTGAGCTGAAGAAATTCGACAAAAATGCACCAAATCTGCAACGTGTGCATACAGCCTAAGATTTTGTATAAGTTTTTTGAGGCTATTATAGAAACAAAATCTACCCAAGAAGATGTAATAACTAGAGTTGAGCGAAACGGGTCGAAAAATTTCAAAAGTCACCGACTTTTGGCAAAGTCGGGTTTCATGAAACGAAACCCGACCCTAGGATGAGGTCGGCCACGAGGTCGGCGACTTAAGAGCCAAAGTCACGTTTCAAAAGTTTGTTTTGCGCTCTTTTTCAGCCAATCAGGATCCACGGACACTGTGGGCAACGTGATGACATAGGCAGGGGTCACCACCATCTTTCAGAAGGGCATGCAAGTGATTGGCTTGCTTTGGTGGGCGTCACAGGGGGTATAAAAGGGCGTGCAGGCCGACCGCTATGTTACTCATGCTGATCTCAGAATAGGGAGAGCTGCTGCTGCTGATGATTTTGTAGGGAGAGCGTTAGGCAGGGAAGAAGACACCAAAAACTGCTTCTGCTGCTAGCGATTTAGCCTGTACAACACACCAGTCACTGTGTGTGCAGTGCAAGTGGAGGCTATATTTTGCTGGATCAGCGGTGTTGGTTGTTAGGCTGCCTTCTAAGGCTTCCTGACGGCTGCATTGCTGTTTACCCACTGCTCTGCAAACTGCTTTTTTAAAAGCAATCCCAATTTTTTTTTTTGTCCTGGTGAGGTACTGAGCGTGCATTTTTTCACACCATACAGCGGTGCACACTCCTCACACAGTACCGTGTAACGGCTGTTATCACAGCCACAGTGAAGCTATCTGTGTGTCACTCTGTAAGAATAAGTCGAGGACATGTTCCGTTCTTACAGACCTGCACCTTCTAGTTTTGTCTAGCTTGAAAGCAGTTAAATATATTTGCTGTTTGATCACATTCAAAACTATAGAGAGACAGCGTGTGTCAGTCCGTATACTTAAAAAACACGGAGCTTGACAATTTTACGTACACCGGACAGCCGTGTACGTGCACGCTCCTCTCTCAGTACCGTGTAACGGCTGTTATCACGGCCACAGTGAAGCTATCTATGTGTCGCTCTGTAAGGATAAGTCGAGGACTTGTTCCGTTCTTACAGACCTACACTCTAGGGAGATTCCTATTCTGCCCAATTCTATATACACCTTTTAGTTTGTCATACACTAGCCAATTTCTGCCTGTGACATAGCACTGTGATATTCACTGGGCCTCACACAATCCAAAAGTGTCCAGTGTCCACAAGTGTGTGCTGAAATTCAAAATCTCCATTATCCTCTAGTCACATTTTTCACACCTGCGACATCAAGCCTGTGACATAGCGCTGTGATATTCAGTGGGCCTCACACAATCCAAAAGTGTCCAGTGTCCACAAGTGTGTGCAGAAATTCAAAATCTCCGTTATCCTCTAGTGACATTTTTCACACCTGCGACATCGAGCCTGTGACATAGCGCTGTGGTATTCAGTGGGCCTCACACAATCCAAAAGTGTCCAGTGTCCACAAGTGTGTGCAGAAATTCAAAATCTCCCTTGTCCTATAGACACCTTGTACCTTGTTTTACATTACTATATAGTTTGTTGGATTTTGTCTACATTTCTACCAAAAATGAGGAAGGCTGGTGGAAGAGGCCGTGGAATTGGGCGGGGGTTGGCAGCTGGTAATGATGGTGTTGGTGGTGGATCTGATGGTAGTGGCAAAAGCAAAATAGGACCGAATGCAGGAGGTGTTGAGCCTGCGTCATCGTCTGGCTCCACAAGGCCTCGAAGGCTTAGTTTTCTAGGAGTTGGCAAACTGCTTTTAAAGCCAGAGCTTCAGGAAAAAGTTTTGTCTTACATTGCTGACTCAGCCTCCAGCTCTATCGCCTCCTCTTCTGAAGTTGTAAAAAATAAAAGCACTGAGTAGTCATTGGAGGCTCATGTTCATGAACCACACCTTTCCTTGTGTCCTTCACCCCAACCAAGATTGAAGGATGACGCAGGCCATACTAATGATTACTCCATGGAGCTGTTTTCACATACCATGCCTGGATTATCAAGTGAAATGGTGAATTACCCAGGCCAAGATGAATCTGACATGGAGTGCACTGATGCACAGCCACTGATAGATGATTCTGCTGGTACATTCACTCAGAGCACTACATTGTCCTCACAGTGTACAGAGCCAGATTCTGACCCTGATGAGACTCAGGTGCCCCTTCCCGCACACTATACCACCATACACGGTGACACAGAGGAAGGTGCACATGACATTGAAGAGGAGGTGATGGATGACCCAGTTGTTGACCCAGATTGGCATCCATTGGGGGAAGAGGGTGCTGCTTCCAATAGCTCAGATGAGGAGGAGGAGCATCCACAGCAGACATCGACATCGCAACAGCTGTTATCTGGCAGGCCCGGAGCACTCCAAAGACAGGTTTCAAAAATCAAAAGAGTTGCTGGACAGCTTGTCCAGAGTGTCAAAATATCACAGCGTGCTAGGCCACAAAATGTCTGCCAAAGTAGGAAGAGTGCAGTGTGGCACTTTTTGAACAAAATCCTCATGAACAGGCCAAGGTTATCGGTAAGAAGTGCGCAAAGACCTTTAGCCGAGGGAAAAATCTGAAAAATTTGAATACCAGTTGCATGCTTAGACATTTAACCAGCATGCACTTGCAAGCGTGGACACAACACCAAACCTCAAGTACCACATGTGCAACTGATCACAAAGAAGGTAGTCAGCTTCGCTACATTGTTTCTCCCACTGTAAGCCCACCGGTTAGCACAGCAGCAAATGTTGAGGTGTCGTTGCAAGGCCACAGCAGTCAGGGAATCCCACTGTTATATCAACGAAAGACTGAATCTAGGCCATCAGAAAGAACACCAACTCCATCACCATCATCAACCCTCTCTCAGGCCACCCTGTCCACCGCTACTTCCACCATATGGAGCTCTCAAGTCCAGCTCACCCTCCCAGACACTATGAGTAGGTCAAGAAAGTACTCAGTCTCTCATCCGCGTACACTGGATTTGAACGCCCACATTGCCAAACTAATCTCTTTAGAGATGATGCCCTATCGGTTGGTGGAAAGCGCAGCTTTCCGCGAACTCATGGCCTATGCAGTACCACGCTATGACCTACCCAGTCGCCACTTCTTCTCTCGCAAAGCCATCCCAGCCCTCCACCATCATGTGAAAGACCGCATTGTCCATGCACTCAAGCAGTCAGTGAGTGGAAAGGTGCACCTCACAACTGATGCATGGTCCAGTCGGCATGGCCAGGGCCGTTACGTGTCCATCACTGCGCACTGGGTTAATGTGGTGGATGCAGGGTCCACAGGGGACAGCGGTGGTGCGACAGTGCTGACTAGCCCACGGTATAGGAAACAGTTGGCTGTAGGCATTCGACCCTCCTCCTCCTCCAGAAGCGAAAGCTCGTCCACAGAGCGCAGTTGTACGAGCACTCCATCTGCAGCTGCCACTGTTGCACACGAGGTGTCCCCCTATCGAGCAGCTAGTGGAAAGCGTCAGCAGGCTGTGTTGCAGATGATGTGTTTGGGCGACAGACACACCGCCGAGGTGCTGGCCGAGTACTTTCAGCGACAAACTGAGTCATGGCTGGGCAGTGTACATCTTGAGGCAGGCAAGGTAGCTAGTGATAATGGCCGTAATTTTGTGGCAGCCATAGCCCTTTCAAAACTCAGCCACATACCTTGCTTGGCTCACACCTTGAACCTGGTGGTGCAGTGCTTCCTCAATAATTATCCTGAGTTGACAGCCCTGCTCCAGAAGGTGCGAAGACTGTGCCCGCACATCCGCCGGTCGCCTGTACACTCCATTCGTATGCAGAAGCTGCAGCGATTGCTCCACCTTCCCAACCACCGCCTCATTATCGACATTGCAACAAGGTGGAACTCCACCCTGCACATGGTTGAGCGGCTGTGCGAGCAAAGGCAGGCCATAATGCATTTGTGGGAGGATACACGGCCAGGCACTTTGAGAGCAGATATGGAGTTGACAGGTGTTTAGTGGTCGAAGCTGAAAGACCTGTGTAAAGTCCTTCAGTGTTTTGAGGAATGCACACGGCTGGTAAGCGCAGACGACGCCATCCTAAGCATGAGCATCCCACTTATGCAAACTTTGACGCACCTTAAGGAGCAGGCGTCTGCAGCCAATGTTGACGAGGAGGAAGAGGTGGAGGGAATCCTTGATGACATTCAGCCATTGTCTGCTCAGGGACCTCTCCTGGACGAGGTGGAGGAAGAAGAGGAGGAGGAGGATGATGATGGGGAAGATTACTTAGGGGAGGAGGATGCATCTCGTGGGGCAAGTGAAAATGTTGGCGTGGCAAGGTCTGGTACATGGTTTGTGCGTGACTGGAGGGATGTGGATTTGCCATAAAGTGCTCCTCCACCCAGCACTCGCAGTGTATCATTGACACCGGGAACATTGGCCCACATGTCAGATTATGCCTTGCGGATCCTAAAAAGGGACCCACGCATTGCCAAAATGATGAACGATGACGACTACTGGTTGGCCAGCATCCTGGATCCACGCTATAAAGGCAAATTACAAAACATCATGCCACAGGAGAACCTTGACCTAATATTGGCTAATAAACAAGCAACTCTGGTTAACCGGTTGGTTGAGGCATTCCCAGCACACAGCAGCGGTGATGGTTCTCACACGAGCCGTACGGGCTGGGGGCAGCTTGGCAGAGGTGTTCGTGGTGCACACAGCAGAAGTGGCGTTGAAGACAGGGGTTTCATGACAATGTTGTGGACTGATTTTTCACGGACCGCTCACACAACTGTTAATACAGCATCGATGGAAAGTGACAGGAGACAGCAGTTGTCAACTATGGTTAACAACTACTTTTCCTCCCATATCGATGTTCTCCCGCACAGGTCATTCCCCTTTGACTATTGGGCCGCTAAACTGGACACCTGGCCTGAATTGGCACAATATGCCTTACAGGAGCTCGCTTGCCCAGCTGCAAGTGTGCTATCTGAAAGAGTCTTCAGTGCAGCTGGATCAATCCTGACAGAAAAAATGACCCGTCTGTCAACCCAAAATCTGGATGATCTAACCTTCATTAAAATGAACCATGCATGGGTTTCCAAGGATTTTGTCCCACCTTCCCTTGATGACACATAGGTTGCCAGAAAAATGGCTTGCTTTGGTCCTCCTCCTATTCCGCGAACTTGACCTATTTCGCCTTTTGCAGCAGCTGAATGACCCACATCTACATATGCCACTTTGTAAACCTCCCTAAGTGGGCGCCCCCCCCCATGGCCGGGGTCACCACCTAGCGCACAAAACCATGCGAGTGCCGTTGCCCTGGACAGGTGGGTAGGCTGACTCTTGGGTGCGGGCACTGGCATAGGGTCCCTCATAGTGCAATCAAGTGTCTGTGACAGTGGTGGAGCACACCCGCCGGCAGACACACCGCCGTACTATGAGCGGCCCAGTGCCAGTACCGACGCCCACGAGTGTGCCCCCTTGCTTGGGCAGGGCCCCAGCATTTGCAATGTGTACCTCTCCCTGCTCCTCCGCTGTGTAGTCTGGGCTGTCAAATCCTTCACTGGGACTGCCACTACAAATTGATTGAACTGAAAGATGATGGTTGAGATGTAGCTATGCCCTGTCCTGCTGGCCGGGCTCTAGCTCCAGATGATCAGTGGCTTCCATTTCTTATGGACGTCGACTCACAATTACATGCAGTGGTGGTTTATCATCAGCTTTCACAGTTTTCCTACTCACAAACGTGTGACATTCCGGCGCACATTTCAAAATGTGCCCTCTCATGCCAATCAAATAGAATCGCCTACGGCCTGAGGCTTCTGTCTTTTGCACTCCAAAGTTACCTAACAGATCATGATAGCCAGTGAGCACCATGTTTACATCGCTCTCTGTGATAAAAATTGGATTGAGATGAGTAACAGTGATGGAATCAACGGAAGTGCGATACAGCAAGACTTTATTCACAAAAAAATGTTTTCACTGTCTCAACACACAAATTAATTGAGGGTCAGCATCGCCTATGAGAATTGTGACGGAAGTTTTTCCCGTGAATAATAATTCTTAGATTTCTGCAATCAATAGCCTTTATGTCACTAATTGTATGCATCTCATTTCCTATTGCGGAGATGCTGGACTGTATTACTGAGACAGAAATATATATGAAGATTTAAAAATAACACCAAAAGTATATAGTTGTGTACGCCTCAAATGCATTTCCTTTTTTCCACTTTTTAGATTGCTGTGTAATCCATACTGAGAACACGGAGATTTTACATGTTTAAACTATACTATATATACCTGCTATCCAGTGATAAAGTACCCTTTCTGAACTTTGTACAATCTGGTCAAATCCATACTGGGCCTGAGAACATCTGAGTCTGCCTCCTGATCTATAGACATATATTTTTAATTTGTAAACTAGGCTACATATATACGTGTTATCCGGTGAAACTGTACCCTTTATCAACTTTCTACAATGTTGTTGAATCCATACTAGGCCTGAGAACGGCTGCCGAGCTGTTAAGCAAGCTACAGCACCTGTGGTTTGGACACGTAATATTTTCAGGAATGATGGTTAGGCCTAACTCCGGAATTGCGGTTGACCTGAACTTACTGGGGAATCATCGTTCGCGGGGAATAATCTGAATCCCAGATCCCCATCACTAACGGAGTTCAGCAGGTTATCTGCACCTGTAAGCGACAAAAGCTGGTCCTTTCAGTGTAGCGTGCATGCAGCCCCGGACATGTACTGGAATGCTAGACCTGTTATTGCTCAATCACACGTGCCACAGCCTCGCGTATCCCTCTAGTAAGCTTGACGCGTACCGCGGGGCCATGCCGGAGTCTCGGTCGTTAATGGAATAAAGCTGAGAAATCGCTAGCACAACTACAAACGGACATACTACACCACACACAGAATCGACAAAGCTTGCAATCTGTCCATCTTTTCTGTAGCTTGTATGGTAGTGGTTTCCCGGGTGCAGTCCAATTAAGCCACAGGCTCCACTCCTGGTGGTGCCCTTTTGGACATTCCTTTAAGGTTCAGCTTTGCAATCATACTGCCCCCGGAAACCAAAAACTTTGCCTTCGGGGACGCTGTTTGGAGGTTCGTGGGAATAACGCCGCCCGATCAGCAGTCGGCATATGGGTCGCCCTCCCAGGGCTGTGGGGTACTCGGTACCGGGCCGGTGTCAGTGGAATGTGTCACAGCAGCGGTGACCCGGACGGTGGCCCTGGGCACCCATGTAAATGGCGTGGTATAATGGTAAAGAGTTTATATAGATAGTTTGACGCCACCTGTGGTGTTCGGCAACATAGATGTTAGGCCGACGCTGCATGCAGATCCTTTGGGACTGATGGTGTTGTGCAGCAAAGATGGTGAAGCTCCCCACAGGTGGAGCTGGAGTCCCAGGGAAGTGTAGATGTAGTGATGGGGGAAAGGCACAGGCAGTGTAGGTGCTGGTACCCAGATGTAGCGGTGCTGGAATAACTGTAGGACACCAGAGCGTGCAGTTCCAAAGCTTTACTCACAGTCTGCAGGTTACACAGATGCCTGCCTCCGTGCTGTGTCCTCTGGGTCAGGACCTATGCCAACCTCCGGGACCAGAATGGAAAGCTCCCTTCCAACACTCCGCCAACATGTACCTTCCTGAACGTCTCCTTTCTAGCGCTTGTGGGGGAAGCACTCACAGGACCGTGGTTCACTGAAACGCCTCCTGTCTAACAGATGTTCCTCAGACTTTACTTGTATGGCAGACAGCTGTAGCCTTTTCCTTCTGCCTCGCACACGTCGATGCTGGGGCCTCCGAGCCTTAGTTGGGTACAGAGCATTTATAGCTGCTACTTCCCCCGGTTTCTGCTGCAGGAACGTCAGTGTCCCTACAAACTCGGAGACCGGAATCCGGACCATGCGCTCCAGCTAGGAGTGAACCTTAACTCTGCTCATCCTCCAGCTCCCCTTCTCACGTCCACACACTTCCCCTTCCCTGCACAGAGTGCCCTAACTTACCTCCTCCCGACCACAGAGAGCAGCTCCTCAGCAGTCAGGTTCAGAGGTCTCCCTGCTGGCCTGGAGTGGGAAATGTGTTGTGTGTTGGTTTCACTGCTACAGAGATCCTTCGTTGCTCCCAAGCTTGACAACACACTCCCTAGGAGGAAGGCAATGCCACAGTGGCGACCATACTCTTGGGGACGCCACAAGTGCACTGAGGCCCAGCCACTGCTGGATGATGCTGCTGGTACATTGACCCAGACCACTACATTCCCCTCGCACTCTACACAGCCAGAATCTGACCCAGAGGAAACTCAGGTTCCCCTTCCCGCATCGCATACTATACCACCTTACACGGTGACAAAGAGGAAGGTGCAGATGAAAGTGCAGGTTCCTTGAGCAGGTGGGGGGGCATACTCATGGGCGATGGCACTGGCACAGGGCACCGCATAGTACGCAAAAGTGTCTCTGCCGGTGGGAGGGCCTAAACAGCCAAGTGCAGTGAGACGGAAGATGAGGACGACAAGGAGTTCAGAGTAGTGCAGGGATTCCCTAGCAAGGAGACTTATGTAATTGTTTTCAGTGTTGGAACAGCAATTTTTGGGGACACTATACTGTGGTGAATGATATATGGGGCCCACCATACACTGGAGCATTCCAAAGGTGGACAGCAGAGACTGGACCAGCATTTACAGGGCCCATTATACACTAGAGCAGTAGAAATAGGGCCCATTATATATGGAGCATTATTTGGGCCCATAACACAGTGGAGCTTCATCCATTGGGACCAACATATACTGTAGCATTATGTGAAGCTCATCATATACGGTTTGAAACATTATATGGGAATAATGATTCCGTATGGAGAAATATATGGGCCTTATTACTCTGTATAGCGCACTAAGCGCTGGCCATAATACTGTATGGAGTTATATACTGTCCCTTTTTGGAGGTATTGGAGAATTTAAAATGGATATCAGTCATGAGATGTAAGAAGTGAAGTATTTTTCATTGTACTATACTGCTATTTCTCTGCCGTATCGGAGCATCATGAGTTGTGGCATGTGTTAAAGGGGCGCTCTTTGGCCCTGGGCCCACGAAAACCTGGAGCCAGCCCTCCCCCCCACAACTGTAGCCAAATAACCCCCATTTTTCAGTGTGTAACTAGTATTATGAAGTTAATTAAGGTTGACAAGCTTCAGTAACAAGAATTTATGATTTTGGCATTCAAATGGGCACTGTTGGTGTGTTTCCTGTCCTTTCACTGCCGACTTTAATTCTCCATTGACTTACATTGGGTTTCGTGTTTCGGGACGACCCCAACTTTTCCCTATAGTCGGCCGATTTTGCTCGACTCGACTTTTGGAAAAGTCGGGTTTCATGAAACGAAACTCGACCCTAAAAAAACAAAAGTCGCTCAACACTAGTAATAACCTATGGGTGAGCAATATAATATCGATAAGTTTTTTAACAAGTTTTTTGAGGGTTATATACCAATGAAATGTACTCCAGACCACGGAATAGTCTATGGGTGATCAATATAATACCGATGAAGGTATGTTCACACGTCAAGTAAAATTTCTGCACATTATTGCATCTCCTGGCAGGAAAAACACAGCTGCAAAAATGTGTGTTTTTGTTGCGTTTCTGACGTGTTTTTGATTGATTTGAGTGAAGTCAGTGGTCATAAATGCAGAGCAAAAACGCACAGAGAATTGACATTCGGCAGATTATTTTCTGCAGCAAATCTGCAATTCAAAAATACTTAACGTGTCAATGACACTTTAGGTTTCTCATTCACTTTTCAGGTTTTGTGAAAAATCCGCACAGAAAAAACATGACAAAAATGTGCAAAATCTGCAACATGTGCACACAGTCTAAAATTTTGAACAAGTTTTTTCAGGATTGTATATCAACGAAATGTACCCAAGAAGATGTAATACCCTATGGATGAGCAATATAATACCGATAAATTTTTAAACAAGTTTTGTGAGGCTTATATACCAACAAAATCGCCTTCAGACCTTGGAATAGTCTATAGGTGAGCAATATACAGTTGTGGCCAAAAGTATTGACACCCCTGCACCTCTGTCAGATAATGCTCACTTTCTTCCTGAAAATGATTGCAAACACAAATTCTTTGGTATTATTATCTTCATTTAATTTGTCGAGAATGAAGCAAAAAGCAAAACATTGATTATTTCACACAAAACTCCAAAAATGGGCCAGACAAAAGTATTGGCACCCTCAGCCTAATACTTGGTTGCACAACCTTTAGCCAAAATAACTGCGACCAACCGCTTCCGAGCATTCTTACAATGCTCTGCTGGAATTTTAGACCATTCTTCTTTGGCAAACTGCTCCAGGTCCCTGATATTTGAAGGGTGCCTTCTCCAAACTGCCATTTTTAGATCTCCCCACAGGTGTTCTATGGGACTCAGTTCTGGACTCATTGCTGGCCACCTTAGAAGTCTCCAGTGCTTTCTCTCAAACCATTTTCTAGTGCTTTTTGAAGTGTGTTTTGGGTCATTGTCCTGCTGGAAGACCCATGACCTCTGAGGGAGACCCAGCTTTCTCACACTGGGCCCTACATTATGCTGCAAAATTTGTTGGTAGTCTTCAGACTTCATAATGCCATGCACACGGTCAAGCAGTCAAGTGCCAGAGGCAGCAAAGCAACCCCAAAACATCAGGGAACCTCCGCCATGTTTGACTGTAGGGACCGTGTTCTTTTCTTTGAATGCCTCTTTTTTTCTCCTGTAAACTCTATGTTGATGCCTTTGCACAAAAAGCTCAACTTTTCTTGATGACACTGCGCACGGTAGACACAGGAACATTCAGGTCTTTGGAGATGGACTTGTAGCCTTGAGATTGCTCATGCTTCCTCATAAATTGGTTTCTCAAGTCCTCAGACAGTTTGGCTTTAGGACAATTCTTTTTGTGTTTTTTCATTTAAGACAAATTAAATGAAGATAATAATACCAAAGAATTTGTGTTTGCAATCATTTTCAGGAAGAAACTGAGTATTATCTGACAGAATTGCAGGGGTGTCAATACTTTTGGCCACAACTGTAATACCAATAAATTTTGAACAAGTTATTGGAGGTTTATATACCAACGAAATATACTCCAGACCATGGAATAGCATATGGGTGAGCAATATAATACTGATACATTTTTGAACAAGTTTTATAAGGATGTTATAGCAATGAAATGTACTCAAGAATATGTAATACTATATGAATGAGCAATGTTATACAGATAAATTTTGAACATGTTTTTGAGACTTTTACAGCAATGAAATGTACCCAAGAAGATGAAATAACCTATGGGTAAGCTATATAATACCGATACATTTTTGAGGTTTATATACCAATGAAATGTGCTCCAGACCATGGAATAGTCTATAGGTGAGCATGAGCAATATAATACCAATACTTTTTTTTTAACAAGTTTTTTGAGATTTTTATAGCAGCGAAATGGACTCCAAAGCATGGAATAGTACTGTATATGGGTGAGCAATGGAATACAGATACTTTTTTTTACAAGTTTTTTGAGGGTTGGATACCAACAAAATAACCCAAGAACATGGAATACTCTATGGGTGATCAATGTAATAATGATAAAAATTTGGACAAGTAATTTGAGGGTTATATACCAACAAAATGTACGCAAGAACACCTAATACTGTATGGCTGAGAAATGCAACCTAGAATTTTTTTTTAAACTTTTTTTGAGTGTTATATATCACAAAAAATGTATCTCAGAACCCAGAATAGTGTATGGGTAAGAAATGTCAACAACCAAGCTAAATTTTAAAACTTTTTTGGACTGTTATATACCATCAAATTGTGACAGCACATAATACTCTATTGATGAGTAATCTAATCCTGAAATATTTTTATACACTTTTTGTAAGTTTTACATACCACCTTAATGCAAGAATATCCATGTTAAACAGTATGGATGAGTCCATTGAACCCCAAAAAAATTTTGAACACAAATATTTTCAAAGTGTAATTTATATACTTATACAGTCATAAAAGCTTTGCAGAATGTGCAAAGCCAGATAGAAATTATGAGGAGGGTCATCCATAGACCTCAACCATACAACTGCCAGGACTCAATAAAATATTGAATATTACAAACACTTTATGTGCTGCTGTCATCTGGTGGTGTGGAAAAGTGTGGGCTAATCCAGGCTTTGTTCATTTTTCTGAGAGTGAGCATGTCTGCATTCTCTGTTGAGAGGCAAAAGCGCCTGTCTGTTATGACCCCCAGGTGGAACTAAAAAGCTGCTGAGACAAGATGCTAGTGGCAGGGCAGCACAACATCTCCAAGGCATTGAGGGACAGCTCATCACAGGTGTCCAGTTTGGAGACCCAATAGTTGAAAGTCGCAAAAGAATAAGGAAGTACGGTGCTTTGGTCAGCCAGGTATTGCTTGACCATCTTTAAAAACTTTTTCCTCCTGGTCAAAAATACCCAGTTATCAGGCCCAGGGCACTGGGCTGGTGTCATGAAATTGGCCCACGCCTTTAACAGTGTACCCTTGCCTCTGCTGTGTGTCTCCCTGGACTCTCCTCCTCAGTTGTTTCAAGGAAGCTTGCCCCCTGCCGCTAGCATTGTCTGATTGGAATTTTTTCAACATGTTTTCCACAATGGCCTTCTGGTATAGCACCATTTGGGAAGACCTCTCCGCTTCAGGAAGAAGAGATGCAAAGTTCTCCTTGAAGCATGGGTGTAGCAGGGTTGACAACCAGTACTCTTTTTTGGACTAGATGAATGTAACACGAGAGTCACGGGAAAACACATGCGCCATGCCAGTGTGACTCGGAACCAGCCTCTACCATAATCTCCAAATGTGCCGTCAGGGAAATGTAGCATCCCTGTCCAAAAGCATTTGTCCTCGTGTCGGTCATTAAGTGGACATTGCCAAAAAGAGCATTGGTAAAGGCACAGGTGATGCTCCTGGAGACGTGCTGGTATTAGGCGGAGATGTCACATCAGCTGGGGACCGAGTACCAAGGGGCGGCTGGCGCCATGTGGTGCCAGAAATCCTCTGTGTCTACCAGCCTAAATGGCAACATTTCCAAGGCAAGCAGCCTGGAAATGTGCCCATTTAGCATTTTTTCCTATGTGTGAGTGGTTGGTAATTTTCTTTTTCATTCGAAGGCCTGGGGTAGGGACAACTGTGCACTATGCTTGGACAAGGATTTGGAAGTGGATGATGATGGTAAGTTAGAATGTGCAAAGATACGTGTAGGGCAGGAGGAATCTGCACCAGTGATTTGGACAGGGGATTGAGAAGCACCAAGGACAGGGGATGAGGACACAGGGAACGGAACAAAGCTGAAGACCTAACCACAGTCCCGCTCACGGGTCCACCTCAATGCACGAAGATGTGAATGCAAGGAAACTTCAAACAAGGATTAAAGAAAATCCACAAAACGGATTTCTTCACCTGATGTATCATTTTAATCAGTATGACAGCACCAATATGGCCCTTTCTGTACTTTACTTAGTAAAATGCTGCTGACAGGTTCTCTTTAAGTAGTTTTCCTTTAACTGAGCTCACCTGGCAAACTAATTATAACAGGTGTTTGAAATTGATTTCAGTGATCCTGAAAGTCATGTGTCACAAACCATCCATGAATTTCTGGGAAAAACAAAATATTATATCTTTTTGACAACTAAATGCAATTTACATAATAATTTGGAACATGGTTTAGTTGAGTTTAACTATTATATTCTCTAGAATTGTTGTTAAATAGGGAATACAAAATTTAAAGATCTTTATTAGGAACACTTTGTGAAACAACCTACTAATGCTCTCCCTATGCTGCAAGTAGAGACAACTTTGCCTCTGCATAATCAGAGCAGCACATGGGCACTGAAGATCGAAGAGTGAGGTGATCCAGCTTACTGCAGAGTAGCTTTTACAAGCTCTAAAGAAAGGAGACAGTAAGCACTGCACTCTATGCCTAGGAGACAGGCTACTGCAGATAGACTGCATAGGTGGCTGGTAACCTAGGCAACTAGCAGTAAACTAAAGAATAAAAAAACTCTTCATTCTTGAGAGCGAAGAGGATTTTAATATAAGAGATAAATTGACAAGTTTCTTCTTTTTATAAGCACTATGTTATTCTTACCGGTTTAAAATCTGGAGAACCCCCTTTTAAAAAGTAAATATTCTAATTTGGCTTTTACTCTGGCTACAAATACAGTAAATGGGGTCTGAGCGTTTGCCTTGCCTACACATATTTAAAGCGCAGGAAAAAAATAGAAAATTCAAAGGTAGTATTTTGCTTGGAATATTTCACATTTATCCCTTTTCAGAAGCAGGCAAAATTCCATGAAATGGAGAGAGCAGCTTTGATAAGAGACACTGAACGTGGTGCCGTAAACTTAAATTTAAAGGATACAACTCATTTCTTAAGTAGACAGAAAATGAAATGAATTGATTCCTTTTTTGCTTTTTCACAACTAGCTGTCAAACAGATTAGTACATAGAACTAATTACTATTCATATAATTGTTAAAAGTCCCTTTTCTCTCCTTAAAATGAGAGTTCTTTAACCCCACCCCTCCTCCGAGCAGACTTCTTGCAAATCTTTTGAATGCAAACTATTTGAAAAGTGTCGTATCAATTCCTTTGACACTTCAATGATATTGCTACATCAAACAGCACATACATATGATCGAGTGCAGAAAGCAAACAGAAACATCTTCAAAATGAAGTTTCTAACACATTTTCCTGCTGGCTTTTCTTTCTCATACACTGTGAAGATCTGATGTTCAGGTCGCTCAAATATAAAATCATTAACAAAGATTTGAGGGGGAGAGAAGAGAGGCCCAGATCAATGCACGCAGGGACTTAAAAGGAGACACGTTAACTTTTTTTTAACAATTTTACTTGTACCAAAAATAAAAATAAAGTCCCAGACGTCAATATGGAAATTATTTCAAACAATGGGAGCAGAGCTACGGCTAATTTGTTAATTTATATACAAAGGGGGACTTTCTCCAATTGGTTTGTTTCAAATTGCGCATTCACCAGTTTGTTACAAATTGCGAATTCACTTGGTGGCAGGAACGCTACTGAAAAGCCAAAGGGAAAAAGAGACAAAAATGATCTTCTAATATCATGTACAGGTAACAGAAGATCAATATGGTGGACCTATGGGTCTGGACACCATTTATTTTTTAAACATGAGCTGTGACGCCTTACACCGTGATCAAATCCCTATCGACCTTGTGAAATCTCTTACGTTCTCAGCAAAGTCCTATTAACATGTCAGAGCTTATGTGTTCTTTGGACCCTTACCAAGGCTCACAGAAGTGTGCAGCTGTTGTATACAAAAATGCTACGGGGGTAAATTCAAGCTACTTTGCTCAAGTTAAAGGAAGAAAAGCATAATCCCTAAAAATATCATACCAGCACCGTACCTATTACTGGTGCAGTGATTGTGAAAATAACTTTTAATTCATATGCAAATGATGGCTCTCTGATGCATCCATAACGTGGCCATGAGCTGGGTGCACTGTTTTGCAACCTCATTTTGCGTCTTCGGGACTACCTTAGCTTGTGATGGCACTGTGGATCTCACTCACTACACTTCCGGGTGTATGAGTGGCATTCACTCATAGGAAAGGAACCGAACCAGGGAGAATAACACGCCCAGTATCAGTGTGCATGGGCACACACATGGGGCAGCGTGCACTAATAGTGTTGCTTATATGGCCCCACCATATTCCATAGCACTTTACATACATTATCATAAATGTCCCCATTGGGACTAAATTCCCTATCAGTATGTCTTTGGAGTGTGAGATGAAACCAGAGTACCTGGAGGAATCCCACGCCAACACGGGGAGAACATACAAACTCTTTTCAGATGTTTGACCTTTGTGGGATTTGAACCCAGGACCCAACCACTGAGCCATCGCAGAGTTTCAGCCTTTCTCAGTACAGGCCTCTTTCTGTGGGCCACAGTCTTGTCTCCAGCCACTGTTACCTCACTGTTTGGCCACCATTCTCTTGTGGTGCTTGACCAGGGTTCCCCAACTCCAGTCCTCAAGGCCCACCAACAGATCATGTTTTCAGGATTTCCTTTGTATTGCACAGGTGAAGCAATTATCACTTGAGCAATACTAAGGAAATCCTGAAAACATGATCTGTTGGTGCGCCTTGAGGACTGGAGTTGGGGAACCCTGTTCTAGACAACAGCAAAGCTCATCACCACTAGCCACAGTTCCTTCCTCTGTCACAGATAACAATACTCAGCATCCTGGCTACAGTTGTAACCTTTTTCCACCGCATGAGATGCTATGGATTTGTTAAAGTGGATGTTTGTGCACAGGCAAGCTATCGAGCGAAGGACCTATAACATCTATGAAGAAGGGAACACATGGAATTCAATATTGTGTTTGGAGTCCAAGTCCCAAGGGTAGCTGGTGTAGCCATACTCTCTACATAGGAACCTTAGATATCCATGAATATTGAATAGTAATGAGCGAATTTGTTTGAAAAACGACCGCCAAACATAAATTTGGCACAAATATGGCACATTCGGATTCGTGATCGGAAACATGAGCAAAATTTTATAAAATCGGAAAAAATCGGTAACCTTCGGTGAAAAGTGTGGTAAAATATTTGCGTTGCCACAAAAGTATTTTCAGCACTTTAGCAATGATAATGGTGATGTATCATAAGCGCTTGGCATGTGATTGATGAGTGGAGAGGGTTTGCAGAGCTCAGACGTTCTTGTAAACAGTAATTTTTTTTTTCCAAACACTATGTGTGCACATGGCGGCTAACCAATCAGGGCGCAGGACATAGGCTGCTGAAATCACATGTGCCTCTCCATATAAAGAGCCGACATCTTGTTTTAGTGCCATTTTCACACTGTAAAAGTGCAGAGAAGCTGCTATTGATGCTGGCACTGTTAGCAGCAGGATTTTAGCTAGTTAGCTAGGCGGTTGTATATCAGTCAGATAGTGTAGCTAGCTACTGTCCAGTGTGGCTGTAAAATTTACATTCCAGCATTTTGTTTTGCTATTACTGAGGTCCACAGACAAAGCCAACAGGACATATGTCCTTCAAGTGTGTTGTGCACTGCTTCTATTGTGCTCCATGCATGAGTATAGCATTCTAAGGCTGGTTTCACACTTGCGGTTTTTTTCGCGGGATTTTAGCGCTAAAAAACGCATGCGTTTTTTTTCCTATACTTTGCATGGGATGCGCTTATGTGCGCATACACATGCGTTTGTATGCGTTTTTCCGCGCATGCGTTTTTTTGCGGTATGCGCTCGGGCGCACAAAATGCATCCTGTTGCATTCTTTGGGCGTCCGACTTGCCTCAAAAAAACGCATGCGCACGCAATGCATTTTTTTACAGCAAGACACCCATTATAAGTCTATGGGTGCGCATATGTGCGCATTGGCATGCTTATGTTTGCGTTTTTTTGCGCATGCGTTTTTTTTTTTACCATTAGTTGGACAATGGAATTTAGGGGTTTGGGTTAGAGTTAGGGTTAGTTAAGGGGGTTTAGGGCTAGGGTTAGGGTTAGCTAGGGTTAGGGTTAGGGTTAGGGTTAGGGTTAGTATGGTTTGGTTAAGGGTTAGGGTTAGGGTCAGGGTTAGGGTTAGGGTTAGTATGGTTTGGTTCAGGGTTAGGGTTAGGGTCAGGGTTAGGGTTAGGGTTAGGGTCAGGGTTAGGGTTAGGGTTAGGGTTAGGGTCAGGGTTAGGGTTAGGGTTAGGGTTAGTAAAGTCATGGATTGGGTTAGTGTGAGGGGCCACCTAATGTTGGAAAAAAACGCAAACGCGGTAAAAACGCACTAAAAACGCATACAAACGCATAAAAACGCTGCGTTTTTTTCATGCATGCTCATAAAAATGCTTGAAAAAAACGCAGCATTTGTATGCGTTTGTATGTGTTTTTTCAATGCGTTTTTTTGCGGGAAAAATGTGCTGCAAAAAAAAGCAAGTGTGAAATTAGCCTAAATAATATTTTTTCACTAGCTAAATGTGAAACAGCCTGCTGTATATGACCTTGTCATTTAGTGCTGTGGTGATATCAAATGGTCTGCAGACCTAATGCACATTAAAAAAATTATAATTTTTCAGTTGCAAAAAGTTAGACAACCCGCCGATTCACACTTTGTCATTTTGTTGGGTTGAAATTAATCTGTAGAGGCCTGATCCAGAGGCCACCCAAAAATTCTTGTGTTCCTAAAGTCATACAGTAGGAGACTTGACTTTAAGGCTGTGTGCACACGTTGCATTTTTTAAGTGTTTTTGCTGATTTTTTTCCGCAGTGGAAATGCTTAAAAAAACGCTATTAATATGCATCCCATGCAATCCTATGGGATTCCGCAGTGCTGTGCCCATGCTGCGGATTTTACCGTTGGGAAACGCATAGCTGTAAAATTCACAGCATGTCCATTAATTCTGCGGAATCGTGGCGATTCCGCCGCCATAGGATTGCATTGAAACACTCACTATACGCATGTGGCTATGCCCACCATGCGTAAAGTGAGCGCTTCATGTGCGGATGGTACCCAGGGTCTAGAGGAGAGGAGACTCTCCTCCATGCCATGGGTACCATATCCCTGAAAAAAATAGAATAAAAAAAAAAAATAGTGATATACTCACCTTCTGATGGCCCCCGGAGTCTTTCCCGCTCTCAGCCACGCTGCCAGAATCTTCTGGTCCCAGGGATGCATTGCGCGAATCACCTGAGATGACTTTGCGGTTTCGCGAGCGTGATGTCATCTGGGGTGATTCTCGCCAATGCATCCCTGGGACCGGAAAGTACTGGGAGCGTCGTTGAGGAGATTGGGGGCTGTCGGAAGGTGAGAATAACCATATATAGATATCTATATATATATATATATAGATATATATATATATTTTTTTTTATTTTTTACATTCTATCTTTTACCTTTGAGGCCTCATAGGCAGCATCAATAGTAAAAAGTTGGTCACACTTGTCAAGCACTATGCTTGACAAGTGTGACCAAACTGTCAATCACCTTTCCAAGCGATGCTTCAAATCATTTGGAAAGTGCAAGCTTACTGCAAGCTAAAACTGCTTGCAAAATGCTTGTGTTTTGCGGGAAAACGCATGTGAATTCCGCATGCGTTTTACCCACAGCAGGGAGTTGCGGAAATGCTGCGGACATTTCCGCAGCATTTCTGCAAAGTGGGCACATAGCCTAAAATAGTTTGTAGCATCTGGTGCAGTGGTGGCAAACCTTTGGCCCTTCTGCCAGAGGGGCCACGCAGAGCTCTCCCAGTGGGCACGCACACCATATCCTCAGGACTAGTGCTGCCACCACTCTTCTCATCCCCTTCGCCATCTCCCTCATCATTAGCACTGTGGCCACTCTTCTCTGTATGTGCTCCATCCCATCAGATCACGCATCCTCCCATCAGTCTGCACCCGAGCTAAGGAGAGTCATGGTGCCAGTGCCCACAGGTAGGATTGTGATTTATGAAGAGACCAGATAAGCAATGGAACGGGCAGAAGTTAGTAGATACCGTATATACTTGTGTATAAGCTGAGTTTTTCAGCCCCTTTTATTTGTGCTGAAAACGCCCTCCTCTGCTCATACATGAGTCATTATCCCAGAAGACAGTGGGGAAGGGGGAGCGGCAGAGGAGCAAGTCACAGGAGGCAGGAGCTGGCGGCTGCGGCTAAAGCCTGTGACTGCTGCTAAAGAAAAATGAATTTTCACTGCACTGGCAGTGAATATTCATTTATCTTGTAGTGCGCACAGTGTCAGTAGCAGTCGCCAGCTACCAGAAGCTGCCGGACTATCACGGTTGCCTGCTCATTAAGGTAATAAATATTCACCTTTCTCCACTGCCATAGGTGTGGAGAAAGGTGAATATTCATTACCTTAATGAGTGGGGACAGGCCCAGATTGGCAAAGTAACCTACCGGGCATTTTCCCGCTGGGCCACGATGTTTTCCATCATAGTGGGCCGCGGGCCGGTGGTGCCCGCTGATCCGACTACCGGCCCGTTTTTCTGTCCGCCGGCCCTTTAAATCTGCCGGCACAAAGGTTGCAACTAGAATGGAGTGGATTGTATGAGATAATGATGTCACCAGAAGGGGCGGGACTAGCGGCGTCTAGATTGGAGTTGATTTTTTGTGATCCTCGTCATTTTAGCCACTCCAATCTAGACAGCGCTAGTCCCACCCCTTCCCGTGACATCATTACCTCATACAATCAACTCCATTCTAGTTGCTACTGTCCGGGAACTAGAAGAGCTGCTGCTGCCAGAGAGATCTCTGTGCTGGCAGCTCTGTGACTGTCTGCTGGAGATCTGTGCCCCTCAGCTAAGTGCACCCCTGTGATATATAGAATCATAGAATCGTAGAGTTGGAAGGGACCTCCTGGGCCATCTGGTCCAACCCCCTGCTCAAAGCAGGATTCGCTAAATCATCCCAGTCAGATGTCTGTCCAGCCTCTGTTTGAAGACTTCCATTGAAGGAGAACTCACCACTTCTCGTGGCAGCCTGTTCCACTCATTGATCACTCTAACTGTCAAAAAGTTTTTTCTAATATCTAATCTGTGTCTCCTCCCATTCAGTTTCATCCCATTGCTTCTAGTCTTTCCTTGTGCAAATGAGAATAAAGTTGATCCTTCTACAATGTGACAGCCCTTTAGATATTTGTAGACAGCTATTAAGTCTCCTCTCAGTCTTCTCTTTTGCAAACTAAACATTCCCAAATCCTGCAACCTTTCCTCATAAGACAGGGTTTGCAGACCGGTCACCATTCTGGTCGCTCTTTTCTGAACTTGCTCCAGTTTGTTGATGTCTTTTTTAAAATGTGGTGCCCAAAACTGGACACAATATTCCAGATGAGGTCTGACCAAAGAGGAGTAGAGGGAAATAATGACTTCACGTGATCTAGACTGTATGCTTCTGTTAATACATCCTAGAATTGCATTTGCCTTTTTTGCTGCTGCATCACACTGTTGACTCATATTCAGTCTGTGATGTATTAGTATACCCAAGTCTTTTTCACATGTGCTGTCACTTAGCCCTATTCCTCCCATTCTATATATGCTTTTTTCATTTTTATTGCCCAGATGTAGTACTTTGCATTTCTCCCTGTTAAAAACCATTCTGTTAGTTGCTGCCCACTTCTCCAGTTTATTTAAATCTTTTTGAATCCTCTCTCTCTTCTCTAGTATTAGCTATCCCTCCTAGCTTTGTGTCATCAGCAAATTTAATCAGTTTACCCTCAATTCCTTCATCTAAATCGTTGATAAAGATGTTGAACAATACAGGGCCCAGGACAGAGCCCTGTGGTACCCCACTTGAGACATTCTTCCAACTGGATGTGCAGCCATTTACGACAACTCTTTGGGTCCGATCACTAAGCCAGTTATGAATCCACCTAACAGTTGCCTTGTCCATTCCATACTTAGTCATTTTTTCAATAAGGATTGTATGAGAGACTTTGTCAAATGCTTTGCTGAAGTCAAGATATACTATATCTACAGCATTTCCTTGATCCACCCAATCAGTGATACCGTCATAGAAGGAAATTAAGTTAGTCTGACATGACTTATTAGTTAGAAACCCATGCTGACTCTGTTTAATCACTTCATTCTTATCCAGGTATTGACATACATGTTGTTTAATAATTTGTTCAAAGATCTTTCCTGGTATAGAAGTCAGACTCACCGGCCTATAGTTGCCTGGGTCCACCTTCTTCCCCTTTTTGAAGATAGGAACAACATTTGCTCTTCTCCAGTCTTCTGGCACTTCTCCTGTTCTCCAAGAATTTTCAAAGATTATGGAGAGGGGTTCAAAAATTTCTTCTGCTATCTCCTTCAGTACTCTGGGGTGTAATTCATCTGGACCTGGAGACTTGAATTCATTTAGGTTAGCTAAGTGTTTCCTCACTATCTTTCTGTTTATAGATATCCTGGATTCTTCTATTCCCTTAATAGGACAGTGAATAACAGTTGATGTTGCATTTCCTTTCTGAGAGAAAACAGATGCAAAATAGGAATTTAAAAGTTCAGCCTTCTCAACATCCTGTCTTACCATTTCATCATTTTCATCCTGTAAAAATCCTATAGCATCTTTGACTTTTCTTTTACTTTTGACATATCCCCAAAATCCTTTATTATTGCTTTTGACATCTCTTGCAAGCTTCAGTTCATTTTC
Organism: Dendrobates tinctorius; assembly: GCF_039654945.1. Classification (NCBI taxonomy): domain Eukaryota; kingdom Metazoa; phylum Chordata; class Amphibia; order Anura; family Dendrobatidae; genus Dendrobates; species Dendrobates tinctorius. Next base: position 12,330,169 of record NW_027361717.1, on the reverse strand, counting down.
AGCTTTAGCTAATCTGATTTGTGCCTTGCAGGTTCTGCAGACAGCATTATATTCTTCTTTAGATATGCCTCCCTCTTTCCATTTTATAAACATTTTTTTCTTCCTTTTTAGCATGTGCTTAAGTTCTGTGTTCATCCATCCTGGTTTCCTTAAATGCTTCCTATTCTTCCCTCTTTTCGGAATTGTTAACAACTGTGCTTTGAGAATTTCATTTTTCAAGATTTCCCATCCTTCCTGGACATTTTTGTCTTTAAGGATATCCAGCCATTGGATCCCTCCAATTCTCTTTCTGAATCCCTTAAAATCTGCCTTTCTGAAATCTAACCTTGACGTCTGAGTCTTCACAGGTCTTCCACCTCTAGAAATCCAAAATTCTAAAATAGCATGGTCGCTACCTCCTAGGGTCCCAGCCACTTTTACCTCCTCAACCATTTCCTCCCTGTTTATAAGGATTAGATCCAAGGTAGCAGTTCCCCTTGTTTTCTCCCTTACCTTTTGGAAGATAAAGTTGTCAGCAAGAGAGGATAAGAATTTCCTTGACCTGTTAGTTTTGCCTGAGAGAGATTCCCAACAAATGTCTGGATAGTTGAAATCTCCCATGACAACTATGTCATATTTTTTGGAGAACTTGGCCATCTGATGCATAAAGAGTTCATCTATATCTTCGGCTTGCACAGGCGGCCTGTAGTAAATACCTACAATGGTGTCCTTTCCATTGTTCTGTCCTTGTATTCTTACCCAAACAGTTTCCACAGAACTCCCAGTCTCTGAAGCTTCAATCTCTGTGCAGATATACGCGTTTCGAACATACAATGCGACACCCCCTCCTCGTTTATCAAGTCTGTTTCTTGCAAATAAGTTGTATCCTTCTAGTCTTGTATTCCAATCATGTGTATTGTCCCACCAAGTCTCAGTGATTCCAATGACATCATATTTCTTTTCCTGTGTTAGTAGTTCCAATTCTCCTTGTTTGTTGCCCATGCTTTGTGCATTAGTATAGAAACATTTTAGTTTGTGATTGGTTTCTCTTTCTCCAATATTTTTATTAATTAGATTCTTTCGTCTTTGTTCTTCCTTTCCACTTCTAATAGCAGAGTTCTCAATAGCATTTGTCAGGTGTATGGCTTTTTCTGGTCTTTTGCTTCCCTTCCCATGTTGTTCTAGTTTAAAGCTCTCCTTACAAGTGTAGCAAGGCGACTTCCAAATACATGCTTTCCAGTCTTCGTAAGGTGCACCCCATCTCTAGCAAGTAGTCCATCGTATAAGTAGTTCACTCCGTGATCCAGAAATCCAAATCGTTGCTGACGGCACCATCGACGTAGCCAGTTGTTCACCTGCAGAATCTTATTCCACCTCCTTGTTCCATGGCCATCCACTGGGAGGATGGAAGAGAAGACCACCTGCGCTCCCAGTTCTTTCACTTTCTTGCCTAAGTCTTCAAAGTCTCTGCAGATGGTTTCCAGGTCGTTTCTTGCGGTGTCATTTGTCCCCACATGTAGTAGCAGGAATGGGTAGTCATCTGTAGGTCTGAAGAGTCCTGATATCCTATCAGACACATCTTTAATTTTTGCACCTGGAAGACAGCACATTTCTCTTGTAGTTATATCCGGTCTGCAGATAGCGGCCTCTGTTCCTCTCAACAGGGAATCCCCCATGACCACCACTCTCCGTTTCTTCTTCACAACATTTTTCTTTCTCCATCCAGGAGGACTCTGAAGGCATACAAGGTTGCTGTTTGTTGGCAAAGTCTTATCCTGATGTATTTCTTCATCGTTTTCCTGCGTGAGAGCCTGGTACTGGTTACTGAGCAGTATGGGTGCTGACTGCCTCCTGATCCTCCTGCTTCTCTGGGTCACATGTCTCCATTCCTCTGTTTCTTCAGGTGCACTTCGAATTTCTTCTCTTTCTGTAACATGAAGAGATAATTGTGCTCTGTCCAAGAACTCTTCACCTTCCTTAATGATCTTTAACGTAGCTAACCTCTCTTCGAGATTTTGCAACTTTTCCTCCAACAGGGACACAAGCTTGCATTTGTGGCATGTGAAGTTTGGCTTTTCCACTGGTAAATCTGTGAACATGTAGCAAGAAATGCAGCTCACCAAATGGCTCCTGGCCTCTTCCATCTTGAGATTTCTTAAAAACGATGAAAGATGAGCCAAATTTTGCGCGCCGATAGGCGCGCGGTTTTTCCAATTTCCTCTTTTCAGCTGCAACGGCCAAAACCCAGTGATCGTTGAGCTCGCGGAGACTCTTCACTTATCCCAGAAGGCACTGGGAATATGCAAATGATCTCCTCAAGACTCTTCCCCTGTGATCTCTGTGGCCCCCCAACTATGTACCTCTCAGCTATGTGCCCCCCGTGACCTCTATGGCCCATCTATGTGACCCCCCTGTAATCTCTATGGCCCCAGCTATGTGACCCCCCTGTAATCTCTATGGCCCCAGCTATGAGCCCCCACCCTGTAATCTGTGCCCCATAGCTATATGCCCCCCATGATCTCTGTTCCCCCTGTGATTTCTGTGCCCTCCAGTTATGTGCCCCCATGTGATCTCTCTGGCACCAGCTATGTGCCCCCCCTGTGATCTCTATGGGCCCAGCTTTGTGACCCCCTGTGATCTCTGTGGCTCCAGCTATGTGCCCCCTGTGATCTCTGTGGCTCCAGCTATGTGCCCCCCTGTGACCTCTATGGCCCCAGCTATGTGCCCCCTGTGACATCTATGGCCCCAGCTATGTGCCCCCCTGTGATCTCTGTGACCCCAGCTATGTGACCCCCTGTGATCTCTGTGACCCCAGCTATGTGACCCCCTGTGATCTCTGTGACCCCAGCTATGTGACCCCCTGTGATCTCTGTGGCTCCAGCTATGTGCCCCCTGTGATCTCTGTGGCTCCAGCTATGTGCCCCCCTGTGACCTCTATGGCCCCAGCTTTACGCCCCCCTGTAACCTCTATGGCCCCAGCTATGTTCCCACCGTGATCTCTGTGGTTCCAGCCATGTGCCCCCACCCCCTGTGATCTCTCTGGCCCCAGCTACATGCCCCCTGTGATCTCTCTGGCTCCAGCTATGTGCCCCCCCTTGATCTCTGTGGCTCCAGCCATGTGCCCCCCCATGATCTCTGTGGCTCCAGCTATGTGCCCCCCTGTGATCTCTGTGGCTCCATCTACATGCCCCCGGTGATCTCTGTGGCTCCAGCTACATGCCCCCCTGTGATTTCTGTGGCCCCAGTTACATGCCCCCCTGTGATCTCTCTGTATCCAGCTACATGCCCCCCTGTGATCTCTGTGGCACCAGCTATGTGCCCCTCTGTGATCTCTCTGGCTCCAGCTATGTGTCCCCCCTGTGATCTCTGTGGCTCCAGCTATGTGCCCCCCTGTGATCTTTGTGGCCCCAGCTACATGCCCCCTGTGATCTCTCTGGCTCCAGCTATGTGCCCCCCCTTGATCTCTGTGGCTCCAGCCATGTGCCCCCCCATGATCTCTGTGGCTCCAGCTATGTGCCCCCCTGTGATCTCTGTGGCTCCAGCTACATGCCCCTGGTAATCTCTGTGGCTCCAGCTACATGCCCCCCTGTGATCTCTGTGGCACCAGCTATGTGCCCCTCTGTGATCTCTCTGGCTCCAGCTATGTGTCCCCCCTGTGATCTCTGTGGCTCCTGCTATGTGCCCCCCTGTGATCTTTGTGGCCCCAGCTACATGCCCCCCTGTGATCTCTCTGTGGCCGCAGTTACATGCCCCCTGTGATCTCTCTGTCTCCAGCTACATGCCCCCCTGTGATCCTCTGGCTCCAGCTATGCGCCCCCCATGATCTCTGTGGCTTCAGCCATGTGCCCCCCCCCCGTGATCTCTGTGGCTCCAGCTATGTGCCCCCCTGTGATCTCTGTGGCTCCAGCTACATGCACCCCTGTGATCTCTGTGCCCCCAGCTACATGCCCCCCTGTGATCTCTGTGGCCCCAGTTACATGCCCCAATATGATCTCTCTGTCTCCAGCTACATGCCCCCCTGTGATCTCTGTGGCTCCAGCTATGTGCCCCCCTGTGATCTCTCTGGCTCCAGCTATGTGCCCCCCCATGATCTCTCTGGTGCCAGCTATGTGCCCTCTCGTGATCTCTGTGGCTCCAGCTATGTGCCCCCCCCCGTGACCTCTATGGCACCAGCTATGTGCCCCCCGTGATCTCTCTGGCCCCAGCTATGTGCCCCCGTGATCTCTGTGACTCCAGCTATGTGCCACCGTGTGATCTCTGTGGCCCCAGCTATGTGACCCCCTGTGATCTGTGGCCCCAGCTATGTGCACCCCTGTGATTCCTGTGCCCCCCATGTGCCCCCCTGTGATATTTGTGCTCCCTTGTGATCTCTGTGCCCTGTGATCTCTGTCCCCTCCAGCTATGTGCCCCTTCGTGATCTCCGTGCCCTTCAGCTATGTGCCCTCCTGTGATTTCTGTGTCTCCCTGGTGATCTATGTGCCTCCCCGGCGATGCCTGTCCCCGCCAGTGCTGTATATCCCCCTTTTTTTGTTTCCTGCTCTACTTACTGTCCAAGCCAGAGACGCGCTCCTGTGCACGCCCAACGATGGACGCACCTCAGCTGTTAATCCTTCCCATCTCAGGGACCTGGGTGAGTCCCAATATGGAAACTTTGTTTTATGTATGTACACCACTTGCACTATCACCTGTATACTGTATATACATTATATAGGTGATACAGGCTGCTAAATCTGTGTATACTCACAGTATCACCTATATAATGTATATACAGCAGTCTATATACATTATATAGAAGATACTGTGACTTATAAATACAATATACGGGTGATACTGCTGTAGATATGTTACATAGGTGATACTGCAGCTATACACACCAGTCACAGTATCACCTATATAATGTATATACAGCACTCAACTATATGATATATGCAACATAATATAGTAAATAGTATAATGCTGTCTTAATATAGTGTATAATGTAGAGTTGTGTGTATATAGTATAGAATGTACAGATGTTTATATAGTATGTTGCTGTGTATATAGTATATAGTGTGGAATCCACACTATATACACTGGCACATCTCTACACTATATATTGTATACACAGCTCCACTCAATATTCCTTAACACAGTATATATTGTGGAGCTGTATATACTTCTCCTATCCTCCGATAAGTTTTGAAAAAAGTGTCGGACTCTTTATTAACCCATGTGGCAACGTTTCAGATCCATAACATAACCTTTCTCTGCTGTGGAACTGAAATGTTGCCACATGGGCTAATAAAGAGTCCACCCCTCCCCGCTTGCTCAGGGCCCCGACACTTGTGTTACTTACCTCTTCCCGCTCTTCCGCTGCGATGTCTTCTGACTGTGACGTTTCTGGTCAGAGGGTACAATGACATCACGTCTGTGCTCCCTCTGCCTGAACAGTCACAGTGCAGAGAGCTGGAAGACGCCGAAGTTTAGGAGTTCAGAGCAGAGCAGCGGCCAGCAAGGAGAGGTGAGGATTTCAATTTTTGTTTTCGTGTTTAATGTTTTGAGCAATATATGGGACCCATCATACCTTGGAGCATCATATGGGGCCCATTATATACTGGAGCATCATATGAGGCCCAGTATATATGGATCCTCATATGGAGACTAATATAGGGCCCATTCTGTTTGGAGCAATATATAGTGCTCATTTTAACTGTATGGAGTATTAAATGGGGCACATTATACTGTTTGGAGCATTAAATGGGGCTCATTATACTGCAGGGAGCAATATATTAGGATCATTATTCAGTATGGAACATTATATGGAGCAATATATTGGGCTCATGGAGCAATATATGGGCCTCATTATACTGTATGGAGCACTATATGGTACCCAAAATACTGTGTGGAGCAATATATGGGGCATGTTATTCTGTATGGAGAGCTATATGGTGCCCATAAAACTGTATGGAGGACTATGTGGTGCCCATAATACTGTATGGAGCAATATATGGGGCTCATTGTTCTGTATGGAGCAATATATGGGCTTGTTATTCTGTATGGAGCGCTATGTGGTGCCCACAATACTGTATGGAGGACAATGTGGTGCCCATAAAACTGTATGGAGCAATATATGGGGCTTATTATTCTGTATTGAGAAATATATGGGGCTCATTATTCTGTTTGGAGGGCTATGTAGTACCCATAATACTGTATGGAGAAATATATGGGGCTCATTATACTGTATGGGGCAATATATGGGGCTCATTATTCTGTATGTAGCAATATATGGGGCATGTTCTGTATGGATCACTATGTGGTGCCCATAATACTGTATGGAGCAATATATGGGGCTTATTATTCTGTATGGAGCAATATATGGGGCTCATTATACTGTATGGAGCAATATATGGGGTTCATTATAATGTGTGGAGGGCTTTGTGGTGCCCATAATACTGTATGGAGCAATATATGGGGCTCATTATTCAGTATGGAGCAACATATGGGGCTCATTATACTGTATGGAGCAATATATGGGGTTCATTATAATATGTGGGGGCTATGTGGTGCCCACAATACTGTATAGATGACTATGTGGTGCCCATAATATTGTATGGATCAATATATGGGGCTCATTATTCTGTATGGGGCAATATATGGGGCTCATTATACCGTATGGAGAAATATATGGGGCTCATTATACTGTATTGAGCAATATATGGGGCTCATTATAATGTGTGGGGGCTATGTGGTGCCCACAATACTGTATGGATGACTATGTGGTGCCCATAATACTGTATGGAGCAATATATGGAGTTATTCTGTATGGAGCAATATATGGGGCTCATTATACTGTATTGAGCAATATATGGGGCTCATTATAATGTGTGGGGGCTATGTGGTGCCCACAATACTGTATGGATGACTATGTGGTGCCCATAATACTGTATGGAGCAATATATGGAGTTATTCTGTATGGAGCAATATATGGGGCTCATTATACTGTATGGAGCAATATATGGGGTTCATTATAATGTGTGGAGGACTATGTGGTGCCCATAATACAGTATGGAGCAATATATGGGGCTCATTGTTCTGTATGGAGCAATATATGGGGCTCATTATACTGTACGGAGCAATATATGGGGTTCATTATAGTGTGCGGGGGCTATGTGGTGCCCACAATACTGTATAGATGACTATGTGGCACCCATAATATTGTATGGAGCAATATATGGGGCTCATTATTCTGTATGGGGCAATATATGGGGCTTATTATACTGTATGGAGCAATATATCGGGTTCATTATAATGTGTGGAGGGCTATGTGGTGCCCATAATACTGTATGGAGCAATATATGGGGCTCATTATTCAGTATGGAGCAATATATGGGGCTCATTATACTGTACGGAGCAATGTATGGAGTTCATTATTATGTGTGGGGGCTATGTGGTGCCCACAATACTGTATAGATGACTATGTGGTGCCCATAATATTGTATGGAGCAATATATGGGGCTCATTATTCTGTATGGGGCAATATATGCGGCTCATTATACTGTATGCAGAAATATATGGGGCTCATTATACTGTATGGAGCAATATATGGGGCTCATTATAATGTGTGGGGGCTATGTGGTGTCCACACTACTGTATGGATGACTATGTGGTGCCCATAATACTGTATGGAGCAATATATGGAGTTATTCTGTATGGAGCAATATATGGGGCTCATTATACTGTGTGGAGCAATATATGGGGTTCATTATAATGTGTGGAGGACTATGTGGTGCCCATAATACTGTATGTAGCAATACATGGGGCTCATTGTTCTGTATGGAGCAATATATGGGCTTGTTATTCTGTATGGAGCGCTATGTGGTGCTCACAATACTGTATGGAGGACTATGTGGTGCCCATAATACTGTATGGAGCAATATATGGGGCTTATTATTCTGTATGGAGAAATATATGGGGCTCAGTATTCTGTTTGGAGGGCTATGTAGTACCCATAATACTGTATGGAGAAATATATGAGGCTCATTATACTGTATGCGGTAATATATGGGGCTCATTATTCTGTATGTAGCAATATATGGGGCATGTTCTGTATGGAGCACTATGTGGTGCCCATAATAATGTATGGAGCAATATATGGGGCTTATTATTCTGTATGGAGCAATATATGGGGCTCATTATACTGTATGGAGCAATATATGGGGTTCATTATAATGTGTGGAGGGCTATGTGGTGCCCATAATACTGTATGGAGCAATATATGGGGTTCATTATAATGTGTGGGGGCTATGTGGTGCCCACAATACTGTATAGATGACTATGTGGTGCCCATAATATTGTATGGAGCAATATATGGGGCTCATTACACTGTATGGAGCAATATATGGGGCTCATTATACTGTATGGAGCAATATATGGGGCTCATTATACTGTATGGAGCAATTTATGGGGTTCATTATAATGTGTGGAGGACTATGTGGTGCCCATAATACTGTATGGAGCAATATATGGGGCTCATTTTTCAGTATGGAGCAATATATGGGGCTCATTATACTGTATGGAGCAATATATGGGGCTCATTATGCTGTATGGAGCAATATATGGGGTTCATTATAATGTGTGGAGGGCTATGTGGTGCCCATAATACTGTATGGAGCAATATATGGGGCTCATTATACTGTATGGAGCAATATATGGGGTTCATTGTAATGTGTGGGGGCTATGTAGTGCCCACAATACTGTATAGATGACTATGTGGTGCCCATAATATTGTATGGAGCAATATATGGGGCTCATTATTCTGTATGGGGCAATATATGTGGCTCATTATACTGTATGGAGAAATATATGGGGCTCATTATACTGTATGGAGCAATATATGGGGCTCATTATAATGTGTGGGGGCTATGTGGTGCCCACAATACTGTATGGATGACTATGTGGTGCCCATAATACTGTATGGAGCAATATATGGAGTTATTCTGTATGGAGCAATATATGGGGCTCATTATACTGTGTGGAGCAATATATGGGGTTCATTATAATGTGTGGAGGACTATGTGGTGCCCATAATACTGTATGTAGCAATATATGGGGCTCATTGTTCTGTATGGAGCAATATATGGGCTTGTTATTCTGTATGGAGCGCTCTGTGTTGCCCACAATACTGTATGGTGGACTATGTGGTGCCCATAATACTGTATGGAGCAATATATGGGGCTTATTATTCTGTATGGAGAAATATATGGGGCTCATTATTCTGTTTGGAGGGCTATGTGGTACCCATAATACTGTATGGAGAAATATATGGGGCTCATTATACTGTATGGGGCAATATATGGGGCTCATTATTCTGTATGTAGCAATATATGGGGCATGTTCTGTATGGAGCACTATGTGGTGCCCATAATACTGTATGGAGCAATATATAGGGGGCTTATTGTTCTGTATGGAGCAATATATGGGGCTCATTATACTGTATGGAGCAATATATGGGGCTCATTATACTGTATGGGGCAATATATGGGGCTCATTATTCTGTATGTAGCAATATATGGGGCATGTTCTGTATGGAGCACTATGTGGTGCCCATAATACTGTATGGAGCAATATATGGGGCTCATTATTCAGTATGGAGCAATATATGGGGCTCATTATACTGTATGGAGCAATATATGCGGTTCATTATAATGTGTGAGGACTATGTGGTGCCCACAATACTGTATAGATGACTATGTGGTGCCCATAATATTGTATAGAGCAATATATGGGGCTCATTATTCTGTATGGGGCAATATATGGGGCTCATTATACTGTATGGAGAAATATATGGGGCTCATTATACTGTATTGAGCAATATATGGGGTTCATTATAATGTGTGGGGGCTATGTGGTGCCCACAATACTGTATGGATGACTATGTGGTGCCCATAATACTGTATGGAGCAATATATGGAGTTATTGTGTATGGAGCAATATATGGGGCTCATTATACTGTATGGAGCAATATATGGGGTTCATTATAATTTGTTGAGGGCTATGTGGTGCCCATAATACTGTATGGAGCAATATATGGGGCTCATTATTCAGTATGGAGCAATATATGGGGCTCATTATACTGTATGGAGCAATATATGGGGTTCATTATTCTGTATGGGGGGTTATGTGGTGCCCAGAATACTGTATGGAGGACTATACTGTCTGATTTATGACCTCTTGTAGAATGTACAATAGTTATCACTCATGTAATGTAAGAAGTGAAATCTTTGGCATTGTATACCTATATTTCTTTGCTGCATCTGTGCATTATGAATTGTGGTACGTGTTAAAGAGGCCCACTAAGACTTTCGCCCGGGGCCCACAGAAACCTGGAGCCGGCCCTGTATACACTGCACAATACCACTTCTCCTGTCCTGTTGTCGAAGAGGCGACATTGGACTTTGGAAGGGTCAATGTTGGTTTAGTATTTTCAATATTACTATGGCTAAATAAAAATAAAATATTGGAAAAGCTGTTTAAATGGATTATCCCAAGTAATCCCCTCTCCTCTGGATAGGGGTTAACTTTCCAATTGCTAGAGATCCGACTGCTGGGACTTCCATGATCCTGAAAATCGGAGCTCTGTAGAGCACCATGTAAATGCAGCTGTAGTCGATCATACGCACTGTGGTGCCATTCACATGTGGCTCTTCAAATATCTCCTTTTAGGAGAGTGAGGGGCATGACAAAGTATAGCAAAATTCACTGATCGCGGTGAGGAGTGTTGTAGTTTGTGGGCTGGTGGGGGTTTGTGTGGCAGGGCTGCTTTTTTGTCACAGTCCGGCCCTGAGTGGGGACACGTGATCACTCAGCTGCAGATGCTACAGGGAAACAAAGTAGGGTTTTTTTTATGCTTTTTTCATGGGGCCATAAATACAAGGATAGAGATAACGAACTATGCAGACAAGGATGGGGATGAGAAGCCATGCATACAAGGATGGGGATAAGACACCATGCCTACAAGGATACAGTAGGGATGAGGAGCCATGCAGACAAGGATGGGGATAAGGAGCCATGCAGACAAGGATGGGGATGAGGAACCATGCATACCAGAATAAGGATTAGGGGACAATGCATACATGGCTTATACTTGAGTCAATAAGTTTTCCCAGCTTTTTATGGCAAAATTAGGTGCCTCGGCTTATACACGAGTATATACAGTATATATATTTTTCTAATGTGAGGTCATTATTCAGTATGAAACACTTTGTGGGACCATTATAAAATATGGAGCATCATGTTGGGCCATTATACAGTATGGAGCATCACGTGGGGCCATTATACGGTATGGAGCATCGTTTGGGGCTATTATACTGTATGGAGCATTGTGTGAAGCCATTATACAGTATGGAACATTATGTGAGGCTATTTTACTGTATGGAGCACAATGTGGAGCCATTTTATAGTATGGAGCACCATGGGGGGTCATTGTTCTGCATGGAGCACTATGTGACCCTACTGTATCCCATCCCTCAGTTCACCCAGCAAAGAATGTTGACCCCATCACAGTATGATTCTCCAACTGTAATTCCCACACAACCCTCCATACAGTATAATGGGCACACAAAGTCCTCCATACAGTACAATGGCTCCACATAGTCCTCCATGCAGTGTAATGGCCCCCACATACTGTAGTCCTGCATAAAGTGTAATGGCCCCACATGATGCTCCATACTGTATAATAGCCTCACATAGTGCTCCATTCTGTATAATGGCCCCACACAGTGCTCCATGCTGTATAATGGCCCACCTTTTTTTTTTCTTTGTGCGGAGGTGTGCGCCTGTAATCCTATCCCATCCTGATGAATTTATATATATAAATCACTAAACTATTAGATTATCACTAAGTGAGAATTCACATTGTAATATGTTTGTATAAGATGGATGTATCATAGGGTTAATCCAGTGAGGTACTATTACTAACCTTGAATTAGTGATGCTGGTATTACAGCTGATTCTGGTGGGTGTTACCCAAGGCAGCCTTCTTTGGTTGCTTTTCCTTGATAAGTGCAACATTTATCCAGTATTTTATGCTATGATTAAGGGTCAAATATGATCCGAAACGCGTAAGCCCACACATGCTTTTATTACATGATATTGTAATTTTTAATGATGGACTAAATAAAGGATTTTTTTAATTTTTCTATATCGTGTGCTGGAACTACAAAAGTTTTTTTCACTCAGAATTTTCTCCCAGATGGGGATGGATTTATTCCGTGCACCGAGATCATGGAAAGGAGGACTGGGCAGGCTGGATCAGATGAGCTGAAGATCAATTCTATAATGCTCCATACAGTATAATAGCCCCAAACGATCCTCCATACTGTATAATGGCCTTACACAATGCTCCATACTGTATAATGGCCCCACACGATGCTTCATACTTTATAATGTCCTCACGTGATGCTCCATACTGTATAATGTGGCCACATAGTGCTCCATACAGTAAAAAAAACATATGATACTATTTCTACTGTGGTGAAATTGATGCCACTATGTTGGTGTCTGCTAATAATTTTTGGAAATGTGAATACTCCTGGTTGGTTGTCCATCTGCTCAAATGGGTATAGGGGAAAACCTGTTGGTCCCTATTATACTATTTCTACACTCGTGAAATTGATGCCACTTCTGGGTGTAAGGCCCTCATTTCTTTAACATAATGATCTGCGTAAACGGAGGGTCCTGATGCCATTTTTTGTTTTGCCCATTCTGCAAATTCAGCATGCCGATCTGGGTCACCAACCATTCCCATTTTTTGTAGGTGTATCCATATAAATGGTCCACCCTGTAGTTGTACTGTGATGAATTTGATGCCACTTCTGTGGTGTAAGGCCCACATTTGCTTAAATGTGAACACTTTGGGTGTCCATCTGCTGGATTAGGTGTAGTTGAAGACCTGTCGGTCCCTATTATACTATTTCTACTGTGGTGAAATTGATGCCACTTTGGTAGTGTCTGCCACTAATTTTTGGAAATGTGGACACTCCTGTTTGGGTATCCTTCATGTGTATTGCCTGTAGCAGTAGGCCTCCGAGACCGTCAGGTCTCCACATCCTTGGACTCAACTACCCGTGTTACTATCCTTAAATTTTTCTGACAATGGTAGTCTACGAAACTGATATTTGTGCCATCTGAGTGTAGCTCAGCATAAAAGCAGGTAGAGGTGTTGCATGTGGTATCAGAGCTCCCAGCAAAGGAGGCCTACACCGATCCCTCACCCACCTCTTCTTACTGCAGTGTGCAATTGAAAGCTGTAAATGCTGTCCCAGACCCGGTACCTCATGCCTGGCTGATTGCTGCAGTGCCATGTCACAATTTGCACTGTGGGTGAATTAAGGTCACTTTCCTGGTGTCTGCCCCTCATTTTATGTGTTTTGGCAGCATTTGGGGCCGCTATAAGGTGCTGTTTTTGCCTCCCACTGACATGAACAGCGTTCGGCTATGTTCGGCGAATATTTGACAAATTATTCGATGAATATTGCAAATTCAGTGATCATAATCCAAACAGGACATTGAAATATCCTCTCATCTCTAATATTGAACTCAATTTTGGTTTTCACCCCTTTGAAGAGAGGCCCAGGAGAAGTGGAGAACTTGAACCAACACATCACATTTTTGTAAGTCAGAAAGAATACGCTGCTGCCATTGCCCTGGAACTGCTGCTATTGCCTTGGGATACAGGAGGCCTTAAAGTTTCTCCTAGGAGGACATGCCATGATGTGAAAAGGAGATTGTATTAAAGCGGGCTATAGACAATAGAATTGAGGATGCCTCTTTGGGTCCGTTTCTTTTTTCAGGCTTCAAGTTCTGGGAGAATCATTATTATTATTAATTTATATAGCACCATTGATTCCATGGTGCTGTACATAAGAAGGGGTTACAAACAAATTACAGATATCACTTACAGTAAACAAACTAACAATCACAGACTGATACAGAGGGGAGAGGACCCTGCCTTTCCGTGCTTACGTGCTACAGGATGGTGGGGAAGGAGACAGTAGGTTGGCGGGTTGCAGCAGTTCCGGTGTTGGTTGAGGTGATATCTCCAGTAGTGGTGAGGAGGTAGCGGGGTCATTGCAGGCTGTACATTGCAGACTAGTACTAAGGTCTTCAAAACTTTTAGTACAAAAAAATTCACATATGGGTAGGATGGTGCTCATTGAAACAGGTGGTAATAGAGAACTGAGAACCTCTGGCCCTCTATGATAAATCTGAATAGGTGCAGGTGAAATTGTGTTAGTGCCCATATGAAGTTGCTTCACTGTCCCTTTTATAGATCAATAGGGGTCTGCTTTTGAGGTTATTGGTTTCATTTAGTAGGCAGCCTACAAGTTAGGCCAGGGTCACACTAACCGACGCAATATACGGTCAGTATTTTGCATGCGTAATACGGATGACTGACCCCTAAATAGTGCTCCGTATGTCATCCGTAATCAAGGTGTGGTCGCGTATTTTGCGCATGTCAGTATCCGTATGTAATCCGTATGGCGAGATTTTCTCGCAGGCTTGCAAAATGGACATATAATGGAGCCCTATGACAGGGTTTCTAACAGAAACCAAAGAATAGATATAGACACATAGAATGCATATATATATATATACAGTGGGGCAAAAAAGTATTTAGTCAGTCAGCAATAGTGCAAGTTCCACCACTTAAAAAGATGAGAGGCGTCTGTAATTTACATCATAGGTAGACCTCAACTATGGGAGACAAACTGAGAAAAAAAAATCCAGAAAATCACATTGTCTGGTTTTTTTTCATTTTATTTGCATATTATGGTGGAAAATAAGTATTTGGTCAGAAACAAGCAATCAAGATTTCTGGCTCTCACAGACCTGTAACTTCTTCTTTAAGAGTCTCCTCTTTCCTCCACTCATTACCTGTAGTAATGGCACCTGTTTAAACTTGTTATCAGTATAAAAAGACACCTGTGCACACCCTCAAACAGTCTGACTCCAAACTCCACTATGGTGAAGACCAAAGAGCTGTCAAAGGACACCAGAAACAAAATTGTAGCCCTGCACCAGGCTGGGAAGACTGAATCTGCAATAGCCAACCAGCTTGGAGTGAAGAAATCAACTGTGGGAGCAATAATTAGAAAATGGAAGACATACAAGACCACTGATAATCTCCCTCGATCTGGTGCTCAACGCAAAATCCCACCCCGTGGGGTCAGAATGATCACAAGAACGGTGAGCAAAAATCCCAGAACCACGCGAGGGGACCTAGTGAATGAACTGCAGAGAGCTGGGACCAATGTAACAAGGCCTACCATAAGTAACACACTACGCCACCATGGACTCAGATCCTGCAGTGCCAGACGTGTCCCACTGCTTAAGCCTGTACATGTCCGGGCCCATCTGAAGTTTGCTAGAGAGCATTTGGATGATCCAGAGGAGTTTTGGGAGAATGTCCTATGGTCTGATGAAACCAAACTGGAACTGTTTGGTAGAAACACAACTTGTCGTGTTTGGAGGAAAAAGAATACTGAGTTGCATCCATCAAACACCATACCTACTGTAAAGCATGGTGGTGGAAACATCATGCTTTGGGGCTGTTTCTATGCAAAGGGGCCAGGACGACTGATCCGGGTACATGAAAGAATGAATGGGGCCATGTATCGTGAGATTTTGAGTGCAAACCTCCTTCCATCAGCAAGGGCATTGAAGATGAAACGTGGCTGGGTCTTTCAACATGACAATGATCCAAAGAACACCGCCAGGGCAACGAAGGAGTGGCTTCGTAAGAAGCATTTCAAGGTCCTGGAGTGGCCTAGCCAGTCTCCAGATCTCAACCCTATAGAAAACCTTTGGAGGGAGTTGAAAGTCCGTGTTGCCAAGCGAAAAGCCAAAAACATCACTGCTCTAGAGGAGATCTGCATGGAGGAATGGGCCAACATACCAACAACAGTGTGTGGCAACCTTGTGAAGACTTACCGAAAACGTTTGACCTCTGTCATTGCCAACAAAGGATATATCACAAAGTATTGAGATGAAATTTTGTTTCTGACCAAATACTTATTTTCCACCATAATATGCAAATAAAATGAAAAAAAAACAGACAATGTGATTTTCTGGATTTTTTTTTCTCAGTTTGTCTCCCATAGTTGAGGTCTACCTATGATGTAAATTACAGACGCCTCTCATCTTTTTAAGTGGTGGAACTTGCACTATTGCTGACTGACTAAATACTTTTTTGCCCCACTGTATATGTGTATTCTATGTGTCTAATACTATTCTTTCGTTTCTTTATTAAACCTGTCAGTGTGAGTTTACTGTATAGCGCACTGAATTGCCGGCTTTTCTAAAAGACACCGGGTGCGTATTTCTCGCAAGTCACATGTGTGGTCCGTGTGTAATCCGTATTTTTTGCGCACCCACAGACTTGCATTGGCGTACTACGGCCGTAGTACGCTGACAATCGCAGCATGCTGCGATTGGCACGGACCGTAGAATACGGATGAGAAATATACGGCTGGTGCGAGGGACCCCATAGAGAATCATTGGTCCGTGTCTAATGCGTGCTTTTAGCGCCTCTCACTCGGCCGTATTCCTCGCCAGTGTGACCCCGGCCTTATAGGTAAAAACGGATTAAAAACATATGTGACATGCACAAGTGTGAACAAGTCGGTCAGACAGTGTTCACACCACCCGCTGGCTGAAACACAACAAGAAAACACAAAATGACAAATTTGAAAAAATACTCTGCAGTAAAAAAAATATGACAGTAATCAGCAAGTGCTGGATAACAAATACAGGGTATTTAGTTGATAAATTTTTTGCAAAAACTGTATAGTTACCGTGACGTGGTGGAGTATTTTTGCAAATTTGTCATTTTGTGTTTTCTTGTTGTGTTTCAGCCAGCGGGTGGTGTGAACACTGTCTGACCGACTTGTTCACACTTGTGCATGTCACATATGTTTTTAATCTGTTTTTTCCTTGCTCAGTAAGGTTTAGGAGACCCCACCCCTCTCTTGTGTGTCATGCACATAAATGAGCTGTCTCGTACCACGAGCCCATACTGGGGGGCGTTCATTTAGACACTGTTCACATGTTCAGGTTTTAACCCCTTAAGCCCCAAGGGTGGTTTGCACATTCATGACCGGGCCAATTTTTACAATTCTGACCACTGTCCCTTTATGAGGTAATAACTCTGAAACGCTTCCATGGATCCCGGGGATTCTGACATTGTTTTCTTGTGACATATTGTACTTCATGTTAGTGGTAAAATTTCACTCAAATAACTTGCGTTTATTTGTGAAAAAAATGGAAATTTGGCAAAAATTTTGAAAATTTTGCAGTTTTCCAAATTTGAATTTTTATGCCCTTAAATCACAGAGATACGGCACACAAAAAACTTGATAAGTAACATTTCCCACATGTTTACTTTACATCATCACAATTTTGGAACCAATATTTTTTTTTGTTAGGAAGTTATAAGGGTTAAAAATTGACCAGCGATTTCTCATTTTTGCAACACCATTTTATTTTTACGGACCACATCACATTTGAAGCCATTTTGAGGGGTCTATATGATAGAAAATACCCAAAATTGACACCATTCTAAAAACTGCACTCCTTAAGGTGCTCAAAACCACATTCAAGAAGTTTATTAACCCTTTAGGTGCGTCACAGGAATTTTTTGAATATTTAAAAAA